>NC_000076.6:64613365-65213365 GCF_000001635.26 Mus musculus | reverse complement strand
GTTACCATGAGTAAAGGAGGTCCTCCCCCAAAAAACGCTGAGTGAAAAATGTCTTTATATGCCTTCTTTATACAGACCTTCAAAGATAAGCACCAAGAACCTATCAACAATTTTGACAACTTTCTGAAGAAAATTTAAAGAGAGAAAAGGAGAAATTAAAGCTTAAAGACATGGCAAAAGCGGAAAAAGAGAGTGAAGAGAAGGGAGATGAAAAATTACCTCCTTCCAAAGTAGAGGAAAAGAGTTAGGAAAAAATCTTACTGCTCCATTAGATTACTATCTGCCCTATAGTTTTGCTCTATATAAGGCAGAAAGCCCAGAAATGAAAGCATCATTCTGTCCATGCAGGATATTAAAAGTTGAGACTAATATGTTTGAACTATACACCAGATAAACCATTATCTCAACAAATAATAATAAATACAATTAGAAATCTAAGGAAAAGGTGAGATATAAAAAGGACATTGCCTGCTGAGAATGATGTGATAATGGAAATAATACAAAAAAGCTCCAAGAAGATGAAACAAATTACAAAGAGAATTAGGAAGAAGGGGAGGAAGAAGAGGAGGAGAAGGAAGAGGAGGAGCAGGAGAGGAGGAGCAGGAGAGGAGGAGCAGGATAGGAGGAGGAGGAAGAGGAGGAGCAGGAGAGGAGGAGCAGGAGAGGAGGAGCAGGAGAGGAGGAGGAGGAAGAGAAGGAGGAGAAGAGAAGGAGGAGGAGGAGATAAAAAAGAGAATAAACTCCCACAATGAGGTGTGTGTTCTGTGCATATAGGTCCTTCAAGGTCCTACTGATCACCATTGCTTTTAAGATAGTTTTTTTGTAAAGAAATATTTTGATAAGAAATTTATAAAACCAAAAATCCCTTTTAAAAAATATATAGTTTGTATAATTTCTAACTGCACAGTAAAAAAATTAGCCTGTATCCCAAATAACTATACTGATTGACCCTTATCAAATACTGTATCCCAAATACTGATTGACCCTTATCAAAGAAGCTTCTTTTTGTAGGAGATGTAATTTATCATGGAAATCTACAACGGGTCAGCATGCAGAGAATAACAGACCGTGGGATGCATAGCCACCATTGGTACATGTGCAGGGCAATTCTTATACCTGATGCCCAGGGAACCTCATGGAAGATGGGGCAGAAGTCTGTAAGATACAGAGCACAGGAATGTCTGTTACAAGACAGCATCTTCTTTATATGACAGGGAAGATGTACCTAACAAATATGAACAGTTTGATAGCCTAACCAAGACTAGCATAACGACAACACTCACATATTGACAAGGTAACATGGATGAGTGAAGTATGACAAAGCCCTAACCCTAGATACAATAAATGGAATCACACACACACACATACATTGTGTGTGTATGTACACATGTAAGATGAATAATTAAAGAAGAAGGGGTCATGAATTTGAAAGGGAATGGGGGAACATGAAAAGACTTGGAGTTGGTGTAAGATTAAAATGATGTAAATACAATACTAATATATGAATTGCTAAAACAATGAAAAAGATGGCAGTTTATAGCTTTTGATAGGCAATTATATGCATTTTTAAAATCATGGTGTTAAATGTTCTTAAATATGGAATGACTTCTTGAATATCAACTTCAGTACAGAAATTTGGAGATCTCATTTAATATCAGTAATAAATTCAGATGGTGCATCTTGTGATTTAAACACAATTAATTAAATGATGTATAAGCAAATAAAATGATTATTTGTAAGTAACTAAACTATATACCATGCGGTATGTATTGCCAGATGCTCAAAATCTTGTGAAAATGAATACTAGAAGACAAAAGAACACAGCCATTTCATTAATACTGAAAAGGACATGCAAGTTACTGTATATGTATACTTCTTCTAAATATTTTTTCTGGGGAAGTTCATAGAATGCCAGTATTATCAGGTCACTTATATACATACCTGAATCATAGGAATGCTGATCAGAAATCAAGTTTCTAAGATATATGCATTGACTCACTTGCATATGGCACATAAGTGAGGATCCATGGGGCAAATAAATCTATGGCACAATAGAAACATATACAGATAAAGAAAAGTGTAAAACTGTGCATTCTGAACTGACAGTATCTAAAACCCATATATTATGCATATAAAGATCACAACTTAAGCTGGTGTCTAACATAAACAATATATAGGTTGCTATTTGCTTATAATCATCATTAGCAACATCATCATTATTCATTATGTTAATATTCCTAATGAAAATTAACTGACCATACATACATATATAAGTATATGTTTATTCAACCAAGAGGTAATATTAGTGTTCTGTACCTGAAAGATCTTTTAGCCTATAAACCTGATTACTTCTTTCACATTATGATTACCTCATAAGTTCATTTAGTATAACAAAATCTGGAAATAACAGTAGTTCTATTTCAAAGAGCTTTTGTTGACTTTAAAAGAGCCAAGGTATTTTCTTATTATTCCATACCAGAAAAGCTTACAACCTGTCAAACAAAAGTGATAAATTGAAACTGTCTGTTACTGCAAAATTTCTGGTATCTTGTTTTTAAGGGAAATGAAGAAATTTAAAGTAAGTCTTAATCTAATTTTGAATCCTTTAATATATGAATACAATATCAATCAGATTAATTTAAAGTATTTGTATTTAGGCATTCATTGATTGATATGTTCCTTAGACAATTTTAGACAAGGCTGACAAAAAGCCTTTTGACATTTTTATATCCACATGTTTTATACAGTCAGTAACACTGCATGTACTTCCATTCCACCTAACCATAGCTATGGCAACTGCAGATTTCATTCTCACTGATTAAAGCCCAAAGCCAAGAATAATCATTGCTCACTTATTCAACTTGCTTTCTGTCTCAGTGTTTTAGTGACTTTCTGATAGCAAGGTCAGCAATTTGTCTCCCATTTATATCATTTGCTACAAAGAAAACATGGATTTCTATTACTTAGTAAGGACAAGGCTCATAATCACAAGTGAAAGGTGTTAATATCTATTATTATTTAATGTGACATACACTGTTTCTTCATTTTGTCTTTTATCAGAATTTTAATTGGCATTTTAATGAGAGTAGATTATAAAACCCTTGCATGATAAAGAAGACAATGGCCTGCAGGAAGGTCCATTGTGAACAAGCCCTTGAAGTCAGTAAAAAATGGGGTGGAAGACCTGAAAATAGGTTCTTTGATGAAAATTTTACATTTTTAAAGGTAGTTGTAAATTATCTTTTCATAGGCACAGTGGAGCTGAGTGGAGCAAGAAAGTCATTGCAGATATGCTCTAATTAGGGACCCACTTAAATTTGAATGAGAAATGAAGAGTTTTATTTCTGTGTCTCTTACTCTGGCTTAAAGGGGAACTGTCTCCTACAGGTTCCTTTGTTGAACAGTGAGTGCCTAGTAGAGCCTCTGTTTAGGTAGGTTGTGGGAACTCTAAGTGGCAAAGCCTTTCTAGAGGAAGTAGTCTTATGACCTGGCTCCACTTCCTGCTCTCTCCTAAGTTCCTGTCTAATGATGTAATATGACCATCAGACATCCCGTTCCTACCGTGCTACTCTTCCCTACTGTTGTCAAGCCTTTCTTATCCTAAGTCACAACATTTTGTGCAACTATGAGAGAGAACAAACTCTTCCTTAAACTGTTTGTGGTTAACCATTTGTCACAATGAAAAGAACGTAATCAGTACATCTACTTATTTCTTTTTTGTGAGATTTTTCACCTCCTCATTTCTTTTCTCATTTAATGTATCACCTGCCCATGAAAACACAGGTTCATCAGTGTTTAATAGATAAATCTCACGTTTCCTTAACCACTTATTGGCTATATGATTACTGTCTGTGAATTTACTTTTCCTCATTCAACAACAACAAACAACAACAACAACAACAACAACAACAAGAAAGAAACAAAACAACAATGACCCAAAAACCCTCTTCAGGGCTGATTTGGTTTTATTCAAAGGTAAAACCAACAGAAGTTACCTCATTGCTAAGTGGAGCCTTTTAAATTCTTTCTCCTTTGCTGTTGACAAAACAATCATAGCTTTTTCTGAATGTTTCCTATTCTCTCCAAACATGCAACACTTTCCAATATTTTATACATAACTTAACTATTTCTTGTGCCTCTAGTGAATGTCTCTGATAATTCCTATAAAGTTGTTGAATGTTTTACATATTAAAAGACTTTCCTATTTGTTGGACTGCTTAATAACAGAAATATTCTCCTTCTGTACTGTAATAAAATATAATTTCCTCCATTTGAAACCCCAGTCTTGGTAAGAACATAGTTTAAATTGGCAACTTCCCTTGAGTTCCACACATATTTACTTAACATATGTACAAGTATACATAGGAGCTTATAAGAAGTTCATAGCACATATTATAAAGTAATATATCTGACTATTGTAGATTCCTGTGACACCAGCCTTAATGTAGATATGAAATGTCTGTCTCTTAGAAACTCCAAACTGATCTTTATCTGATTTTGGTATAAGAAAACCTCACTTTTTTATCCTTTATCTCAAACACTACAAAAGAATGTATATATTGTACCAACACAGAGCTTATGAAGCTGGTATGGAAGGGGAAAAATAAAACTGATACCCACTTGAAAGAACAAGGATTGAAGTATTAATACATAAGGAAGGAATGTTTCATAATATCCACTCATAGAAAGTGGAGATAATATTGTGAAAAACTAAAGTGTAAATAATAAAGCCATAAATTGATTTTCTTGTAGGTATAGCAAAAGCAGAATATACCATGAATGTCCATGAGAAAAGATAAACAGTGTTTGTGCATTCCTGTGTTCAAGACAGAATTTGGGAACAGTGAGCCGTGAGTTTATCATCATTTCTGTTCTTTGGAACATTAGTAGATCCTCCATTTCACTCAACATCTTTTAAGTAGGTATAAATGATAAATAATAGTCAGCTATTAGTGCAGACAATAGAACTATTACCTCCCAGTTTCCATATCCAGGTCTACTGCTGGTAATATGAGAAAATAATGAGCCCAATACCATTTATTATACCCCCAGTCTCATTCACTGTCACATGCATTCAGTATATTTTGATGATTAGACAGTAGGGATAGTTTTACTATTCTGACTAAGTCTATACAATTCTACTGCACACTAGGGAAAGTCATTTATATCAGTGAGTTTTATAAGGAGCTTTTAAAGGATGACCCAGGGCTGTGGAAATGCAGTGATGAACATAGTGAGGGGGTCAAGGAGTGAGGGATAATGTGTACCAGGTCAGATGCACATATATGGGAAAGTTTATTCTTCCTCAATCCAGGTAATTAGGAAGCCTTAGGAATCCTGGTGTTGGCTTAGTGCTAAGGCTTCTTGAGGATAAATTCAGAAACTTCAATTGTATTCTTTGCTTTTTGCCTTTTGACCTTTTCAGAAAGTGATTCCTGATCTCATTTTCTCTGGCTCTTAAATAGAATCATAGTTGTCTGTAAAGCAATTTTAAGATGCTTAGATGAATGATGTCTCACGTGTATAAATGCAGGTCTCTTACGGTTTTCTGAAAGAACGATATTTCTTTATTTGGGGTGTATCTTATATCTTTTATTATCCTTTACCACATAGAGAGGTTTAAAAGTCATAGCCTTAAGACACCTTTTCAACTCACATATAAAATGAATAGTATAAATTTAAAAATTAGAAGTCAGAATTTCAAAAATCAAATGCTGTCAATTACTCCTCCAAATTTTAGTAGAGAAAATGAATTGAGAAAGTTCTAATAATGGTACTATATCCAATTTAGGTTAGGGTAATATATAATATATAATATACAATATTGCACATATATATGTGTCTATCTATATGTATATTTATGTATAGTATAAACATATACACATACAAATACACACACATACACACACACACACACACACACACACACATATATATATATATATGTATATATATATACATATACATATATTTAAATTATCTCTCAAAAACTTTGTAGAGTATATAATATTGTCCCAATGTATACTTGAGGAATCTGGGATACAAAAGAAGTTTTGAATCCATACCTGAATTAGTCATATATTGAGAATGGAGTAAATAAATTCACAGTCCAGATTTAACACTTTGTCAGCTATGGTGTAACCACTGATAAGAAAGAATATGGAAGCCTCTCTCTTTAAACATGATTTCCTATAAAAATGAGAAGGATAGTTGACCTTCCAATCCATAAAATAACCTGTTTCCTCCAGTATATTTATGGCCATACCACCATAACTATGGCCAATTATATCTGAATTTCTTCTGTATTCAATGGAATTAGCATTACATTTCTTGGATGAGAAGAGTATCAGTTTGTTAGTGTTGACTTCAATCTAAGCTGAAGGCCCTAGTATTCCAGTATCATTATTAGATATCAAAGGAAATACAGAATAGTCAGGTATCAACGTTTAAAATAACTAGTTGATTCTTATTTTTGTGTGGTTGGCTGGGATTCAGAGGCAGGGGGAAGGAAGAGGGACTGATGTAATTATATTGAATATATATTATATATATATTACATATATAATATACACTACATATCATATATATTTAACATTTTACTATCTGACGTTTGATAATACACACACACACACACACACACACACACACACACACACACACACATATATATATATATATATATATATATATATATATATATATATGTATATTTGATAATTTCCAAATTGGGTAAACCTCTCCATCCCCTGAGACACTATTTTACTGATAGAATACACCAGCCCTTCATTCCATGACTCACACAGTTCCAATCTATTCTCTAGGGTCATTCTGCTCTGCCCTAGGCTTGCTGATCTAGAACTTACTGTGCATTATCATGTTGTCTATTCTCTCCCCTGTTCTTATTTTCTATTAACTCCCAGCTATTCCTAGCAACTACAAGAGTGATGGCTTTCCATCCCACATGAGTAAAATGATGCAGTACTATTCTTTGAGACTAGTGTATATCCCTATAACACAATAATTTCCACTTCCACCCTTGCTGTCACAAGTGCCGAGATTTCTCTTGTGCTTTCTTTTTTGTGTTTTATAATATTCTATTGTATATATTTGTGTCACTATTCTTTTGTACATATGTTAGTTTGGTAGTGTCTAAACCCTTTCAAAAGATATCATGGCTAAAGACGGGTTTTATTCTCACAGATAATGAAGAGTATACCTCATACTCTTAACATTTCTTAACTATAGTGAAGTAGACCACAGTGAACTTTTGGCATGAGGCCATCTTTTCAACACTTTAATTTCATGGCCTTTACACATACACTGAAGACTAAGGTTGGTCTACTATATCTTAGAACTGTTTTAAACCTCAGAGGCTCTCTACACTGTGTTCCACGATGGATGCACTGATTAGCAATTCCCCTAAATATTATGCAGAGATTTATTTATCATCCTCACCAGCCCATGCTTAGATCTTCTGACAGTGTCCATTCTTTCTGAGGTGAAGCAATAATGCTTCTGGTATAAGTGTGTGTTTCCCTGATGAGAAGTGAGATGGAGTATCTTCTTCTATACCTCTTGGTCATTTATAAGTTTTCTTGTGAGAGATATCTCAATAAGTTTATTGCCCATTAAAAAAAAAGTTGGCTTTTGCTGCTTAATTTTAAAGTTACTGAGAATGACCCTAGGTCAGATGGTTTGCACAAAATTGTTTTTAAAAGGCTATATATACTGCATACATTACTGAATTATGACAAAACATGTTATGTGGCTTTCAATTTGGAAGTCATACAGTAGTAAGAGGAAAAATGTGTTTTCTTCCAATAATGTAAATATAGCTACTTAGTTGAAATTACTCAACTTACTAAAAATGTACCATAATTTGTAAATAAATAAATATATAAATAAATGAATAAACTGTATGTATATCTGGCTGCTGGGGCTACAGTCTGTATTGATAGTCGTACTTAGGTAATTTGGGCATGGTTGAAAGACTAAACAACATGATTTAATTTTTAAGCAACTTAAATAGCAATTTGAGATGGAGATTGGTCTACCTGAGGTCATAATGAATGCTACATGCTAAATAGGAAGGTAGTCTTTCTGTTTAATTATAGATTGTTCCATAAAACAGAGTCCCGTGGAAATAGACAACTTTGTTTCTAGAAACGTAATTCATACATGACACCACACTATAGCCTGGAAGGATTATTCTCTGTATCTAGAAGTAGGAATCTAACAGGAAGTAAATCCTATCTCTTTTCCTTGATAATTTCACTTTCAGAGATACACGATGCTATGTAATAAGTAAACTACAAATAATGCATCTTAATAGAGCTGGATTAATAGATGTGGGAGATTCATTTAAATGAATTGGAAAATCCATTTAGAAGACAGCCTGGAAGATGGTTTTTCCTTTACAATGAAAGAATGGAACAAAACCTACATTGCAGCACACAATAAAATAGCTGCGGGATTTATGGTCTCTAAAGAGGTTGCCATAGCCGAAGCAAATATTTATTTCTACTTTCTGAACAAGGACATGTCAGAGTTTTCTCTGCCACTTCTAGGGAAAGTGACACACTTTTCACTTCTTTTAGACATTATAACTTCATTCCTGTGGGGCTGATAGATGTACCAATTGGGGCTTCTTCTGTCAGACTGAACGCCACAAAAATACTAATAAAATTGCTCACAGCCAACTTTTATAATTCCTTGCTATTTCTACCAGGGCAATTTAATAAAGGCTGGAATTTTAGAATAGATATTGCTAGCACCTCCAAGATAATGCACTAATATTTTATTTTTTTATTGAAATAGACATATGGAATAGTGTTCTATGATGTAACCTTCACAATAAAGGAATAAAGTACTAATTGTTGCAGTGGGCAAGGTTCTTGCCTTGGTAAGAGTCTAGAATAGAGATGTTGATGAACCTTAAACTCTTTGGCTATATAAGCTAGTTGTGTCTTAATTTACAAGAATATTCTTTCAATCAGAAGAATATTTTTTCCCTACCACAAATACAGAGTGTGGGACTATATACAGGATATATGTACATGCAATATTGATCCCACAGTGCTACAGAAATAAATAACCATTTTCAGGATATGTATTTAACTGAATGTGATGATTTTAAATTTTATGTTTGTTGTATTTTTAATTTTTTGTACTTTTATGAATTATTTTGCTAGTAGTTAATTAATATAAGCATATATACATGTATAGTGTACTGGCTAGTTTTGTGTCAACTTGACACAGGCTGGAGTTATCACAGAGAAAGTTGCTTCAGTTGGAAAATGCCTCCACGAGTACAGCTGCAAGGCATTTTCTCAATTAGTGATCAAGGGGAGAGGTCCCCTTGTGGGTGGTGCCATCTCTGGGCTGGTAGTCTTGGTTCTATAAGAGAGCAGGCTGTGCACACCAGGGGAAGCAAGCCAGTAAGAAACATATCTCCATGGCCTCTGCGTCAGCTCCTGCTTCCTGACCTGCTTGAGTTCCAGTCCTGACTTCCTTTGTGATGAACAGCAATATGGAAGTGTAAGCTGAATAAACCCTTTCCTCTACAACTTGCTTCTTGATCATGATGTTTGTGGAGGAATAGAAACCCTAAGATATATAGTATGTACATATATGTTGTATATAATATATATAACATATAAAAGAAACTGTAAAGGCATGGTGATTTATTTTTTAATAGTTATGTAACATGTGACTGATGCCATTTTCTTCCATTGTTAACCAATGGAATAGTATGAAGTCATTTGAACACTGACTTCATATATGAAAACCTTTTGCTAATAGCTGGGATTATTTGGTCAGGAGAGTGTTTAAATATTAAGTAAAATGTTTTAACCCCCGTAAAAGTTATTCTAAAATTTTCGTTCATCAGTACCTGGCCTATAGAGTCAATCAACATGAGTAATTCAGCGCTGTCATGTGAAGTGTCCTTGTCAGAGAATTAAGTACATCATGAACTGAAATCCATTAGCACCATGAGTGTGAAAGTAACCTGCAGGGCCAAATCCCACACTGCGGCATTCTGAACACTGAGAGCAACCCATGCTGTTTCTCTTTTGATGTTTCAGATAAACATGACATTGGCCACATTGGTGACATTTCTTGAAACTACACAGGAAAACAATGAGCAGTTCTTCCTCTACTCAAGGGAAGTTCAAACCTTAGAAGCACCTGTCCTAAAACACGGGACTTGGACTGAACTGTTCACTTGGCTGAATCTCAATTCTTGCTTTCATTTATGAGAGAATGCATTCAGGCAGCAAGCCAATTTAAATCTTCCTGCTGTCTTATCCTTGGGACTTGTAGACTTATATAGAGGGGAAAAGGTTTTCATTGCTTTTTAAAATTATAATATAAAAAACAATTAATCTGGGTGTCATTGGTGATGGCTATAATCTGTTCCCTAGAGATGGAGCAGCTATTGAGTTTGAGGGAACAAGGTAGGAGTGAGCAAAGAACAACTCTATACAATCACTCTGCGCAGAATTTGCACCATGTGGAAGTCCTAGTTTATCCTCCTAGCTCATACTAGTCACTTTCTAGGTATCTGATACTTCACAAATATTTGAATGATTTAAAAGAATGTTTGAGCCACTAGGATTTAAAAATTGGTTGTTTCCGGAATCATCACCCTTGATATATAATCACTTGGTATTGCTGCCTATCTATTGTTCATTGGTAATAATTGAGAATCTAGTAGCATCCACAATACTTTCAATATGTGAATAATGTTCTCACCTGCAGTGCCCTGAAACATAATGAAAGAACTCAGCCTTGGAAATCTAAGGAACAATTATGAGCCCTGGTTGACTAAACATACATGGTTCAAGCCTGGTATTATATTTATATACTTTTCTCCATTGAACTCTCATATTAACGTAATGAGTAAACTGCTTTCCTCTACTTCCAACCAAGCCAAAGTCATTAAGGAAACAAGGCTGTATGATTAACAGAACTCTATCATGGGCTAAAATATTGTTTTACATAAACAGAGCAATCCGCTGTCATCAAAGGAAGTACAGACACTGTAGGTAAGACCACAGGGCTCACCTTCATGGTCATTTGAAGTATTTACTATAATTTTAATTTTAAAAATTATAGCAAATGGGCTACTTTAATTTTACTTTCTCCAGATTTCATGAAACAGGCTTGCATGGCCTCCTTTTGACCCTGCTGGGTGAGTTGTACGCCACCACCTATCAGTGATCTTACAAATGAGATTTGTCTCTGTGTTATTGATAATGCAGAATTCAACTGAAATACAGTATTGACTATACAAATTTCTTTATCCTGAAATGTATCAGAGCAGGAGGCCTAAGAAGCTGGAGGGCAGGTCCCCAAGGCAAATGAGTGATACAGACATGTACAACTCTGAGTCTTACTGAGCACCTACTATTACTTGCCTACATGTCAAAAATGTACTTGGTTAGGTAGGCCTCGCAAGCAAATGAGTGTTCGGTATTTTTAAAGACCATATCCTCCCTCATATGTATTAGTTACCTTTCAGTTGTTGTCATAAAGCACAACCACTGAGGCCGATTACAGAGGGAATGGTAAAATGAGAGTTATGTCTTCTACCTCAAACACGAAACAGAGAAAACAGAAAGTAGAAATAGACTAAAACATTCTCTTTTTTTCATTTTTTATTAGGTATTTAGCTCATTTACATTTCCAATGCTATACCAAAAGTGCCCCATACCCACCCACCCACACACCCCTACCCCACTCCCCCTTTTTGGCCCTGGCGTTCCCCTGTACTGGGGCATATAAAGTTTGCATGTCCAATGGGCCTCTCTTTCCAGTGATGGCCGACTAGGCCATCTTTTGATACATATGCAGCTAGAGTCAAGAGCTCCGGGGTACTGGTTAGTTCATAATGTTGTTCCACCTATAGGGTTGCAGATCCCTTTAGCTCCTTGGGTACTTTCGCTAGCTCCTCCATTGGGAGCCCTGTGATCCATCCATTAGCTGACTGTGAGCATCCACTTCTGTGTTTGCTAGGCCCCTGCATAGTCTCAAAAGAGACAGCTACATCTGGGTTCTTTCGATAAAATCTTGCTAGTGTATGCAATGGTGTCAGCATTTGGATGCTGATTATGGGGTGGATCCCTGGATATGGCCGTCTCTACATGGTCCATCCTTTCATCTCAGCTCCAAACTTTGTCTCTGTAACTCCTTCCATGGGTGTTTTGTTCCCAATTCTAAGGAGGGGCATAGTGTCCACACTTCAGTCTTCATTCTTCTTGAGTTTCATGTGTTTAGCAAATTGTATCTTATATCTTGGGTACTAAGGTCAAATCTAAGTGGATCAAGGAACTTCACATAAAACCAGAGACACTGAAACTTATAGAGGAGAAAGTGGGGAAAAGCCTTGAAGATATGGGCACAGGGGAAAAATTCCTGAACAGAACAGCAATGGCTTGTACTGTAAGATCGAGAATTGACAAATGGGACCTAATGAAACTCCAAAGTTTCTGCAAGGCAAAAGACACCGTCAGTAAGACAAAAAGACCACCAACAGATTGGGAAAGGATCATTACCTATCCTAAATCAGATAGGGGACTAATATCCAACATATATAAAGAACTCAAGAAGGTGGACTTCAGAAAATCAAATAACCCCATTAAAAAATGGGGCTCAGAACTGAACAAAGAATTCTCACCTGAGGAATACCGAATGGCAGAGAAACACCTGAAAAAATGTTCAACATCCTTAATCATCAGGGAAATGCAAATCAAAACAACACTGAGATTCCACCTCACACCAGTCAGAATGGCTAAGATCAAAAATTCAGGTGACAGCAGATGCTGGTGTGGATGTGGAGAAAGAGGAACCCTCCTCCATTGTTGGTGGGATTGCAGGCTTGTACAACCACTCTGGAAATCAGTCTGGCGGTTCCTCAGAAAATTGGACATAGTACTACTGGAGGATCCAGCAATACCTCTCCTGGGCATATACAGAAGATGCCCCAACGGGTAAGAAGGACACATGCTCCACTATGTTCATAGCAGCCTTATTTATAATAGCCAGAAGCTGGAAAGAACCCAGATGCCCCTCAACAGAAGAATGGATACAGAAAATGTGGTACATCTACACAATGGAGTACTACTCAGCTATTAAAAAGAATGAATTTATGAAATTCCTAGCCAAATGGATGGACCTGGAGGGCATCATCCTGAGTGAGGTAACACATTCACAAAGAAACTCACACAATATGTACTCACTGATAAGTGGATATTAGTCCCAAACCTAGACTAAAACATTCTAAGCCCACCATTGTTGATATCCTTTCTCAGAGGATGCTCCACCTCCCCAAAAGTGCCACCTACTGGTGACCAATCATAAAAATACATGAGTCTATGAGGGACACTCTAGTTTCTAACCACAACAAACATAGCACTCAAACCCCAAATGCAGGTGCTGCACCACTGTCATTGCTCTTTCTTCATTTTAATTGCTAATATTGTATCATATATATGACATGAGTTGTATGACTAATTTAACTGATATATTAAAATGTTGAGGTGTAGCTAATTTGCGTGTGTGTGTGTGTGTGTGTGTGTGTGTGTGTGTGTGTGTGTATGTGTCTGTGTGTACCTCTTAGCTATGGTGCTATGAACAGACACCATGACCAAGGCAATTCTTATAAGGACAACATTTCATTGAGGTTGGCTTAAAGGCTAAGAGGTTCAGTCCATTATCATCAAGGTGGGAGCATGGCAGCATCCAGGCAGGCATGGTGCAGGGGAGCTGAGACCTCTTAATCTGAAGACTGCTAGGAACAGAATGGCTTCCAGGCAGCTAGGATAAGAGTCTTAAAGCCCATGCCCACAGTGACATATCTAGGCCAAATATCTAATATATACAAAGAACCCAAGAAACTATACTCCAGAAAATCTAATAACCCCATTAAAAACTGGGGCACAGAGCTAAACAAAAAATTCTCAACTGAGGAATACCAAATGGCTGAGAAGCACCTGAAAATATGTTCAACATCCTTAATCACCAGGAAAATGCAAATCAAAACAATACTGAAATTCCACCTAATACCAGTCAGAATGGCTAAGATCAAAAATTCAGGTGACAGCAGATGCTGGCAAGGATGTGGAGAAAGAGTAACACTCCTCCATTGCTGGTGGGATTGCAAGCTTGTACAACCACTCTGGAAATCAGTCTGACAGCTCCTCAGAAAATTGGACATAGTACTATTGGAGGATCCAGCAATACTTCTCCTGGGCATATACCCAGAAGATGTTCCAACTGGTAATAAGAACACATGGTTCACTATGTTCATAGCAGACTTATTTATAATTAGCCAGAAGCTGGAAAGAAGCCAGATGCCCCTCAACAGAGGAATGGATACAGAAAATGTGGTACATTTATACAATGGAGTACTACTCAGCTATTAAAAACAATGAATTTATGAAAATCTTAGGCAAATGGATGGATCTGGGGATATCATCCTTAGTGAGGTAACCCAATCACAAAGAAGTCATTTGATATACACTCACAGATAAGTGGATATTAGCCCAGAAACCTAGAATACCCAAGATACGACTTGCAAAACACATGAAACTCAAGAAGAAGGAAGACCAAAGTGTGGATACTTCGTTCCTCCTTAGAATGGGGAACAAAATACCCATTGAAGGAGTTATAGAGACAAAGTTCAGAGCTGAGATGGAAGGTAGGACTATCCAGAGACTTCCCCACCTGGGGATCCATCCCATAAATAGCCACAAAACACAGGCACTATTGCATATGCCAACAAGGTTTTGCTGACAGGACCCTGATCTAGTTGTCTCTTGTGAGGCTATGCCAGTGCCTGGCAAATAGAGAAGTGGATGCACATAGTCATCAATTGGATGGAACACAGGGCCCCCAATGGAAAAGCTAGAGAAAGTACCCAAGAAGCTGAAGAGGTCTGCAACCCTATAGGAGGAACAAAAATATGAACTAACCAGTACTCCCAGAGCTCATGTCTCTAGCTACATATGTAGCAGAAGATAGCCTAGTTGGCCATCATTGGCAGGAGAGGCCCTTGGTCTTGCGAAGATTATATGCCCCAGTACAGGGGAATGCCAGAGCCAGGAAGTGGGAGTGGGTGGGTTGGGGAGCAGGGTTGGGGGAGGGTATAGGGGACTTTCGGGATAGCATTTGAAGTGTAAATGAAGAAAATATCTAATAAAAAACTGTTTTTTTTAAAGGCCAAACTACTCCAACAAAGCCTCACCTAATCCAACAAGGCCACACCTCCTAATAGTGCCACTCCCTGCACAGGCATATTAAAACTACCACAGAGCATATGCACAAATATTTTCTTATGAGAAAGTTCTAAAAGCACTTTCTTTGTCAGGCATTGTCTTAGTTAGGGTTTTACTGCTGTGAACAGACACCATGACCAAGGCAAGTCTTATAAAAAACAACATTTCTTGGGGCTGGCTTACAGGTTCAGAGGTTCAGTCCATTATCATCAAGGTGGTAGCATGGCAGCATCCAGGCAGGCATGGCACAGGCAGAGCTGAGAGCTCTATGTCTTCTTCCAAAGGCTGCTAGTAGAAAACTGACTTCCAGGCAACTGGGGTGAGAGTCTTAAGCCCACACCACAGTGACACACCTACTCCAACCAGGTCAGACCTACTCTAACAAGGCCACACACTCCAAATGGTGCCACTTCCTGGTCCAAGAATATACAAACCATCACAGGCATCATATCTAAAGTGTGAATATTCCATTTGGAAAGGCTGTAGCAGACTGAAGCCACAAACCATGTGTAAGAATTTCACTATTTATAATTCTCTTATTCTTGCTAATGTGATAAATTTGGATTCTATTTCTTAATATCTCATGTGACTGTTCTTGAATCTTTCTTCCAAGCTAATTTTTTTTTATCTTCTTTGCTTGCTACCTTAAGCTGACTTTTTTGTTTTGTTTTGTTGTGTTTTGTTTTTTTGGTTTTTTTGTTTTGTTTTTTTGTTTTGTTTTGTTGATTTTTGAGACAGGGTTTCTCCCTGTAGCCCTGGCTGTCTTGGAACTCACTTTGTAGACCAGGCTAGCCTCGAACTCAGGAATCTGCCTGCCTCTGCCTCCCGAGTGCTGGGATTAAAGGTGTGCACCACCACACCCGGCTTAAATTGACTTTTACAAACTAAACAACAAATATTTATTTGATCGGCAGAGTAGAAAGGGGGCTAAACATTAATGATCTAAATCTTCTGACATTTCTTCTGAAATATGATTTCTTTGTGCTATTACCAGTATCTACATTTCTTTGGGTAATCTCACCAGTATTAATTTGCATGCAATCAAATAAAGAAAAATTCGGTATTTTTCCTGATTTTATTTAAATTTTTTCTCCATCAATTTTCTATATTTGCAAGTATTTCCTACATTCAAAAATATTTCCTACTAATTGACTGTTTTATTTACCATTTTTAAATTATTTTATTTTTTATTTTCTGCTCATTTATCATTTCTATGAAGGAAGGCTACTGATTTGTTTGAGTTTGAGTATGATTTTATGTCCAGCCACTTTGCTAAAGTTGTTTTTCAAGTGTTTGAATCATAATAGAAACATTAAATAATTTATCCTTTCCTATATTTTGCCCCATAATGGGAATATTGTTTTCATTTAAATCTGAAACACCTTCAACATTTTATGTTTTAAGCAATAGCATTACAGGCCATGAGGAGATTCTGGAAGATTGAGGGATTTTTAAAGACTGGTGTTTAGCTAGATCTACAGACAGGTCTTTGAAGACGATAGCTTAGACTCCCTCATCCTGGACCTGCTTGCTGATGCTTCCCAGTCTGCCATGAACGGCTTTCCTCAGCCACAGATTCTCACCATGGTCACTGAGTTCATCTGTCTACTGTCCTTGTAAGGACATTGTAATAAAGGACTGAAATCATTAGACAAGGTGAGTCTTTCTCCCATAAGTAGTTCCTGTACTTATTTGGATAAAACAGTCATAAACAAACCACACACACACACACACAGATAGATTGGTTGATGGATAGATAGATAGACAGACAGATAGATAGATAGATAGATAGATAGATAGATAGATAGACTTTATGACTGTTTTTGAATGAATGTGTGGATATTTATATGTCCGTATTAATATCCACACCTCCATATGCATTTACTTGTTACTCACGCATGGTATAGCCCTGATGAATATCTTAATATCATATGCATATTGTATGAATAAAAAACTTTCCATACATGTAATCCATCTGTCAACACAAAAAATGCATTCACATTTTTATTTTCTATATATCATCCTGCATCTGATTTTTATTTTACCGAACACATAGTTAAGTCATTTTTTTATACTGTATTAGTTACATTGGTGTTGTTGCAACACTATGACAAAAGCACTTAGGAAAAGAGAGTTTACTTACCTTAAGGTTCCAGAAGGAGAGGGTCCTCACAGCAAAGAAGTGTGGCTTAGCAGCAGGAGCTCAAAGCTGGCTGGTTACATTTTTATCTATGTGGAAGAAACAGAGAAGAAAGCAGGATGAGGTTATAAAGTCAAAGCCCATATGAAGTAGAATACTTTCTCCAGAAATTCTCAGGTCCCAGAAATTCTATAATCTCTGCAAACCAGGGAGCAAGGGTTAGCCCACCTGACCCTTTCAGGAACATTTCTCATTCAAACCAGCACATATACTGAGGCTACAATACAATTTTTAAACTCTTGTTTTCCATTTCATATGAGATATCTATAAGTTATTTATCCCCTCCCCCAACATATTCAAATAGCTCTGATCTTCTGATACTGTATATTTAAGTTTACTGCTAATTTCACTTTGGCAAAGTCCTGGGAAATCTACTTAGGTAAAAGTCTACACATTTAAGTGATACAAAACAGCAATACTTGCTGCTTTGGAGTTGGATAAGGGGGGCATTTTTATGGCCTAATCTGCTCTTTTTATGGGCACTATATCTATACACCATCTTAGAGTAGATAATGTTTTTAAATATAGTGAGACATTTGAAATAAAGATTGAGTATATATATATATGTAGTAAATCTATTTCACAAAAATCATTTTAAAGCAAGAGGTTAGAGAGTGTTTTCATGTCACAAGTGCAAAGTAATAAAAGGAAGAATGAGAACAGGTTGAAAGAAGAGGGTTAGCAGCGAAAACAGGAAGCAGAAGAAGCAAGCCTGATGATTCAGAAATAAGATTGGGCAAAATCATGGAAAGCCAAAGCTTGGTAGTTTGACTTATGGACACCTTGGAAGGTTCAGAAATTGTGTGTGTGTGTGTGTGTGTGTGTGTGTGTGTGTGTGTGTGTGTGTGTGTGTGTGCATATGTATGTATGTTTGTATGCATGTATGTGTGTGTTTGTTTGTGTTGTGTGAAGTAGAAAAGTGACTTTAAAATTTCAACTTCCATGGTCACAGTCTGAATGCCATCTGATTCTCTATTGTTGTGCCCCAGGTTTTAATTCCCTTATGATAATACAAGTCATGCCTAAAGTGAGGTGGTGGATATTAATAATTCAGGCAATGTTGTTCTGAAACTGTGGTTTTTGAATATTTTCATAATATGTTCAGCCTCCATAGATTCTTTCCCTACAGTTCCCTGTATTTGTTGTAACCCAAACTCGATTCTAGAAAAGAAAAACTACATTTTCCTTTGCAAATTTAAGCTGGCATAGACAAAAGAAATACAAATTTAACAATGGGTGAGGACAGTAAAAAGAGCATCCTGTCTTTTAAGCCTCCACATTTGTAGGTATCTTTCAAGCACTCGATCCCGGCCTTGTGATACATTGGTTACTAAGGCCAGACAAGGTATGAGGACTTCTGACTTCAAAATTCTGATCACTATCTTCTCATGGGAGCTTTAAGACAAGCTGTTATGCAGCAACGGAAGCTGATGTGTGAAAGGGCCTCATTCCTTTGACCCCAGCATGCTTTCATACAGTGTTTGGAAAACATACCCAGTCTACACCAGATGGGACCAGGATGAAGCTTTCACTAAGCTTAAGTCAAGAACAAGTTAGAAAGAATCCATAAAGTAAGGATTGAAGGCAACAGAGAACAGAAAGAAATTGTCAAGGTGTTACATAAGTGATGTCAGCATAGAAAATAAAAATTAAGGATAGAACACAGAAGAAAGTCCCATGAGAGATTACCTCAGTCAAGTTGGTTTAATAGAATAACTATGGAATTTTAATATGTCAGGGTTACAGAATGACAACTGCTAGTCGCCAATGAGTAAGTGAAAAACTGAAACGAATATTCTAAACCTTCCTCAAGTAAATAACAATGATTAACACTGAAGAAAATTTATCAAATCAAAACCTTTAAAAACAATAATAGTAAAATGGAGACCTCAGCTTTAGGCAAAATTTTAGGGTAAATAGTGATATGTATTATTAATTAATGTAATTAAATGTACAAGTCATCTATATTTGGTTTATCAGACAAGAAAAGGCTACATGAGTCCAGTGGTCAGCTGATTTATTCTGGTTACAGAGGACTATATTTTCATTTTACTTAGTAAGACACTAACTGTAATGTCTAATACTTAAAATAATAATAAAAGGAAATTTTATGTAAAACATATGTAAATAATTATTTAATGTAATATAAATATAATTGTATATAATTATTAATTATATTTATAATTATATGTCATGTCATATATCATAGGTCATATATCACATAGCATAGGTCACATTTCATATATCACATATCATTATCCTATCACAGCTCATATCATAAATATGTATATCACATCATCATATCATATATATCATATATATCTCCTATTGATCATATACTACACTTTATTATATGATATATATTTATTAATTATTATATAATATAGTATAATATAAATTAATATATACTAATACATATAAGTAAAATAAAAGGAGATATTATTATACATATGTGGATAACAAGTAGAATAAACCATGGCCAGTTGAAAGTTACAGGTCCTTCATAATAGGAGGAAATCAGGTGTTTGTTGATTGCCATTTTGCCCAAGAAACCTTCTCTAGTTATTCAACTCATATTTTGTGCTTTGTATAAGTTTTTTTATTAGGTATTTATTTCATTTACATTTCCAATGCTATCACAAAAGTCCCCCACATCCCCTCCTCCACCGACTCCCTCACCCACCCACTCCCACTTCTTGGTCCTGGTGTTTCCCTGTACTGAGGCATATAAAGTTTGCATGACCAATGGGTCTCTCTTTCCACTGATGGCCGACTAGGCCATCTTCTGATACATATGCAGCTAGAGACATGAGCTCTGGGGGGTACTGGTTAGTTCATATTGTTGTTCCACCTATAAGAAAGAAGTAAGAAGCTATTTTAAAGAGCACCAAAATGTTACTTTAAGCTAATAGTCTGTAAAACAATTCAAATATCATAGGGTTACTAAGATGTAACATGTAAGAGCTGCAGTAACTAAATATTCTGAATTCTAAGCTCCCCTAAAATTTATGATTGTTACATTTTCTTTTATGATGCATTGCTTTTGTTCATATTGTATGTGTACTGAAATGCATAGATGTGTATGCCTGTAACAGAGACACATGTGCACTCTGCCTAACTTTCCTTAATAATGTCCTAACATCAATATAATGGTCCAAATTTCAACATTAAGTGTGCTATAATCGTTCTGACAGCTCCCTCTTGTTAATTTAATAAATATCAATGAAGTGTATATTTTAAGTTTAGAATTTCTTCTCACTCCCCAAACACAGCTTCTATAATGATGTGAAGGTACCAGATGCAGCTTTTGCTACAGATTTTGGATAAGCTCAGTTCCTGGTGGTAAGCCAGACAGAGAAGAAGCACTCCTTTGTAGGATACGTACATGATGATGTTTTCTTTCCATGGGATGCTAACTCTCAAGGTAACCACTCAGCACCAGTAAGAATGTTACAGTTAAGTAAGAGTGCCAGCCTGTCTTTTGAGATTACTGTAAATCCTCCAGAGATTTTAAAGACATCTAAGTTTGTTAAACTGATTTTGCTGTATTTGCTTTTGCAATGGTTGTTTTTTCATACTAAATTAACCTACGAAAAAGAACCGACTAAAGTTTACTGTGATGAAATAATGGCCCTTAATCGTATTTATTAAAGTATGTTTGACTTCAGACAAACTGATAGCAACATCTTTCAACAGAAACCAATAAATATTAACATTGTTTAAACTCCAATACTTTCTAATATAAGAAAATCCCATTGTGGGACTTGATGTGAATGACAGCCTAAAAAAAAAAAAGATAAAATTCTACAGGCAGCAAACAAATGACATCAGGATTTATAGGGCCTAGACTAACTTCAATTGGGCACAAGGGAATTTTGTGCTGGAATAAAAAATCCTATATCTTACTGTTGATGACAGAGTCATGAAGGCATACATTTGTCACAGCCATCAAACCCTACATTATGAAAAGGAGACGTTTATTGCTTGTAAATTATATCTTAATATAAAAACATATATGAAATGCAAAGGATAAATGATAAAGTATAAGTATGGGAAGAAAGTTTTATTGAAATCACTTGAAATTATATTGTAGGTATAGCTGAACCAATGGTACAGATTGTCTGAACAAAACTCTATTTTGATCTGAGGCACTGTAAAAGAAGACACATGTATTTATCTGAGTTGATGTTATTTCTAGCAGGATTGATTTAAAATAAGACTTTGTACATAAAGATAAGGAATTTGATATAGTTATTTTCCAAATAAAGGAAAGGGCAGCATGACTTTATGTGTGTGTGTGTGTGTGTGTGTGTGTGTGTGTGTGTGTGTGTGTGTGTGTGTGTAAACTCAGTGTGCAATGAACCAGTGACTTGCCATGTTTGACTTAAATAGGAGTTCTCTTAAACCCCCATTCAGCATCCTAATTATCTTACCTACCCAGGATGTATTGAGAAGACCAAAGTCAAGTGAGGGTCTTCTTCAAGCCCTTTGAAAATTAAAATGTAAGTTCTGGTTATTGTCAGTAAACTCTGAAAGTCCACATGGGAAGTGGCTTGCCCTTGTAAAGCCTAATTGTGGTTTGACCATGTAGGAGGACATGTGGCATTGATTTATATTTTAAAGATATCAAGGTAAGATTCTTTAGCCTGAACTCTAGAAAAATGTATTAATATGGGCTAATTGGGATACTCTTGGGTTCTTAGTGTATCAGGGATAGCCTAGTGGAGAGATGAAAGGATCAACAGTCCAATGAACCTCCTTTACTGATAACAGTGGTGAAGCCATTTGTATAGCTTGTACATGATTGCTGCTGCACATTAACCACCAGTGGCTTCCCAGATAGTCAAGGGGTCTCGGCTTCTCTAGCACATGACATCTGATGAGAACCAAGAACATAGAAAGCCACTGTTTCTTGCAAGAAGAATATACCAGAAGTACCAGGTCCTGTATTGAAAAGGTCATGATAGCCGTATTAAGCTTATGCAATACAGCTCTCCTAAGCTACAAAATGGCAGCACTGTACAAGGCAATAGATTTAGAGCTTGTGGGAGTCACTAGTGGAGAGCCCAGCATGTAGCAAGAAACATGCTGTTCATGGGTCTATAATCTAGAACTTATAATTTCAGTTCTCTGCTCTAGAATCCATGGAATTCTTATAGCCAAGGTGGGTGGCATAGAGATTCCAAGAAGAGAAGATGAAAAAAATAAAGTCTCTACAGTGAAGGACTCTCAGAGAGTAAAAGCAGCTTTGAATATGGACAGTTTCTTGAGCATCTTGTTGCAGAGTCCAAGCAGACTGGAGAGAGATTTTTGTGTTGTTTAAGCAATTATGTAACCTCACATGTCAATGTGCATGGTACCCTGTGGTTTAAAATTTGGAATAATGTTCTCCAAGAATGTAAATCAAAGACTCCTGAGGGTCTGCAGAAAGTGACCATTGACAAGAGCAGAAAGAGGGACAGTAGCAGCTCCCCACAGTAACCTGCCCCTCCAACAACATCAGAGTTGCTCCACTACTCTCTTGTGGGAGATCCTACACTCCTCCCAGAGTCACCACAAATATCTGAACCTTAATTAGCATGCTTCCAATCACTACTAAAAGACATCAGTGCTGAAGAAGTGATAGAACACTAAAATGGACCTTTGCCAAATAGAGGTTATGAAGAACACAAGTGACTATTGACTCAGATGTGCAGGGAAAGTACCTGGTCTTATTACCCTAGTAGGGGACTCCTGAACTAGCATCGTGCAAACTGGAGAGTTTAGTAAATTAACATCATTCATTATGAGTATGACTAAAAAACAGAATTGAAGAGAAAAAATGAAAGTATCTACAAACAATAAATTTCATAGCATCTAAAACTTCTCTATTTTCCCCATTATTCACTTGTGCACACACGTGTGTGTGTGTTTGTGTGTTTGTGCACATGTGTGTGCATGCACAGTGCATGTGTGGTGTATGTGTTCATGTTTTACATGTGTATGCACACATTTGTTGACTTGGCACTTCTGCCTGTTCATATGGAGAACAGGTTGATGTTAGAAATCATGCTTATGTATTCTGATACTATATTAAGGCATGTGTGATTTCTCATTCCCACCTAGAAATTACCCAAATGGCTAATTGGCTAATTAACTTGTTCTGAGGATCCCCTGCCTTTACCTTCAGAGGCTGGAATTTCAGGTGGGGATGTTGTGCACCCAACATTTATGTGGGTTTCTGAGGATTCAAACTTCAGTCCTCAGAACTGTACCTCAAGCATTTTAACAGCTTGTCCACAGGATTGCTTAAATGCACAACACACTGAGAATGGACAAATGAAACAGAGCTCTCTTTGCCTTAAGTGTCCAAATAAGAGGGGGTGCCAGATAGGACTACACAAAATCCTATACAAAGAGACAGGAGGAGCCTGATGTATGACAAGTAGGCAGACTTAGCTTGTTGTCTTGAAATCCCTGTAAATTAGTTTATATGAAAAATTTCCAAACCCTAAATCATATGTCTGTTTCTACTTGTCTGAATGTGTGACCTTGGGTTGATTTATGGACACAAAATGTGATCCAAAATGTGACAGCTCCTTAATGTAAATAATTGAGCCATGTACTTAATTAGATGCTAAGAGGGGACATTGGCAGACCTGTACTAAAATTCCACAACAATTCAATATGCATGCCAAACAGACAAATGAAAACAGACTTTACAGGGGTCATTCAGTCTTCATGAATCAGAATCTCACCTTTGACTCTATATTTGGAAAATGACAATGTCTTTTTCAGCTCAATGACCACTGATTTACCCTAAGAAATAATAATAATGTGAGAATAAGAAGAATCACAGCATTCTGATTAGCCTCATGGGATGGAAGAACTATTGATTACAAGGTCAAGAAGTTACATGCTGCTGAAATCAGATCAAGTCAACTGAAAGTATTGTTTGGTGACCTTCTCTGTGGAAAAATATCACCCAGTCTACCTGTTTAACTTAGGCATGGACATAAAACTTCTTCTCCTGGACAATAAAATGTGAAGGATACATGGTATTTACTATCTCCTTAGAGAAAATTTAAGAAATGATGAATCTTTCAACGTTTTCCCTGTCTTGTTTGTGGATTCATAGAAGTGTATATCAAGACAGAATATCTAGAAGGCTGTGTACCTCGGGGTAATACATGCACTGTGCAGAACTTAGCTGGCGTAGATGCATAGACCAAGGGAGAGAAGCATTTAGTTATAGTAATCCTTCTGTATACTTGTTCATTTTAAATTTGAAGGTTATTTTTAATGGGATAACTTAAGGTAACAATGAGAAAGAGTTGAAAAGGGCTGCATAGATGGCCCAGAGGATAAGAGCACTAGCTTCCAGAGGTCCTGAATTCAATTCCCACCAACTACATGGTGGCTCACAACCACCTATAATGGGATCTGATGTATTCTTCTGCCACACAGGTGTACGTACAGATAGAAAACTCATATACAATAAATAAATCTTTAAAATGTAACAAAAGAGTTGAAGAAGATGTAATATTTCATCCTTAAAAAATGGGCTATAATCAATTGACACATTTAAGTACAAGCTATATTTCCTTTACATTGATGAATGATATATATGTTACTTTTCCTCAACAAATAGGTCCTGTATTGACATGCTTAGATCGTGTGATACTTTTGGTAGATGTCAAGATGTTAGGCTCCAGGTGCATAGTCTCCTCTTTGACCAGATTGCACTATTTATTTCATTTTAATTTTTTTAAATTTTTTTCAGACACTAGATCTTACTGTGTGGAACTGGCTACTCTAGAACTTTTTATATAGACTAAGGCTAGCCTTGAAATCACAGAAATCCACATTCCTCTGTTTCTCACATGCTAAGATTAAATATATTTCAATGTACGTTTTCACAAGCAGGGATTTACTACTATGCTTGTTTCTCATACACACAGGATGAGATTCAGGAGTTTGGTACCTAACAGAGAGGGTCAGAACTCAGCCCTCACAGGTTCTGCAACAAATAATGGCAAAACGTTGGAAAAAAGACATGACAGAAGGGAAATGCTTGTGTCTAAAAAATGCAAATTGTGGGGAAGTAAATATTCATGAGGCTAATGTAGGTAAAGGCCGCTTACTTTTAAATAATTCTCTGTCATCATGGTCTTTGCATTACTAGCTGACAGAAATCATCCAAATAAGTAGGGATTAATCATTTTATTGAAAATGTCTTGTGAGTGGGAAGGCTCTAGTGTATCAGGTCATCTCAAGTGAGCTTAGCTGCCATAGCTGTCCTGGTTCTTTCAGGGCAGGCCTGAACTCTTACTTCGAGATTTTTCCCTCTTTTACCCTCAAAAAATTAATTTGTTTGGATGACAGATTGTATGGTCAGTCAACATATGTTTGGATGCAATGCTGTGATATAGTAATGATGAAAGTGATAATAAATTATTTAAACAATTATCTCAAATGCATATTATATATGCATATTTGTAATATGAATATTGGTACATGTGAAGGCATTAGGCTCCAAGTGTATAGTTTCATCTTTGACCAGACTACACATACAATATATGCCTATTGAAAATTTATTTCCTTTGTGTTTCTTTTTCATGTAACAAGTTGTTGGCATAAGTTGAAGTTTTGTCACATTTAGTGAAATAATTAGAATGCAACTTGCATTTAAATTCTGTTACAGTTGCTCCAGATATAAAAGCAATACAGAAGAGTTTACTAAATCTTAGAATCTATTGTGGGTTTAAGAGTGACAATTTTGAAAAAAAAAAAAAGAGTGACAATTTTGTTGTTGTGGGGGAGGGGTGACTCTTTCCTAGCATCTCTCACTATGCCACATGTCCAGGATCTTGAGAAATGGTGACAGGAGAAAGAAAAAGTTCCCTGTAAACTAATTACTACCGTAACAAACTGGCCTGTCATCAGTCACTTAGAGCAACAAGTGTCTGTGACCTTCTGGTCTGGTGATCAACTGTGTCACATAAGATTTGAAGACGGATCTGAGACTTCAAGATCAAGAAAGGGCTCTCAAATGTTCTGGAATGCTAATTAGTGAAGACGCCAACACAGATCCCATCTCTGACTTTATTTAACACCGGTCACTAGAACTACGTTAGATAATGTATGATAAAATTAGAAACTGGGTGTTTTAACAGCATGCTTGGTATATGTACGGAGAACAGGCAACCAAAATAGCCTGAAAAATGGCAGCTAGCATTTTCTTAAGGAGTTGTATATGAATTGTCCCTCCTGATTGCTTTTAGGCTTAACTTTCCAATGGGTAAATCATAGTATATGGACATGTTATGAAGTTTTAGTATTTAAGATAATCACAAACTTTACAAAATACTTGCTACTTGTAAGCCATCAGAATTAGAGAGTAAATCCAATCTCCTGCATGATAGAACATTAGCTCTATGTTTTACTAATGGAAATAGACAATTTTCAGACATTTTCAAACTATAAATACAAGACAATATAAAAAGTCTACAGCTCAGACCTTGAGTTCTTATTTGATAGAAAGTTTAATCATGAAATCAATATTTTGTGAAGGAAAAGTCTAGCGAGCTCTATGTGCCTGGGGAGAATATTTCATGGCTCAGTGATGCTACTTAGTGACTGAAAATCGTTGAGGTGGAACCTGAGAAGGGAATTCATAAAATGAGCATTCAGCTGTTTTTACAAGTTATTGGGCAATGCAAATTATGTTTTTTTGTCTAACCTTCATGATTTTTTAAAACTCCAGTGCCTATAAATTGGCCAACCAGCACAGTATTACTGGCATACAGTTAATTTGTATAAATGTCTTGAGATTACATCAACCTAATTTTACAATTTTTCTAGTCATTTTATAGTGGCAATGAATGCTATTACATAACATGAACACAAACATACCTGTGCCCAAGAAAGAGGCTGTAGTTGTACCCAGTGTTCCACAAGGCAAAAGCAACACAGGATCAGAAAGAAAGAAAGAAAGAAAGAAAGAAAGAAAGAAAGAAAGAAAGAAAGAAAGAAAGAAAGAAAGAAAGAAAGAAAGAAAGAAAGAGAAAGAAAGCATCGAAATGGGACTGGGGCAAAGTGGGACCAGGTGTCATAAGTCCAGAATAGGCCATCAGATCTCCTGGAGCTGAAGATATAGGCAGTTCTAAGCTATCTGACTAGGGTGCTGGAAACTGAACTCTGGTCTTTACTAAGAGCAGTGCCCATTTTTACTAGCTGATCCATTTAACCATTGAGCCCCTGTCCTCTCTATTCTATCTTGAATCCACTGATTTATAATTTCTTAGGTGTTTATAGGTCTCACCAAAAGCTAAATCTGTTACCTTTCTGTAAGCAAAATGCAGCCATGTGTTAGTATATCATTAAATCTACCACAATTCACCTCTTTTTTTTTCATAATTTATTTTTATTCATATTATATCCGAATCATAGCCTCCCGTTCCCAGTCTTGTTCTTTCTTCTTGAAATTTCTTTCTTTTTTTTCCATTTTATTAGGTATTTAGCTCATTTACATTTCCAATGCTATACCAAAAGCCCCCCACACCCACCCACACCCACTCCCCTCCCGACCCACTCCCCCTTTTTGGCCCTGGCGTTCCCCTGTACTGGGGCATATAAAGTTTGCAAGTCCAATGGGCCTCTCTTTGCAGTGATGGCCGACTAGGCCATCTTTCGATACATATGCAGCTAGAGTCAAGAGCTCCGGGGTACTGGTTAGTTCATAATGTTGTTCCACCTATAGGGTTGCAGTTCCCTTTAGCTCCTTTGGTACTTTCTCTAGCTCCTCCATTGGGGGCCGTGTGATCCATCCAATAGCTGACTGTGAGCATCCACTTCTGTGTTTGCTAGGCCCTGGCATAGTCTCACAAGAGACAGCTACATCTGGGTCCTTTCGATAAAATCTTGTTAGTGTATACAATGGTGTCAGCGTTTGGAAGCTGATCATGGGATGGATCTCTGGATATGGCAACCACTAAATGGTCCATCCTTTCATCACACTTCCAAATTTTGTCTCTGTAACTCTTTCCATGGGTGTTTTGTTTCCTATTCTAAGAAGGGGCAAAGTGTCCACACTTTGGTCTTCGTTCTCTTGAGTTTAATGTGTTTAGCAAATTGTATCTTATATCTTGGGTATCCTAAGTTTCTGGGCTAATATCCACTTATCAGTGAGTACATATTGTGAGAGTTCCTTTGTGATTGGGTTGCCTCACTCAGGATGATGCCCTCCAGGTCCATCCATTTGCCTAGGAATTTCATAAATTCATTCTTTTTAATAGCTGAGTAGTACTCCATTGTGTAAATGTACCACATTTTCTGTATCCATTCCTCTGTTGAGGGGCATCTGGGTTCTTTCCAGCTTCTGGCTATTATAAATAAGGCTGCTATGAACATAGTGGAGCATGTGTCCTTCTTACCGGTTGGGACATCTTCTGGATATATGGATATATGCCCAGAAGAGGTATTGCTGGTAGTACTATGTCCAATTTTCTGAGGAACCGCCAGACTGATTTCCAGAGTGGTTGTACAAGCTTGCAATCCCAACAACAATGGAGGAGTGTTCCTCTTTCTCCACATCCTCGCCAGCATCTGCTGTCACCTGAATTTTTCATCTTAGCCATTCTGACTGGTGTGAGGTGGAATCTCAGGGTTGTTTTGATTTGCATTTCCCTGATGATTAAGGATGTTGAACATGTTTTCAGGTGCTTCTCTGCCATTCGGTATTCCTCGGGTGAGAAATCTTTGTTAAGTTCTGAGCCCCATTTTTTAATGGGGTTATTTGATTTTATGGAGTCTACAGTTCACCTCTTAAAGAGAGCAGCTATTATAAGTTTGCAGGCAACTAAAGGTGTCACCCATGTCTCTCCCATGAGAGGGCTGCCCTTCTACAGTCTTGTTCAGAAGTGTTCTGACCAGCTTTTGCTGCCACCAGGAGCCTTGCTAGTGGTAGCCATGGTTATCCCTGGGCAGCTCAGGGCCTGAAAACTCAACAATGCTTCAGCATCCCCTCTAAGTTGGCTCTTTGTACTTCTCTTGGATCCATGTCAAAATCCATCTTGTTACCATATGGAGTCCTGCCTCCTCCCTTTTCCTTTCACAAAAACCAATCTCTACTACATTATTATGAGAAAGCTTGATTGTAGTGTATACAGATGAAGCTCTCTACTTTGTGGTACCACCAACCCCTACTGAAGTGTTAGGGGGAAAAAGTGGTTTACTTTGCTTCGTTTTTATTTGGATTACACTTTCAAAGACACATGAAAATGAAACATCCTTATTGGCAAGTGATGAGTCTCAAATGTTAAAATCATTACAACTTTGTGTTCTAGAAAGCTACCCAAAGGGCAAGCAAACTCTATTTATGATCCTTTTAATCATCTCCATTAGGAGTCTCATTATTCTTTTCAACCACTTAATATAAAAAACAAAGTACAGTTATCTTCATGAAAATAAAATTCTTCCTCGGTCATGAGGATATTTAATTATTTCAAAGAAGACAATGTGCCAGGCACTGTATTTAAGTATGTATTCATTATTATAAACATATCATTGGAACAACTCCTGTCAAATTATGAATAAGAAAACAAAGTAATAAAAAGCAAATGTTAATGAATGAAAATTAATAAAACCGAACACAGGATACAAAGCAAAGACATATATTAAAATAGTCTGACACATAAGCCTATGATCTAAGCTGTCTAGTGGCAAGGCCTAGAATTTGGAAGAAAAGACTCAATAGACAGAACAGTTGATGTCCAATATGAGATTGAGAGCTGAATTTTCAGGGATTATCCAAAACCAATGTCAGATGCCAAAGAAACATGTATGAAATATTAAAGAAAACAGTTTAAGTTATATACTTTAACTTACATTATATATTTACAAGGTAGGAGTTTTAATATGTCAAAGACCAATGTATTCATATCAGATGCTGTTATTAGCTTATTAAAATGCAAATGAAACTTAATAGTCTCAAATGTTTGTTGGTTTCCCTCACCAGAAATACCATGGAAAGCTGAGAGACATCATCTCTACCGAAGCTATAATTTACATTCTGTTAACTTTCCCAAGTGTATAATGATACCCTCTGAACACATCAGGCTGGTTACCTTGGCAACCAACACTAAGCAGCCACATGGACACTAGGATGTCAGTAGACTCTGTGATAATCAATCCCAGACTGACAAAGAAGAAGGAACTGAGATTTTGATAGGAGCAGGACAGGACAACTCTGGAGGTCAGCACACACACATTGAAGAACCATCTGCCCTAGAGGTCTTGCAGCTGAAATCATCCATTCTCAAACAACAATATCAGTCACTAGTGGAACTTTCTTAAATATTGGGCATTATACACAAATTTCTCATAACATTTATGTTACAGTTGTTCTGCATTATATAGTCTCTACCTTCACTCTTCATGGTCTTTGATTGGTTGACTATCAGCACACAAATAATATTCATTTTAGGATCCTTATGGCTCGTATCTCTAACTATCTTTTGAATAAACCAGTGGAAAGGATAAGCACTGAGCTTGAAGTTGAACTCTCTGGCATCACTTCTTAGCTGTCACATGACTTTTCCTTAGGAGATATTAACAAAGGTATTCACTGCAGAAATAATTCCACCTAGTCTATCTTGGGAGAAACAACAACACATATATTGGTCTTCATCCATGACCAGACCGGTGAAGGGTCATTTATAGGATCATCGATGATAAATGCAAAGCCACATCACTGAAGAGGCTATAACAGTATGAACACCAGCACATTACAACTGCATCTCACAGCTCCCTGCAAAATTTGTAGGCAGCACAATTTGTAGGCAACTCAACTTGGTCCAAGTCTCCTCTACTTCACAATTCCTTTTTACTTTTGTAACACTGGGAAGGAGCCTTGCGAATCTTAAAAATTGCTGAGATCTGGAGTCTCATATATCGCCTTGGATTTCTGAATCTTATGAGTCTTCCTCTGCCTTCAAATAAGGGAATGTATTAATTCAAACTGAATAGCTACCAATATTGTAAGACTGGAAAAATGATAGACTGTATTTTCTTCATCCGGCCTGCAACCAGATCTCATCACTGTTTTGACCTCTGACTTGAAAGATAAGTTTACATTGGTGGTCTTCAGGGAAACATAATTTACAGGCCACATCTTTGCACGCCTGACGAAACTCTACCTACTGTCACTGGATAAGTGGCAGAAGGTAACAATGAATAAGCAATCTACAGAGTAGCAGATCACGAATCATATTTATAATTCCACTGTGTGCAAGCATCTGGACTACAAGCACTTCATGACAATTATAGCCACTGCTTGATATCATCCCTCTGTGTGAACATAACACACTTCAGAAACATGTTCTCTGTATTCTTCGATGGAATCATTTGTTGTTGCTATAGGTCGTGGTATCTTCCCCTTAGCATCCTTTAGCCTGACTTTTGAGACTAGATGGAGTACATTTTTATAGCCTGTAAAAAGGACCTAATAATACCCAACATTTTATTATTTCTAACATTTTGATAATTCATTTTTTACCTTTATTAAAAGGGATACATTGATATCTCTAGCATAAAATAGATGTTTATTAAATGAAAGGGTAAAATATCAGAGACCATGCATGAATAATATTTTTTACTCCTTTCATTGAATTCACCAAAAGGTTCAATGCTAATTCCCCCTTCCTGGTGTTTCACCATGTGTGAACTTCAATTATATAGTCTACATGGAAATAAATAAAGCATGAGGGACATCTATTATCCTTCCTCTCGTTTTCATTTTTTTTAAAGTTGATTTGATTACAATGTCAACATATTTTATTCATTAGGGAATAATCTTACTTTCTATGCTTTTGCCTTTTGGCAGAATCCAATGATATATACTTGCGGTCTAAGATGATTACCACACTAGTCAGACTCCCTCAGTCTCTTGTCTGAATGGCACAGTTCCAATGTCTGCCTATCTCAGCTTTACCAAGGTTACCTAATTATGGTAACCATGACTTGTTTTCGAGCTGGGAAGACTGACTTAAAGTTACAAATGAATACAATAAGCAGAAAATTTCATATTCTTCTCTTTGTCCCATTGCCTGCAAGTGTCTAAAAAAATGTACAAATTGAATATGCTAAATTAAGGCCAAATATAACCTCTCTGAAAACAAAATAAGTAGAAACGATTCTCAATTTTCAGGGTTTTTTCCTGTCCTTTAGGAAGAAATATTTACTTTGAAGGTATCACCTGATCATTATTTTGAATGCTGTATTGTTGTCAAAAGAAACACCTTGTCCCTTATTTTAATGAGCCCAGTTAAATGCTTGCAAGTGTATGAGCCAGCTCTGCATAAAATATGCTCAAAAATCCAAATTCACTTCATCCTTGGGACTGCTCAAAGACTACTCAAATAGCATCCCATATCTGAAAAAGGATTACTAAATTTATCAATACCATTGCAGTCAAAGGGACTACTTAATCATGTTTTCATTAAATAAAAATTTAAATAAAAATTTTTAAAAATCTGCATGCAAAAGGGTAACAATAAATGAGGTTCTTAATAAGAAAAGAAAGCTTTTGTCTATAAGGTATCAACTGCTGTCAAATAATTTATTTGACAAATCAAAATATTGGAAAACACTTTTGGAAATATTTATATTTCTATTACATATGGCATATATTTTTGTCTGTGTTCCTTTTATTGGTGTGATTTATTGGTATAAAGGCCATCTTATATGCAGAGATCTACACAATCTCTTTTAGGGCATTAATTTTTATAATAACTTAATATTTATATTTACTGTATCATTTCTCCCCTGAACCAATAAAGTTTCTTTTATACAAATATATCTTCTCTTTTTATTACCTCAGAAGCTATATCCTAATAGGCCTCTTGATAGACAGATATAATAAATATTTATTTAAACTGATATCATAAAAAACATAACAAATGTCATATTTTACAAATTATAAGATGACCTTTTGAAACCAGCCTAATGGTTTAATACCAAAATACATAAGAGACAGGGAAGACATTACTTTTCATTTGTCATGTCTTACAAGCAGGGGCATGGCATTTGTATTTAAAAGGTCAGGATAGAAGACATAATTGTATACTAAGGTTAACACCCACTAAAATTTAAATTAGCTATTTTACAAGCGTATCAATGAATTTAATAATGGCCTTGGGACAACTGATGCTGCATATGAAATTTCCCTATCTTAAACTTTCAAGGTCACATACAAGGGACCCTACCATTGAATAAAGTATATTTGGTCTCAGAACTCTTCTTTTGGGTCATACTTGCACATGCATTAAAAATAACCTTACATCCCAATCTGCAGAATATAAATGGTGCCTAGTTTTTGAATATACCGTAGCTTTTACAATACCACCACAACAAACACATGATTCATACATACATATACATACATACATACATACATACATACATATGCATGGAACTGAGTTGTGCAAACTTCTTTCTGACAAATATCAGCTCATATTTCAGAATTTGTGAGTTTCTCAACTCCTCAGGCACAGCATGAAAACAGCCTTGAAAAATACACAAACAAATGTGTATGTGGCTGTCTTCCAACAGCAATGTGTTTAGGAAGCAGATGGCTACTGGATAGCTGTAGTCTCAGTCCTGATAGAAAACCAGCACAGTACAGCTTTGATAGATAAAATATCCTCTTAAACTTTAATGTGCAAATTATCATATAATCTATTTTGAACAATATTATTGGTCACAGTCTTCTACTGAAAGGGAAGCAGTTTCATAGATTGTAACCAGCTGCCTGTTTACTCAAGCCTTTTGAGACAATATATGCAATATTCTTGGGTCATCTGTAATTACAATGATTTGAGGCTGATGTTAGAATTAAAGCATGCATAACAATTTTCTCTATAGAAGGAAATATCATTCCACACAATGAAATGTACCATGACTCTTTAAAGGAAGAATGGAAAATGTATCTAAACTTACTTTGTACGAAAATAAACCACTTTATCTGCTTCTTCCAAAAATATGGTGTTTCTACCTTACAGAGACATTTTTAAAAATTAACTTTAGTTGAACTTTTGAGAAGGCTGATAGTGATTTAATTTTAATTATTGAAAATATCAGCAAAATATTTTCTATTGCTTCTTATATAGAATTGGCAAGAATTCATAATGGTTTCTATGAAATCTGTAAGATCCCTAAAAAAAAAAAATAAAACTAAAAAAAAAAACAAAATGGAAAATAAAAATGTGTCACAAGCCTTTACTTTTGCAGAAGGCTGAAATTTGAGTTAAAACAAAAAGTCATTCGAAGACCTGTTACTATAGAATCTTCCTAAAATAAATCCTTATAAATTCATGAAAGAGATAAAAGATAGTTATCCTATAACAAAGCCAACATGCCCCTGTTAGACACCAAATATTAACAAATGAAAAGCCAAGTGTCAAGAACGAGTTATTTCTTTCTTTTAATGGCTGTCCAGTATGTGCCATAGACCTCAAAACATTTCAAGGTATGTAATGTTCTTGGTTACCTTCCAGAACATAAATGGTAAGACCTTTTTGCTGAAGGTATCACATACTTGAGTCATAGATCACAGAAAGACTAGGTTTGTGCTGACCTGAGAACTCTGTGCATATTGCCTAGGTTTCATAGAACTAGAAGATGTGAGCATTCCACTAGAGGAGAAAAGTAAGTTTCAATCATGCTGAGCCATGAACCTATGAGTTACAATAATTATTGGCATAGTAAAACATGACCACTTGTGCAATAGTGGTATGAGCAACATGGGCATACCTTCTAATTTGTTTTGAGGCCTACTCTACAAGTTGAATACATATAGACCACTATTCCTAGTAAAAGAACATATGATTAGGAAGGTAATAAGCCACAGGAGAGAACTTACTACAATTGAAATGAAATGAAATTAGTGAGGTACATTCAAAAGGCTGTAAAATATATGTGAATTAAGGTAGGTATGTACTTTTTAGAAGAAATCTGGGTTAGGTAAGAAAAAGTTGGATAAATGTGTGGAACTTGTTCTATAGATAAGTATAGAGATGAATTAAAGAGATGAATGGACATTAGATGTGCAGTGTGTATTTCAGATTTACTTTCTGAAGAAATATGGATGATGTTAGGTTATAGGCAATATGATCCAGTGATTGACAGGATGTGTACTGGAGTAAGGTATATGTGGAATGCAGATAACTTCCTATTAGCTGGAAAATGGTAGGGACAACAGGACTCAAAGGAAGAAAAGGCATGTAGGGTGTGTTTCATTTTCATAACTAGAAATGTAAAGGTTCCTAAGATAAACTATCAATATGTCAGGAAAGTTAAATAATTGAAAACAATATAAAATTGAGCAGAATTTATGAGTGAAGTCTACCTTTTATGTCTTTTAATCAGGAATATACTTCTTGATTCCAACAACATTTTACCCATGAACTTAGAGTAGAGGAAACAGAGTGAAGCCTGGGCATCATGTTCACTTCACTCTGTTTTGTTCGTTGCAGGAGGTAGAAGGTGGCTTACATTTCTAACTCTGAAAGGATTTAAGGACTGGCAAAGTTATGTAGATAAAGGATTGCATCGTTTAGTTCAACTTATTCACTTGTTAAATGTCTTGACAATTTATTGAATGATACAGAGCAAGCTCCTCAACATTTAACCTTGTAATTTTTTCAAAATATGACAAAACAATCTCCTTTGAGGAAAATATTACAGTATGTAACTGTACAATGAAGAAAATCTTTCCCCGCATACAGGAGCCTCCCTTCCTTCTGATCTCCTATGTGAGTGTTTGACACTCTATACAGAGACCATGTTTATTCATTTACTCAAAGACTTTGGCTAAGGAATGGATCAATCATTATAGTGCGAACCAGATTTAAAAAAAAAAAAAAAAAAAAAGAGCATACTGTGTTTGCCAAAGTCACTCAAGACAATAAAAAAGCCATCTTTAATTTTTGACAAAGACATTTCTGAGCTGATTGTTAAACTAGTTAAGCATGTTTTAAAATAAATAATATTTTAAAACAAGGTCTAAATATGCAGCTACTCTGCCACAGCTGAACATACATTAACAATGAAAGGAAACATGTTTAACTCTGTCAAATATATTTTGTTCAGTTCTCTTGATAAGAAAGAGTAAAACCTCATGTTCTGGCCTAGAGAGATGTCTTCGTGGGTAAATTGCTTGTTGTAAAAGTATGAGGTCCTGGCTTTGGGTCATTAGTGTCTTAGAATCTTAGAATGGGGCTCTAAGCATTAGCAATAGTAAATACCAAGTTCAGTGTAAAAAACAAACAAACAAACAAAAAACTATCTCAAAAAATAAGGTAGAGTATGATTTAAAAAAAAAGAGGAAAATACTCTAAGTTGACCTTTGATATTCAAAGGTTTATGAACAAGCTGTACAAGTACTCACACACAAATACACACACACACACACACACACTCACACACACTGAACACATAAACATACAGTTTATGTCTGCTTTAAAAAGCAGAGAATTTTTCTTGTTTATCAGGTATTATATTTCGAGAAAATTATTTACTTATATATCCTGATTTTTTTTTCACTTAAACCCTCTTTTCCCAATGTTTCTTCGTTGAGGAATCTGGGTGGGAATTTCTAGATCATGGTTTAGTCATGGATGACATAGTTCACAGAACACAGTGAAGACAACTTTTCACAGTAACACACAATACCTGAAATAGGCAGGTCAAGTGTTGTAGTGGTTTGAATATACTTCGCCCATAGGGATTTGTTCTGTTAGAAAGTGTGGTCTTGTTGGGGGAAGTGTGGTGGTCACAGTGGGGGTAGGATTTGGAGGTCTCCTTCTATGTTCAGGCTCCACCCATTATGGAAGAAACCCCCCTCCTAGCTGCCTGAGAATCAGTCTTCTCCTGACTACCTTCAGATCAAGAAGTAGAACTCTTGATGCCTTTTCCAGCACCATGCCTGCCTAGACACTGCCATGCTTCCTGCTTTGATGATGATGGACTGAACATCTAAACTTGTAAGCCAGCCCCAATTAAATGTTGTCCCTTTTAAGTGTTGCCTTGGCCATGGTGTCTCCTCTCAGCAATGGAAACACTAAGACAAATGTTTTATCCTGATTGTGACTTAGAACTAACACTCAATAACAATAATCCTACTCCCACAACAAAATCATTATCTGAAAACAATCATGTGAAATTAGCAAAATAGTTTCCTGTGGCACAGTATCTAAAGCTTCTCACACTTCCCTGGGACCCATTTAAATAATAACAAAGGAATTGCCTACAGTAATCCCTAAATTTGTTTCTAAACAGTAAGCAAATGATCATACATGGTATAGATCTCTATATAAACAAAATTCAGTAAATTGTATTATAAAAACATAGTTGAAAATTAATATAAATTATAACACAAATGGAATTAGGTGATAGAAATAAAATCCAACTTCAGTAAAATGTGAATCAAAAAATATAGATAAGGTCTAATACAAGTTTTTATAAAAGTAGTAAAAAATAAACATAAGTGTTTCCATTGTGATTGGCTAGCATTGTATAATAAGCAACTTTACCACTTGATGACTTAAATCATAACCACTTTATTATCAAAATAATGTGCCAGGAAAACAGGTAGTGATCTTTTGGGAAACACATCCTACTCTGTTCTCACACAGGAGAGTTTGTCTCCTGTCTGGCCTCGTCTAGAAGATTGATAATAATTTCACTCACATAAATGTGACAATACTGGTTTATGGTCACAGGGAGAGCTGGAAGACCGTGAATCACCTGTGTGCAATTCATTCTCTGTGCTTCTGTACACATCTCCCTTGGAGACTGATTACCCTGACTTCACTGTGGCTTAGAGATGCCATTCCTTTTAAGGCTGGTGCCTGTGGAGTGGGCAAGCATTACTTCTGCCTTTATCCTAGTTCAAAGTATTCATATAGCATCCTGGGTCCAAAGGAAGGGAACTTAAATCACAATTCAACCAAATGATGTTAAATGATTTGTAGATTTTTAAAAATTTTCCTAAGTTATATAGTTTAATAATAATAATTTAACAAGAGATTTAAAATACCTATGAAAAAGTTAGAACTGAATATACATAAAACTGTCTTTAGCATTCCTAGACTAGTTGTAGCCTAAGGAGGTCCAGCAACAGGTCCAAAGTGAAATCTAGCTCAAGGGGAGGCCCCAGGGCCTGACACTATTAATGAAGCTTTGGAGTTCTCACAAAAAGGGACCTAGCATGACTGACTGCTGAAAGAACCAACAAGGAGTGGAAAGAGTGAGATGCAGATATTTACATCCAACAAATGGACAAATGCTGCTGACCCCTGTGGTTGGATTAGGGAAAAGCTGGAAGAAGCTAAGGAGGAAGGCAACCCTATAAGAGGAACAGCAGTTACAACTAACCTGAACCCCTGAAATCTCTCAGATACTGGAACACCAACCAGGCAACATACAGAAGCTGATATGAGGCCTCCAACACATGTACAGCAGAGGACTACCAGGTCTGGGTTTAGTCAGAGAAGATGCACCTAACCCTAAGGAGATTGGAAATCCCAGGAAGTGGAGAGGTCTGGTGTGGTGGTTGGGGGTAGGTGGGGACATCCTCATGGAGACAAGAGAGGGAAAAGGTATGAAATGTGGAACAGTCAGAGGGTAGACCAGGATGGGATAGAATCTGGAATGAAAAAAAAAAGATTAAATAAAATTTAAAAAATAAAAAGTAAAAGAGAGGGGGAATTTGAAAAAAAAGATGATATGTGAAATTTTTATCATTGCAAATTACATTCTACTAGATTCACTGATCAATATCTTGCTCAGCCATCATAAAAGCAGCTACCTCCTGAAGTCAGTGGGAATAAATATAGAGACCCACAGGTGGCCAAGGTGCAGAGAGTGAGAGACATAGAGTCCTAAGTGGTATGACTCTATCAAATCCTTTCTCTTAGAGGTCAGGGTACCAAGAAGGGGAGAAAGCAGAAATAGTACAAGAGCCAGAAAGGATGAAGAACACCAAAGAAACAAAGCCTTCTAACACAGCAAGACTGTTTCACTATTAACACATAGAGGTGGAGGCAGAATGCACAGGGGAGGCTTGAGTTTGTGCCCACTGTGGTTCAAGCACTAAGAGGAGAGCTGGGCACAAGCTTCCATCCTTAACCAAAAAGCTATCTCCAGTTAATTACCACTCAGAAATGAAATGTTGGTTTTCTCCAATGGAGTCTCATTGGGTAGATAAACCACACTTAAGGTCAGATCCATGTCCAGTAATACATGAGCAAAACAAAAAACTCAGTGGTATTTGCAAATTGTTTATTTTTTTAAATGCCATGCTTTCTCTGGACATTTATTTATTTACTTTTTCTTCTTACCGTACTTGTCTTTTGCTTATACATTACGGTTTTGTATTTTGTGTGCTTTATGGGATTTCTGTACATGTCTGTACATGTTTCATATGCTTTATCTTTTGCAGTTTGTTTTTCTGTTTTATATGTTTGTTTTGTTGGATTTGGGCCTGTTTGATTTGATCTCCTCCTCTTCCTCCTCTTCCTTCTCCTCCTCCTGCTCCTCCTCCTCCTTCTCCTCTTCTTCCTCCTCCTCCTTAAATGTCTGTTTTCCTATGAGATGTGGGTGGATGAGCCAATGAAGACAAGGGAAGAGTTGGGGGTGGAGCAACTATCATAGAATATATTATATAAAAAAATTGACTTTCAATTTAAAAAGAATATTGGAAAAGGAGATGTCTTTTTCATACAATTTAATGAATTAGTAGTTCCTAAAGTAAACATAGAAATATAAATAGTAATATGCAAAGCACACAAAATACTCTATACCCAACAGCAGAAGACTTTAAAAATAAAAGCTTCTGAAGAGTTCCTGAGATATACACAGGACAGTGTGATTTCTTAAATGGAAAACTCATGTTTAGGGATTAAAAAAAATCCCTCAATATAAAAAGATAAAAACCTTTCCATACATATGTGTGTGTGTGTGTGTGTGTGTGTGTGTGTGTGTGTGTATGTGTGTGTGTGTGATATATGTGATACTTATATGATATACATCATAAGCTATATGTGTGTATATACATACATATATGTCACATATGGAAATATTATATATATTACAACATGTATTTACATGTATACATTTGTATGTATATAAATTTATATTTAGTGTTTATATGTAATAACATCGATATATAGAGAACATTATAAGTTTCATAATTATAAACTTATTATTAATAAATAACGAGAGAACCTGACAGCTTCTGGAACAGGCGGAAGCACAGAGGCGCTGAGGCAGCACCCTGCGTGGGCCGGGGACAGCCGGCCACCTTCCGGACCAGAGGACAGGTGCCCACCCGGCTGGGGAGGCGGCCTAAGCCACAGCAGCAGCGGTCGCCATCTTGGTCCGGGACCCGCCGAACTTAGGAAATTAGTCTGAACAGGTGAGAGGGTGCGCCAGAGAACCTGACAGCTTCTGGAACAGGCAGAAGCACAGAGGCGCTGAGGCAGCACCCTGTGTGGGCCGGGGACAGCCGGTCACCTTCCGGACCAGAGGACAGGTGCCCGCCCGGCTGGGGAGGCGACCTAAGCCACAGCAGCAGCGGTCGCCATCTTGGTCCCGGGACTCCAAGGAACTTAGGAATTTAGTCTGCTTAGGTGAGAGTCTGTACCACCTGGGAACTGCCAAAGCAACACAGTGTCTGAGAAAGGTCCTGTTTTGGGCCTTCTTCTTCGGCCAGGAGGAGGTCCAAATACAAGATATCTGCGCACCTTCCCTGTAAGAGAGCTTGCCAGCAGAGAGTGCTCTGAGCACTGAAACTCAGAGGAGAGAATCTGTCTCCCAGGTCTGCTGATAGACGGTAACAGAATCACCAGAAGAACAATCTCTAAACAGAGTCAACTATAACTACTAACTCCAGAGATTACCAGATGGCGAAAGGTAAACGGAGGAATCTTACTAACAGGAACCAAGACCACTCACCATCACCAGAACCCAGCACACCCACTTCGCCCAGTCCAGGGAACCCCAACACACCTGAGAACCTAGACCTAGATTTAAAAGCATATCTCATGATGATGGTAGAGGACATCAAGAAGGACTTTAATAAATCACTTAAAGAAATACAGGAGAACACTGCTAAAGAGTTACAAGTCCTTAAAGAAAAACAGGAAAACACAATCAAACAGGTAGAAGTCCTTACAGAAAAAGAGGAAAAAACATACAAACAGGTGATGGAAATGAACAAAACCATACTAGACCTAAAAAGGGAAGTAGACACAATAAAGAAAACTCAAAGCGAGGCAACTCTAGAGATAGAAACCCTAGGAAAGAAATCTGGAACCATAGATTTGAGCATCAGCAACAGAATACAAGAGATGGAAGAGAGAATCTCAGGTGCAGAAGATTCCATAGAGAACATCGGCACAACAATCAAAGAAAATGGAAAATGCAAAAAGATCCTAACTCAAAATATCCAGGAAATCCAGGACACAATAAGAAGACCAAACGTACGGATAATAGGAGTGGATGAGAATGAAGATTTTCAACTCAAAGGTCCAGCAAACATCTTCAACAAAATTATTGAAGAAAACTTCCCAAATCTAAAGAATGAGATGCATATGAACATACAAGAAGCCTACAGAACTCCAAATAGACTGGACCAGAAAAGAAATTCCTCCCGACACATAATAATCAGAACATCAAATGCACTAAATAAAGATAGAATACTAAAAGCAGTAAGGGAAAAAGGTCAAGTAACATATAAAGGCAAGCCTATCAGAATTACACCAGATTTTTCACCAGAGACTATGAAAGCCAGAAGAGCCTGGACAGATGTTATACAGACACTAAGAGAACACAAACTGCAGCCCAGGCTACTATACCCAGCCAAACTCTCAATTATCATAGAGGGAGAAACCAAAGTATTCCACGACAAAACCAAATTCACGCATTATCTCTCCACGAATCCAGCCCTTCAAAGGATAATAACAGAAAAAAACCAATACAAGAACGGGAACAACGCCCTAGAAAAAACAAGAAGGTAATCCCTCAACAAACCTAAAAGAAGACAGCCACAAGAACAGAATGCCACCTTCAACAACTAAAATAACAGGAAGCAACAATTACTTTTCCTTAATATCTCTTAACATCAATGGTCTCAACTCGCCAATAAAAAGACATAGACTAACAAACTGGCTACACAAACAAGACCCAACATTTTGCTGCTTACAGGAAACTCATCTCAGAGAAAAAGACAGACACTACCTCAGAATGAAAGGCTGGAAAACAATTTTCCAAGCAAATGGTATGAAGAAACAAGCAGGAGTAGCCATCCTAATATCTGATAAGATTGACTTCCAACCCAAAGTCATCAAAAAAGACAAGGAGGGACACTTCATTCTCATCAAAGGTAAAATCCTCCAAGAGGAACTCTCAATTCTGAATATCTATGCTCCAAATACAAGAGCAGCCACATTCACTAAAGAAACTTTAGTAAAGCTCAAAGCACACATTGCGCCTCACACAATAATAGTGGGAGACTTCAACACACCACTTTCACCAATGGACAGATCATGGAAACAGAAACTAAACAGGGACACACTGAAACTAACAGAAGTGATGAAACAAATGGATCTGACAGATATCTACAGAACATTTTTCCCTAAAACAAAAGGATATACCTTCTTCTCAGCACCTCATGGTACCTTCTCCAAAATTGACCACATAATAGGTCACAAATCAGGCCTCAACAGATTCAAAAATATTGAAATTGTCCCATGTATCCTATCAGATCACCATGCACTAAGGCTGATCTTCAATAACAAAATAAATAACAGAAAGCCAACATTCACATGGAAACTGAACAACACTCTTCTCAATGATACCTTGGTCAAGGAAGGAATAAAGAAAGAAATTAAAGACTTTTTAGAGTTTAATGAAAATGAAGCCACAACGTACCCAAACCTTTGGGACACAATGAAAGCATTTCTAAGAGGGAAACTCATAGCTATGAGTGCCTTCAAGAAAAAACGGGAGAGAGCACATACTAGCAGCTTGACAACACATCTAAAAGCTCTAGAAAAAAAGGAAGCAAATTCACCCAAGAGGAGTAGACGGCAGGAAATAATCAAACTCAGGGGTGAAATCAACCAAGTGGAAACAAGAAGAACTATTCAAAGAATTAACCAAACGAGGAGTTGGTTCTTTGAGAAAATCAACAAGATAGATAAACCCTTAGCTAGACTCACTAAAGGGCACAGGGACAAAATCCTAATTAACAAAATCAGAAATGAAAAGGGAGACATAACAACAGATCCTGAAGAAATCCAAAACACCATCAGATCCTTCTACAAAAGGCTATACTCAACAAAACTGGAAAACCTGGACGAAATGGACAAATTTCTGGACAGATACCAGGTACCAAAGTTGAATCAGGATCAAGTTGACCTTCTAAACAGTCCCATATCCCCTAAAGAAATAGAAGCAGTTATTAATAGTCTCCCAGCCAAAAAAAGCCCAGGACCAGACGGGTTTAGTGCAGAGTTCTATCAGACCTTCAAAGAAGATCTAACTCCAGTTCTGCACAAACTTTTTCACAAGATAGAAGTAGAAGGTATTCTACCCAACTCATTTTATGAAGCCACTATTACTCTGATACCTAAACCACAGAAAGATCCAACAAAGATAGAGAACTTCAGACCAATTTCTCTTATGAACATCGATGCAAAAATCCTTAATAAAATTCTCGCTAACCGAATCCAAGAACACATTAAAGCAATCATCCATCCTGACCAAGTAGGTTTTATTCCAGGGATGCAGGGATGGTTTAATATACGAAAATCCATCAATGTAATCCATTATATAAACAAACTCAAAGACAAAAACCACATGATCATCTCGTTAGATGCAGAAAAAGCATTTGACAAGATCCAACACCCATTCATGATAAAAGTTCTGGAAAGATCAGGAATTCAAGGCCAATACCTAAACATGATAAAAGCAATCTACAGCAAACCAGTAGCCAACATCAAAGTAAATGGAGAGAAGCTGGAAGCAATCCCACTAAAATCAGGGACTAGACAAGGCTGCCCACTTTCTCCCTACCTTTTCAACATAGTACTTGAAGTATTAGCCAGAGCAATTCGAAAACAAAAGGAGATCAAGGGGATACAAATTGGAAAAGAGGAAGTCAAAATATCACTTTTTGCAGATGATATGATAGTATATATAAGTGACCCTAAAAATTCCAACAGAGAACTCCTAAACCTGATAAACAGCTTCGGTGAAGTAGCTGGATATAAAATTAACTCAAACAAGTCAATGGCCTTTCTCTACACAAAGAATAAACAGGCTGAGAAAGAAATTAGGGAAACAACACCCTTCTCAATAGCCACAAATAATATAAAATATCTCGGCGTGACTCTAACGAAGGAAGTGAAAGATCTGTATGATAAAAACTTCAAGTCCCTGAAGAAAGAAATTAAAGAAGATCTCAGAAGATGGAAAGATCTCCCATGCTCATGGATTGGCAGGACCAACATTGTAAAAATGGCTATCTTGCCAAAAGCAATCTACAGATTCAATGCAATCCCCATTAAAATTCCAACTCAATTCTTCAACGAATTAGAAGGAGCAATTTGCAAATTCATCTGGAATAACAAAAAACCGAGGATAGCAAAAACTCTTCTCAAGGATAAAAGAACCTCTGGTGGAATCACCATGCCTGACCTAAAGCTTTACTACAGAGCAATTGTGATAAAAACTGCATGGTACTGGTATAGAGACAGACAAGTGGACCAATGGAATAGAATTGAAGACCCAGAAATGAACCCACACACCTATGGTCACTTGATCTTCGACAAGGGAGCCAAAACCATCCAGTGGAAGAAAGACAGCATTTTCAACAATTGGTGCTGGCACAACTGGTTGTTATCATGTAGAAGAATGCGAATCGATCCATACTTATCTCCTTGTACTAAGGTCAAATCTAAGTGGATCAAGGAACTTCACATAAAACCAGAGACACTGAAACTTATAGAGGAGAAAGTGGGGAAAAGCCTTGAAGATATGGGCACAGGGGAAAAATTTCTGAACAGAACAGCAATGGCTTGTGCTGTAAGATCGAGAATTGACAAATGGGACCTAATGAAACTCCAAAGTTTCTGCAAGGCAAAAGACACTGTCTATAAGACAAAAAGACCACCAACAGACTGGGAAAGGATCTTTACCTATCCTAAATCAGATAGGGGACTAATATCCAACATATATAAAGAACTCAAGAAGGTGGACCTCAGAAAATCAAATAACCCCCTTAAAAAATGGGGCTCAGAACTGAACAAAGAATTCTCACCTGAGGAATACCGAATGGCAGAGAAGCACCTGAAAAAATGTTCAACATCCTTAATCATCAGGGAAATGCAAATCAAAACAACCCTGAGATTCCACCTCACACCAGTGAGAATGGCTAAGATCAAAAATTCAGGTGACAGCAGATGCTGGCGAGGATGTGGAGAAAGAGGAACACTCCTCCATTGTTGGTGGGATTGCAGGCTTGTACAACCACTCTGGAAATCAGTCTGGCGGTTCCTCAGAAAATTGGACATAGTACTACCGGAGGATCCAGCAATACCTCTCCTGGGCATATATCCAGAAGAAGCCACAACTGGTAAGAAGGACACATGCTCCACTATGTTCATAGCAGCCTTATTTATAATAGCCAGAAACTGGAAAGAACCCAGAAGCCCCTCAACAGAGGAATGGATACAGAAAATGTGGTACATCTACACAATGGAGTACTACTCAGCTATTAAAAAGAATGAATTTATGAAATTCCTAGCCAAATGGATGGACCTGGAGAGCATCATCCTGAGTGAGGTAACACAATCACAAAGGAACTCACACAATATGTACTCACTGATAAGTGGATACTAGCCCAAAACCTAGGATACCCACGATATAAGATACAATTTCCTAAACACATGAAACTCAAGAAAAATGAAGACTGAAGTGTGGACACTATGCCCCTCCTTAGAAGTGGGAACAAAACACCCATGGAAGGAGTTACAGAAACAAAGTTTGGAGCTGAGATGAAAGGATGGACCATGTAGAGACTGCCATATCCAGGGATCCACCCCATAATCAGCATCCAAACGCTGACACCATTGCATATACTAGCAAGATTTTATCGAAAGGACCCAGATGTAGCTGTCTCTTGTGAGACTATGCCGGGGCCTAGCAAACACAGAAGTGGATGCTCACAGTCAGCTAATGGATGGATCACAGGGCTCCCAATGGAGGAGCTAGAGAAAGTACCCAAGGAGCTAAAGGGATCTTCAACCCTATAGGTGGAACAACATTATGAACTAACCAGTACCCCTGAGCTCTTGACTCTAGCTGCATATGTATCAAAAGATGGCCTAGTCGGCCATCACTGGAAAGAGAGGCCCATTGGACACGCAGACTTTGTGTGCCCCGGTACAGGGGAACGCCAGGGCCAAAGGGGGGGAGTGGGTGGGTAGGGGAGTGGGGGTGGGTGGGTAAGGGGGACTTTTGGTATAGCATTGGAAATGTAAATGAGCTAAATACCTAATAAAAAATGGAAAAAAAAATGTTCTGCTAACTTTCAGAGTTCTACTTAAAGATCTAGAATTCCAAGAAAAAAAAAAAAAAAAAAGAATGTATTAACCATTTTAGATCTCCCTAGCAATGTGAGCACCTGACACTGCCTGGTTTTTGACCCCATTCTCACAGGTATATACTGCTATGTCACTATAGGTGTGATTTTCATTTCCACAAATAACTAATGATTTAAAGCATCTTTTTTTTGTACTTACTTGACTTGACTTTTAATTGTGAATGTAATTTTTTCTAGTGGAGTCCCTATTAAAATCATTTGTCATTTTAATTTTAAGATGCTGTTTATTGTTGAGTTTTAGAAATTTTTCAAATATTCCAGATATAAGCCCCTTTGAATATGTGATTTTTAAAATACTTTCTCCTGAAAAAAAAAAAAATAAATAAATAACACGCTTGTTATAATAGTTCATTTTGTTTGTCCATTTGACATAATGTATAATTACTGGCAAGCAATTCTTTTTTTTTAAAAAGATGTATTTAAGAGTGCACTGTAACTATCTTCATACATACCAGAAGAGGACATCAGACCCCATTATGTAGATGGTTGTGAGCAACCATGTGGTTGCTGGGACTCGAACTCAGAACCTCTAGAAGAGCAATCAGTGCTCTTAACCACTGAGCCATCTCTCCAGGCCCCTGGCAAGCGATTCGTAATGAGAAAATTTCTAGAGTAAAATTAGCCTGTGGATACAACAGTAGGGATTTTCTTAACTTGGTTAAATGAGTTTGGACAACTTGCACTGAATATGGCCCACACCATTTCATAGGTTGGCTCTGGATGAAATAAATAGGTGTGAGTAAGCTGAGCATTAGTATGCATTAAATCACTGCTGTCTACTCTTGACTGTGACAAACTGCTTAAAGTTCCCATCCTTTTGATTTCCTCAGTTATCAACCATTGACCTAGAACTATAACCCAAATAAACCTTTCTCTTAAGTTACTTTGGTTTGAGTATTTTATCACACCAATAGAAAATGGAATTGAAACCGTCTTATTTAGGCCATCATGGGTCCAAACTCTTCAGACAGTCCCATGATCCCCAGAGGACTCTCCATGCCCCCAGGCGCCATAGCATGGTCAGGATCTTAGGATCACTGGTGAGTGGAACAAAACATTTGTTCCAACAGAATCAGGAGTGCCTAGAGCCAGCAGGAGCTTGGGACTTGGGCTGTGTTCCTAGGGACAGAGGAACACCACCCAACCAATGGCTCCAGTTCCTTCCAATCGGTGGTGGTCTACCTTGGTTTTGAACTCACCAGACAGCCCCATGGTCCCCAGAGGAGGTACCAATTCTAGGCACTCTAACATACCCAGGATCTTAGGATTCCAGGATCCCAGGAGCTTGGTCAGGGTTTCAGAGGAAGCTTGACTGCCAAGAACTATGATACATGCAGATTCTCAGCATCACAGGGTCCCAGAATCAAGGGATCACAAGGAGAGCTGGACTCTGTGAACCTCTGACTCAACTGGGCTTACAGAAAGGACAGGCTCCAATCAGATATATCGAGGGCAGGGAGCACTTGAAATAATCAGATGGTGGGAGGCAAGTATAAAAACATAAGCAAGAGAAACCAAGGTTGCTTGGCATCATCATAAACCATAGCAAGTCCTGGATATACCATCACACCAGAAAAGCAAGATATGGATCTAAACTCACTTTTCATGATGATGATGGAGGACTATAAAAAGGACATAAATAACTCCCTTAAGGAATACAGGAGAACACAGGTAAACAGATAGAATCCCTTAAAGAGGAAACACAAAAATCCCTTAAAGAATTATAGTACTCTTACATCCAAACATGTGAAAGAATTGAACAAAGCAATCCAGGATCTAAAAACAGGAGTAGAAACAATAAAGAAATAACAAAGGGAGACAACTTTGGAGACAGAAAACCTAGGAAAGAAATCAGGAGCCATAGATGCAAGCATAAAAAAAATAGAATACAAGAGACAAGAGAGAATCTCAGGTGCAGAAGATACCATAGAAAACATTGACACAGCAATCAAAGAAAATACAAAATGCAAAAAGACCCTAACCGAAAACATCCAGGAAATCCAGGACACAAGGAGAAAACCAAACCTAAGGAAAATAGGTATAGATGAGAAGAAAGATTTCCAATTGATAGCAACAGTAAATATCTTCAACAAAATTATAGAAGAAAACTTCCCCAACCTAAAGAAAGAAATGCCCATGAACATACAAGAAGCCTACAGAACTCAAAATAGTTTGGAATCAGAAAAGAAATTCCTCCTGTCACATAATAATCAAAACACCAAATGCACAAAATTAAAAAAGAATATTAAAAGCAGTAAGGAAAAAAGGTCAAGTAACATATAAAGGCAGACCTATTAGAATTACACCTGACTTCTCCTCAGAGACTATGAAAGCCAGAAGATCCTGGGCAGATGACATGCAGACCCTAAGAGAACACAAATGCCAGCCAAGGCTACTATACCCAGAAAAACTCTCAATTACCATAGATGAGGAAACCAAGGTATTCCAGGACAAAACCAAATTTACACAATATCTTTCCACAAATCCAGCCCTTCAAAGGATAATAAAGGAAAAACGCCAACACAAGGAGGGAAACTACTCTTTAGAAAAAGCAAGAAAGTAATCTTTCAACAAATCTAAAAGAAGATAGCCACATGAACAAAATTCAAACTCTAACAACAAAAATAACAGGAAGAAACAATGACTTTTCTTAATATCAATGGACTCAATTCCCCCCAAAAAAGACATAGCCTAACAGGATGTCTACATAAACAGTACCCAACATTTTGCTGCATACAGGAAACCCACATCAGTGACAGTCAGACACTACCTCAGAGTAAAAGGCTGGAAAAAATTTCCAAGGAAATGATCCAAAGAAACAAGCTAGAGTAGCCATTCTTTTTTTTTTTCCATTTTTTATTAGGTATTTAGCTCATTTACATTTCCAATGCTATACCAAAAGTCCCCCATACCCACCCACCCCCACTCCCCTACCCACCCACTTCCCCTTTTTGGCCCTGGCATTCCCCTGTACTGGGGCATATAAAGTTTGCGTGTCCAATGGGCCTCTCTTTCCAGTGATGGCCGACTAGGCCATCTTTCGATACATATGCAGCTAGAGTCAAGAGCTCCGGGGTACTGGTTAGTTCATAATGTTGTTAATAAAATCAACTTTCAACATAAAGTTATCAAAAAAGATAAATAGGGACACTTTTTACTCATCAAAGGTAAAATTTATCAGGATGAACTCTCAATTCTGAACATTGATGTTCCAAATGCAAGAGCATCTACATTCATTACAAAAACTTTAGTAAAGCTCAAAGCACACATTGTATCACACACAATAATAATGGCAGACTTGACACCCCACTCTCATCAATGGACAGATGCTGGAAACAGAAACTAAACAGGGACACAGTGAAAATAACAGAAGTTATTAAACAAATGAATTTAACAGATATCTATAGAATATTTTATCCTAAAGGCAAAGGATATACCTTTTTCTCAGCACCTCATGGTACCTTCTCCAAAATTGACCATATAATCCCATATAATCGGTCACAAAACAGGCCTCAACAGATACAAGAATATTGAAATAATCCCATGCATCTAAACAGATCACCATGGACTAAGGCTGATCTTTGATAACACTATAAATAATAGAAAGCCCACATACACGTGGAAGCTGAACAACACTCTACTCAATGATAACTTGGTCAAGGAAGAAATAAAGAAAGAAATTAAAGATTTTTTAGAGTTTAATGAAAATGAAGGCACAACATACCCAAACTTATGGGACACAATGAAAGCATTCCTAAGAGGAAAACTCATAGTTCTGAGTGCCTCCAAAAAGAAACTAGAGAGAGCAAACACTAGCAGCTTGACAGCACACCTGAAAGCTCTAGAACAAAAGGAAGCAAATTCACCCAAGAGGAGTAGAGGGGGGGAAATAATCAAACTCATGGCTGAAATCAACCAAATAGGAACAAAAAGAACTATACAAAGAATCAACCAAACCAGGAGATGGTTCTTTGAACAATAAACAAGATAGATAAACCCTTAGCCAGACTAACTAGAGGGCATAGGGACAGTATCCTAATTAACAAAATCAGAAATGAAAAGGGAGATATAACAACATAATCTGAGTAAATCCAAAAAATCATCAGATCCTACTACAAAAGCTTATAGTCAATAAAACTGGAAAGCAGGGATGAAATGGACAATTTTCTAGACAGAAATCAGGTACCACAGTTAAATCAGGATCATATTAATAATCAAACAGTTCCATATCCCCTAAAGAAATAGAAGCAGTCATTAATAGTCTCCCAACCAAAAAAAAAAAAAAAAAAAAAAGCCAGGACCAAATGGGTTTAGAGCAGAGTTCTAGCAGACATTCAAAAAGGACCTAATTATAGTACCCTTTAAAATATTCCACAAAATAGAAACAGAAGGTACTCTATCCAATTCCTTCTATGAAGTCACAGTTACTCTGATACATAAACCACACAAAGACCCAAAAAAGGAAGATAATTTCAGACCAATTTCGCTTATGAATATTGAAGCAAAAATACTCAATAAAATTCTCAAAAACCAAATCCAAGAACACATCAAAACAATCATCAATCATGATCAAGTAAGCTTCATCTCAGGGATGCAGGGATGGTTTAATATATAGAAATCCATCAATGTAATCCACTATATAAACAAATTCAAAGAGAAAACCCACATGATCATCTTGCTAGAAGCTGAGAAAGCATTTGACAAAATCCAATACTGATTCATGATAAAAGTCTTAGAAAGATAAGGAATACAAGGCCCATATCTAAACATAATAAAAGCAACATACAGCAAACCAGTAGCCAACATCAAACGAAATGGTGAGAAACTGGAAGCAATCCCACTAAAATCAGGGACTAGACAAGGCTGCCCACTTTCTCCCTACCTATTCAATATAGTACTTCAAGTCCTAGCCAGAGCAATTAGACAACAAAAGGAGATAAAAGGAATACAAATTGGAAAGGAAGAAGTCAAAATATCACTATTTGCAGATGATATGATAGTATACTTAAGTGACCCCAAAAATTCCACCAGGGAACTCCTAACCCTGGTAAATAACTTCAATGAAGGAGCTGGATATAAAATTAACTCAAACAAATCAGTGGCCTTTCTCTACACAAAGGATAAACAGTTTGAGAAAGAAATTAGGGAAACAAGCCCTTCACAGTAGTCACAAGTAATATAAAATACCTTAGTGTGGCTCTAACTAAGGAAGTGAAAAATCTGTATGATAAGAATTTCGAGTCTCTGAAGAAAGAAATCAAAGAAAATCTCAGAAGATAGAAAAATCTCCCATGCTCATGGATTGGCAGGATTAATATAGTAAAAATGTCTATCTTCCTGAAAGCATTCTATAGATTCAATCCAAGCCCCATCAAAATTCCAACTTAATTCTTCATAGAGTTAGAAAGAGCAATTTGCAAATTCATCTGGAATAATAAAAAACCTAGGATAGCAAAAACTATTCTCAACAATAGAAGAACCTCTGGTGGAATTGCCATCCCTGACCTCAAGCTGTACTACAGAACAACTGTGATAAAAACTGCATGGTACTGGTACAGCGACAGACAGGTAGATCAATGGATTGGAATTGAAGACCCAGAAATGAACCCACACAGCTATTGTCACTTGATCTTTGACAAAAGAGCTAAAACCATCCAGTGGAAAGAAGACAGCGTTTTCAACAAATTGTGCTGGCTCAACTGGCCTTTAGCATGTAGAAGAATCCACATTGATCCATTCCTATCTCCTGTACAAAGCTCAAGTGTAAGTGGATTAAGGAACTCCACATAAAACCAGAGACACTGAAACTTATAGAGGGGAAAGTGGGGAAGAGCCTCAAGCACATGAGCACAGAGGAAAACTTCCTGAACTGAACAGCAATGGCTTGTGCTCTAATATCAAGAATTGACAAATGGGACTTCATAAAATTACAAAGCTTCTGTAAGTCAAAGGTCACTGTCAATAAGACAAAATGGCAACCAACAGATTGGGAAAAGATCTTTACCAATCCTTAATTTGATAGGGGGCTAATATCTAATATATATAAAGAACTCAAGAAGTTGAACGCCAGAAAACCAAATAACCCTATTAAAAAATGGAGAACAGAGCTAAACAAATAATTCCCAACTGAGGAATACTGAATGGCTTACAAGCACTTAAAAAAAAGGTTCTCCATCCTTAATCATCAGGGAAATGCAAACCAAAACAACCCTTAGATTCCATCTCACACCAGTCAGAATGGCTAAGATCAAAAACTCAGGTGACAGCAGATACTGGCAAGGATGTGGAGAAAGAGGAACATTCCTCCATTGCTGTTGGGATTGCAAGCTGTTACAACCACTCTGGAAATCAGTTTGGCAGTTCCTCAGAAAATTGGATATAGTTCTACTAGAATATCCAACAATACCACTCCTGGGCTTATACCCAGAAGATGTTCCAACTGGTAATAAGGACATATGCTCCCCTATGTTCATAGCAGCCTTATTTATAATAGCCAGAGGCTGGAAAGAACCCAGAAGTCCAGCAACAGAGGAATGGATAGAGAAAATGTAACACATTTACACAATGGAGTACTACTCAGCTACTAAAAGCAAGGAATTCATGAAATTCTTAGACAAATGGATGTATCTGGAGGGTATCATCCTAAGTGGCATTACTCAGTCATAAATGAACACACATGATATGCACTCCCTGATAAGCAGATATTAGCCCAGAAGCTCAGAATACCCAAGATATAATTTGCAAAGCACATGAAACTCACAAAAAAAGAAAACTATACTGTGGATACTTTGATCCTTCTTATAAGGGGGAACAAAATTCCCATAGAGGGAGTTACAGAGACAAAGTTAGGAGCATAGATGGAAAGGAATGACCATCCAGAAACTGCCCCACCTGGGAATCTATCCCTTAAATAACCACCAAACCCAGATACTATGGCAGAGGCCAACAAGAGCTTGCTGACAACAATCTGACTTGGCTGTCTCTTGAGAGTCTCTGCCAGTGCCTCAGTAATACAGAAGTTGATGCTCACAACCATCCACTGGATGGGGCACAGGGTTCCCAACGAAGGAGCTAAAGAAAGTACCAAAGGAGCTGAAGTGGTTTGCAGCCTCGTAGGAGGAACAACAATATGAACTAACTAGTAACCACAAAGCTCCCTGGGACTAAACCACCAATCAAAGAAAACACACGGAGGGACTCGTGAGTCTAGCTGCATATGTAGCAGAGGATAGACAAGTTGGTCATCAATGGGAAGAGAGGCCCTTGGTCCTGTGAAGTTTCTATGTCTCAGAATAGGGGAATGCCTGGGCCAGCAAGTGGGAGTGGTTGGGTTGGGGAACAGGGGGGGAGAAGATAGGGGATTTGATGAGGGGAAACTAAGAAAGGGGACAACATTTGAAATGCAAATAAACAAAATATTTAATTAAAAATACTCTTGTTTAAAATATCGTTTGGTTTTCTATTTTCTAAAGCATGATCAATTCATTTGTAGGTTCATGTGAAAATAAAGTGAAGCCAAGAATAGACAGGGTGCAGGGTGGATGGGTACTAAGAAGAAGGAAAGATAATGATGAAAATCAGGTTTTGTGATATGGAAGCATAAAGAAACAGAAGAAAAAGTCTGTGCATAGAGTCAATCATGTATAATAACTTAGTGTCAAAAAACATGTTAAATAAGGTAAAAGGATGAGTTATTATTATGTTGGTTCATAAAAAGCATTTAGTTGGCTAAATATAAGTAAAAATGTATATATAAGAGAATAAAAAGTTATCCACATATTTATACTTATCTTATACTCCAGGATACAATGTTCTCAATGAACCAAAATTTTAAATGCAAACTAAGAGCAGAGAGTTTTCTATTTTCTCATTGAATTTCCCTAGCAAAGGGGAAAAAAGTTCAACAAAAACAGTTGAAAAATATTCTTTTAAGAATATTCTACTAAGCTATGACAAAGGTCCCAAGAGTGAGATAATGAAGAAAAGGAAAGTTCACAAGTAGGCGTTACAGGTGTCACAAATCTGACTGAGAAAATCACCTTGCAGACCAGAAACTCATTGTCCAGCATGCAGGCAGATGCTCTTTACAGAGGATTCACTGAAAACTGGCTCTGTATTAGCTATGGAAACAAAGCATTGTCACATTTTATGGTCACTAACACAGCTTTCATGCTCGCTGAATGAAATGAAGAGGACAGCATGGTGTGACTAGAATTTGATGACCCCTATGCTTACTGTTTATATCAGCTCTGGATTAAGGGATGGGCTGAGGTTGCACAGGCCATGAGGCTTTTCAGTGGAGCTGTTCTGGCATGACTGGAGAGCAGCTATTCTTATTTAGAAAGCTCCAATTTAATTAATTTTTGAGGGGATCAGAAGCTTAACTTAATTGAGACTTTGTTAATGTAGGGTTAACACCACAGGTGTCTCAATGGGACACAAGAAAAGCTGTTTCTTAAAATAAAATCCATACACTAAAACCTTTATGCCCCTTTTGAAAAAGAAACAACTCCCAAAACCCTTCTAAGATGTTTTTAATTGGTTATTTTATTTATTTACATTTCAGATATTATCCCCTCTTCCCGGCTTCCCATCTACAAACCCCCACCCAATCCTTCTTCACCCCTGTTTCTATGAGGGTGCTCCCCCACCCACCCACTCCTGCTTCACCTCCATAGCATTCCCCTATGCTGGGACATTGAGCCTTCACAGGACCAAGAGCCTCCCCTCCCATTGATGCCAGACAAGGCAATCTTCTGGTACATATGCTTTGTAGATTTTAAAGGTGTTAAATAGGGAGAATGTATAAGGTCAAAATATTACTGTTAGTGGACCATGGGAAAAATTTCACATTTCCATGAACAACACAAGTTCAAGGCAGCAAGTCAATAATGAACATGTATTAAAACAAAAATATGCACAGTTCAGAGAAAGATATGAAGTTCAGACCCACTGTTAATCAGCAATGAGGCAATTCCTTTGTATAGCCTGGCAAGGTTCTTAAATGAAAAAGAAAAATCTAACTTTCACTGAAAACAAAGTCAGGAAACACAAACTGACATTCTGTCCAAATAATTTGAGTTGATGTTGATAACGGGAAAAATAAAAAGTAGTGGGGTATATATTTTTGTTTGTTTAGTTGGTTGATTATTTTTTTGTTTGGTTGGTTGGTTTTTGGTTTTTGGTTTTTTGGTTTTTGTTTGTTTGGTTGGTTTTTTTGTTTGTTTGTTTTGTTTTGTTTTGTTTGTTTTTTTGGTTTTTCGAGGCAGGGTTTCTCTGTATAGCCCTGGCTGTCCTGGAACTCACTTTGTAGATCAGGCTGGCCTCGAACTCAGAAATCTGCCTGCCTCTGCTTCCCAAGTGCTGGGATTAATTTTTTAAATAGGATATTTTTTAAAAATAAAAATAATCTTAATGAATAAAAGTAATAACTTTCAATGAAAAAATGGGGTTTTCTTTTCTTTTTTCTTTTGAGACAGGGTTTCTCTGTGTAGCCCTGGCTGTCCTGGAACTCACTCTGTAGACCAGGCAGGACTCTCTAAGATAAAATATAAATGCCATTTTCCTTCCATAGAGGATTGGAATTATTGATGAGAGGACATATTTAGCCAATAGGAAGAAAAGCCTGCCATGCCTGTGAGGTATACCAGTAAGCCTTGATTGCTAAAAGAGATGGGACTTTTGAATCACAGTGCAGGAACCATTTGTTGGTATGTATCTATCTCCACATCCTCTGTCAAAGGGCTTAACTGATGATGAAGAGCCATCTAGCTGGAAATGCTCTGAGGCCTGACTCATGAGAGGTCTTCTTTAGGAGCTCTCAGTATAAAATTTAGAAGAAAATATAACATATCTCTTTTTGTACCAAAACAAAGTTACTCACCATTAGATACTTTGAAAATAATCAGTCTGCTAGAGTGAAACTGTAGGAAAGGATTCTAAATTGAACTCATTTTTTTATTATCTATTTCATTCAAAATACATATTTTGGGGAATTGGAAGTAAATATAACCAAGATACATTGTAGACATGTTTGAAAGGATTAAAGCAAAAATAAAGTATATTTTAAAATACAGTTTTATATAGCAATTTCTACTGAAATGAATCACTCCACTTATGGAATCCCTTGAGACCCAGAAAGTAAACAGATATCACATATCTGTAAAAACCGAGAGCTACCAAAAAAAAAAAAAAGTTCTTTTTTTTTTCTTTTCTTTTTTTTTTTTTTTTTTCTGTCTCCTATGCTTGGTAAGATTTTTGGAGATATAGCTGCTTGTGAGTCAGCTCTGCTCCAGTAAGTAACTCTTCATTCAAATTTCTGGGAGTAGTCTCCATGAACACACTCATTTGCTAAGATAAACTCTGAAGCAACCATTACTTGTCTTCTGTTCCCTATCCAGAATGTCTGTAAGTTACATGTTTTATTTTGCTTGGTTTTTTAATAAGATTTGAAAGTGAAAATAAGTAGAAGACAGTAACTAGGGAGAACTTCAGCTACAAATACTGTCATTTATTCTGGCCTGAAACAGAGGAGATATTGGCCATAAAGTGGCCATTATATAACCATAAGATAGCAGTATGGAGCGCACAGACCACATTTAAAAAAATAATAATAATGGACAGAAATGTTGACAGTAACCACAATTTCAAAACATTAATTAACCTGGGACTAAATATTTTCCAGTTTGTGTTAGATGAGAGAAGCAAAAACCAGTTTAGATACACTCATTAGTTTCATATTCTATTGCATTAGCAAGAATTTGTTCCTAAGTGAATACAAATAATATGTTGTCTTGTTTTACATTGTAGGACAACCAACACCTGTTGCAACTCCAACATTTTTATGTATGGAGTCTTTCCACTAAAAGCAGAAGCTTCCCACACTTAATTTCCCAGCATATTCCAGGAAAACTTAAAACTCCATTCTTTTATTGGTAGGTGTGTTTTGCAACAATATCTCACTCTGTAAACCCAGGCTGCCCTTGAACTTATTCTGTAGACTAGACTAACCTCAAACTCACTATGTAGATCAGGCTGGGTTCAAACTTCCAGCAACCACTCTGCCCCAACCTTTCCAAGCACTGTGATTTTATGGTATGAACGAAGCCTAGAATCACACCAGAATTTTCTTTTTGAGGAAAGATTCACAAAAAGTATAGACATTATTTTGTAGCTTGACTAGGAATATAGAAATAAGCAGAGGCCTACTTTTTAAAGTGTGAAAAGATGGCTGTTATCCCCTCATTTCTGTAAATCTTGTCTCTGGATATAATTCAGCTAAACCAACACAGCATACTTATTTTTAATTTATGTGCTTTTTTTTTCTACAATGAACATATGTCCAAAGAGAGTAATTTTCAAGAAAATTCTCAAAGATGTTTCCTCTTAAATCAAGAAATGGGGGCAAGCACACAGAGCCAGAGACCCTGCATGTCACACTTTGTGCAGGTGACTTTTAACTGTCTGCTTGATACAACATGGAATCACCCAGAAGTAGAGTTTAATGAGGAACTGTTTAGACTGCTCTGTGGGTGTGACTGATAGAAACTGTCCTTATTGTTAACTGGTCTAGGAAGTCCAGGGTCATCATGGTCAGCACCAATTGCCAGGCAGGGGCAGGAGGAGTATAAGAATGAAAGGATGGAGGTGAGCATGTAAGCAAGCAAGCCAGGAAAGACCCATGCATGCATTTATCCTCTCCCTCCTCTTTAATGTGAGCATGATGCCCCAAGTTCCTGATTTGACTTCCTCACAATGATGGAGTGTGATCTAGAATAGCAGGCTGAAATAAACACTTGCCATTTCTTCCCTACATGACTTTTATTTTGGTGGGGGGGGGGGGCAAGAATATGTCATTCTGGCAATAACAACAAAACCAAACCAATTAGAACATTCCTTTCCCATTCCTCCACAATAAATCAGAATTAATATATTTTTGCTTTGAACATACCAGTTTTGTTCTTTCCTGCTAATTATCACTGCTTGAATCCAGTTAACATTGCCAAGTTCATTTTATTCTCTACTCCTAAAATTCACTCGGTGAACAATCTAGGTCCTAATGTACCGGAAAGAAAGACTGCTGTCCTTTGGAGGCACTTTGCTTCTGTATTGTTTATGAAAAATTCAGACCAGAGTATGAGCAGGTTGACTTACCTTGATGTCCATATTTGTTGTTGTTATAAAATACCATGGTCCAAATCAGCTTTGTGGAGAAAGGGGTTTATATCAACTTACACTTAGAAGGCACAATCCTTCAAATTGGGAAAGTCAAGACAATAACTTGGGGAGGAATCAAAATAGGATACCCCCGTCTCTGAACCTCTCTACTTGCTTACTTGCTTTCTTGCTCGCTTGCTTATATAGCCCAGGTACAGCTGTTCAAGGATGGTACTGGCAACAGAGGGTAGGGATCTCCTATAGCAATTTAGCAATCAAGGAAATGCCCCCACAGACATGTCCATAGATCAATCTCATTAAAGTGTCTCCTCCACGGTGACCCTAGCTTGTGTTGAGTGGCAACATAATTTACCAATGCACTTGGTGCATGGTAAGGTTGCACTGCTTTTTTTTTTTTTTTTCCAGATGGCTTGCTGCAATAATTCATGAGCTTGAGCACATCTCTCCCATCATTAAAATAAAACTGGATTTTGGGAGCAACCCTGTATTTTGTCATGAAGCAGGAAAGCAAACACTAAATGAAGGTGTCTGAGCTGCTGTGAACGTGTGAGGATCTGTCCACCAATGGAATATCTATCATCAATAGCTAGATGGGTAATAAATCAATAGAGTTATGCTTCAACAAAGAAAGTTGTGTCACCAAAATAATCACTACCTGAGAGACTAACTTTCTTTTTAAAAAATAAAATACAATATTCATATGTCATCCTGGCCAGATTCAATCCTGCACTTGCTCAATTAACTTAAAGCTCTGGCTGGGGCATGGGAGGTGTTTTCTTACTAACTACCACCTCTCTAGGGCTGTGAGGAGAATCCTAAAGCTCTCATCGTCTCTTGCTATTTATATACTGTACCATTCTTTTTGGATCTTTACTGAAGGGAAAGAATGCTTGGTAATTTCCCTTAAAACTCCACAAATTATATAAAACTTCATGTAATTTAATCCTTACAACTACCTGGTGAATTCATTAACTCATCTATTTCTACCCAGGAAATCAAATGAGAGAGTAGGTCCATGCTTCTTTTCACAAGAAAACACAAAAGGAGGAGCTCAAAATTCTTTGCTATGAGATTTTTCTTTTCTATGTATTTCTATGTGGATGAGAAAACTGACAATTAGTAATAATGCATGCATGGGTTATTAGTCAACCTCTATGATGCATTTATATCCATAGATATTATGAACCATGGTTTTTATTACACAAAGTATTTCTCCTTGAGAAATCATCCTTCTTTCATGGTTTCCAAATTCCCACTGTGAAATGCAAAAGCTAGTTTTTAATATGTTTTTTTTTTCCTCCCTGCACATTTTAGTATGGTGCCTTCCATAGCAAGAACCAATTAATCATTCTTACTGAATAAAAAAGGACAATGGGCAAGAAAAATGATTGTGAGCGAAAATGAAACATGTCACAATATAAAAAGATCCACAGCTTAAAATGAAAATTGCTGAAGAAAATAAACCCAAAGACAAAAGGCTTTACCTTTCATGTGCCAGCATAGTTGTGGTAGCTGGGGACCCTCCAGAGCCTCAAAGCCAAAAGCAGAAAGAGATTTATTATAGGCAAATGGTTGGCTCTGTTATGGAGGCTACAGAGTCCTGGATCTGCCATCTAGACACTAGAGACCCAGGAGAGGCAGTACTGTAGTTTTGTCCATGTTCAAGTTCAGCAGAGCATACATTTATGGGAACAGCAATTTTATTCTCCAGTGAGTCACTATATACAGTAGTGAGAAACATCCCTTTCACTTACACCTCTTAATTCCTGGACCTGGGAACCCTTGTGGGAGAACATGTACATGCAAAATGTTGGTTCAGCACAGATAGCCCCACAGGGGACATAAACCAAATCAGCAAAAGACTGTCACTCAGATGGGACTGTAAGTAAGTTTTCAAGTGCTTTGCATCCTGGCAGTCTGTTGGAAGGTACAGAGAACATGACCAGTTATAGGGAACATAATATAATGAGGGGAGTCTAATGATGCTCAAGGCACACAATGAGATACAGGTAGAATGATTCAGCATCGGGGGCATGACAAGCATGTGCCTTGTTTCACACTTCTTTGGCTCTGAAGTGAGTTATCTGGCCATATTGAATGCTGCCTGGAATACCATGATGATAGATAGGGTGTCGTGAAGGCAGTTTGCACATAAGCATTGTGTGCAGTGTCCATCCAATATTCAGAATCAATGCTTACACCAGTAGAAATAAAACACATCCTCTTCCCAAATGAAATTGATTCACCACCATCATCTTTCCCCACAGCTGGCAGACTGCCCCCAGAGAATAGTGTCTAATATAGGATGCAGGATTGATCTTGTAGCAGGGGTTATACCAGGTTGACCATTATAAGTCAAAGACATGTTGCTAAGCATACAGATCTACTCCATTCTGGTCACAACTGACCACTTTGTTCATGAGCTTATAACCTATTTACATGGAATCCTGCAAAAAGAAATGGGCTTATATCTATAGAGCAGGTAGGCCTCTTCTCTTGGCTATGGAAATCTTCCTCTGCCAACATGAACACCCACATGTTGTACAAATATCTTTGCTTCTTTCTCTTTCAGAGAAATCAATGGACTTCAAATTTCATTAGCACCAGTTTTCCACTTTCTCCCTTCCAAACCTCTAGACACAGCTCAGAGGTTATACATATGTAAGGTCTAGGTATCTCTCCTCGCCAGCCAACTGAATATATACTTGCCCTGTCTGAGTTCTGTGTTTGTCCCATTGATATCTGTGTTTCATGCAAAAATATATATAACAGCTTGATTTTTCTCTTCCTAGTTCCACTGGTCATAAGGAATTACTCATGAAGCTGTAAATGTAGGGTCAGAGAAAGCAGAACATCAGGGATAGATACAGAGGCATAGGGACTCTCCAATATGCAACTCTTACCTATGTTCTCAGAGACTGCTTCGTTCAAATAAATCTAACTCCCTTCTTAATGGTAGATGGCTGTTATGAAATCCAATTTTATGGCTTGATGGGACATTGGACAGTTCAGGATGGACCGTTGATGTTTCGGCGTAGCATGGTGAGTCACAAATTAAGCACACATTATCTATTGAGATCCAGTAAGAGGAAATTGAGTCAAGGTCATCTGCTAACAGGGCAAAAGTCAAAGATGGAGCAAGGAAGGTTAAATGCATGACGTATGGGTGAACAGAATTTGAGCAGCAGCGATCGTCATCATCATCGTCATCACTGACATCACTACCATCACCATCACCATCATCACCACCATCATCATCATTGCTAGTGTAGTACCAGAGGGCTAGATACAGAGCCTGTGGGCCTCCCATTGATTCTACCTACCACATATTCAAAGAACTAAGGAACCTCAAATAAATTAGTGGAGGGATTGCAGAGGCCTGACTGTACTTCACATAAAAGCCTTCAAAAAAGAAAATCAGCACAGAATCCTCCCTTGCTTCTCTATATTTCTTTTGAATATAGTTGCTTTGCTTACTCAGTGTCTCTGGCCTTATGGCCATCCATGGGAAAGAAACAAACTTTCAGAGACTTTCGGGGGTGGAGGACAGATTGCTGATTCTTTTTCTTAATTCTTTTGTTTTTTTTTTTTTGTTTTGTTTTGTTTTGTTTTTTAATTTATTTACAATCCAGCATGTAGTCATTGCCCCCAGTTTTGCCCCCTGCCCCACAGTTCCTCATCCCATCCCTTCAACCTCCTGCTTCCGAAAAGGTGCTTCTTTCCCCCACTCCCCAGCCCCCCACTCAGGGCCTCAAGTCTCTGGAGAATTTGGTACATCTTCTTCCATTGAGGCCATACCAGGCAGTCCTCTGGTGTAAATGTGTTGAGGGGCCGGCCTCAGACCAGCTCATATATGCTGCCTGGTTGGTGGCTCAGTGTCAGGGAGCTCCCAGGGGTCCAGGTTAATTGAGACTGCTGACCTTCCTACAGGGTCTCCCTCCTCTTCAGCTTCTTCCATCCTTCCCCTAATTCAACACTAAAGGTTCCAGACTTCAGTCCAATGGTTGGGTGTAAGTATCTGTGTCTGTCTCAGTCAGTTGCTTGTTGGGCTTCTTGGAGGACAGCCATGCTAGGCTCCTGTCTGTAAGCATACCATAGCATCATTGATAGTGTCAGGCCTTGGAGCCTCACCTTGAGATGGATCCCAACTTGGGCCAGTCACTGGAAAGCCTTTCCCTCAGTCTGTTCTCCATTTTTGTCCCTGTAGTTCTTTTAGACAGGAACAATACTGGGTCAGAAATTTTGACTGTGCGTTAGTAACCTCATTGCTCTACTTGATGTACTGTCTATCGAATGGAGGTCTCTTCTACTTCCCTCTCTCCACTATTGTCCATTTTATCGAAGGTCATTACCATTAAGTCCTGAGAATCTCACCTTGCAGGTCTCTGGTATATTCAATAGGGTCTCCCCACCTTCTACCCCAAACACTGCATATTTATATTCATTCTGCTGGACCTCTGGGCTTCTGTCCTGTGCCCTCACCTCCTGCCTCTCTGCCCATACATGTTAGTGTTTCTATTTTCCCCTCTCCCATTCCACAAAGGTCCCTCCCTCCTCCTTCCTCCAGTGATTTTTTTTTCTTCCTCCTTCTACATGGGGTTGAACCCTCCTACTTAGGTCTTCCTGCTTGTTAAACTTCTCAAGTTCTGTGGGTTATATCCTAGGTATTCTGCACTTTTGGCTCATATCCTCTAATCAATGAGTACATACCATGCATGCTGTTTTGTATCTGGGTTACTTCACTCAAGATGATACTTTCTAGTTCCATCCATTTGACAGCAAAACTCATGGTGTCCTCATTCTTAATAGCTGAATAGTATTACAATGTGTAAATGAGCCAGATTGTCTGTATCTAGTCTTCTGTCATGAGATATCTGGGTTGTCTCCAACTTCTGGCCATTATAAATAAGGCCGATATGAACATAGAGGAGCACTTGTCCTTGTGGTAAGGTGAAACATCTTTTGGGTATATTCCCAGCAGTGCTATAGAAGGATCTTCAGATAGAGCTATTTCCAATTTTCTGAGGAACCTCCAGATTCATTTCCAGAGTGGCTGTACCAGTTTATAATCTCATCAGCAATGGAGGAATATTTCTCTTTCTACACATCCTTGCCAGCATCGGCTATCACCTGAGTTTATGATCTTAGCCATTCTGACTGGTGTCAGGTAGAATCTCAGGGTTGTTTTGATTTGCGTTTTCCTGATGACTAAGGACTTTGAACATTTAAGTGCTTCTCAGACACTCAAGATTCCTCCGTTATAAATTCTCTGTTTAGCCCTGTATCCCATTTTTAAGTGGGTTACTTGGGGTTTTTGGAGGTTAGCTTCTTTAATTCTTTATATATTTTGGATATTAGTCCTCTGCTGGATATGGGGTTAATGAAGATTTTTTTTCCCAATCTGTAAGTTGTCAATTTGTCCTATTGACTGTATCTTTTGCCTTACAGAATCTTTTCAGTCTCCTGAGATCCCATTTATCAATTCTTAATCTTAGAGCCTGAGCCATTTGAGTTCTGTTCAGCAAATTTCCCTGTGTGCCAATGAGTTTGAGGCTCTTTCCTACTTTAGATTCTCTTGTATGCAGAGTATTTATTTGGTCTTATATTGAGATCCTTGATCCACTTGGATTTGAGCTTTGGGCAAGATGATAAATATGGATCTATTTTAATTTTTCTACATACAAACTGCCAGTTAGATCAAGACCACTTATTGAAGATTCTTTATTTTTTTCCTCTATGGTATGTTTTTAGTTTCTTTGTCAAAGATTAAGTGTCTATAAATGTGTGGGTTTATTTCTGGGTCTTCAATTCTATTCCATTGATTGACCTGTCTGTCCCTGTACCAATACCATGCAGTTTTTATCAGTATTGCTCTGTAGTACAACTTGAGATCAGAGATGGTGATTCCCCCAGAAATTTTTATATTGTTAAGAATTGTTTTCACTATCCTGGATTTTTTATTTTTCCATATGAATTTGAGAATTGCTCTTTCCATATCTTTGATGAATTGTGTTGGAACTTTGATGGGCATTGCATTAAATCTGTTGTTTTCTTTTGGTGGGATGGCCAATTTTAATATGTTAATCCTAGCAATCCATGAGCATGAGAGGTCTTCTGAGGTCTTCTTTGATTTCTTTCTTCAGAGACTTGGAAGTTCTTGTACTACAGATCTTTCACTTGCTTGCTTAGAGTTATGTCAAATTATTTTATATTTTTTATGATTATTATGGAGGCTATTGTTTCCTTAATTTCTTTCTCAGCGCACTCATCCTTTGTGTAGAGAAAGGCTACTGATTTGTTTATGTCCAGTCACTTTGCTGAAGTTGTTTATCCCTTATAGGAATTCTCTGGTAGAATTTTTGGATTTGCTTATGTATACTATCACATCATCCACAAATACTGATACCTTGACTTCTCCCTTTCCAATTTGGATCCGTTTGACCTCCTTTTGTTGTTTATTTGCTCTAGCTAGAACCTCGAGTGCTATCTTGAATAAATAGGGAGAGAGTTGGCAGCCTTATCTTATCCCTGATTTTAGTGGGATTGCTTCAAGTATCTCTCCATTTAATTTGATACTGGCTGCTGGTTTGACGTATATTGTTTTTATTATGTCTAGGTATGGGCCTTGAATTCCTAATCTCTCCAAAACTTTTCCCAAGAAGGGGTGTCCTGGGTTCTGGGTCCATTTGGCTCTTCAGGGGTCCCAGTTGCTGTGGTTATTAGGGCAGGTGTCTTATCTGTTGCCCTGGCTACAGCAGATCTCCTCAGAAACTTGCAGGCTGTGGGGCATTAAAAGGGTCAAAGACACCAATATGCCCTGGTGGAGGTACGGACTGGAAATCTTGCTGATTTTTTTTTAACCATTTAGTTTCCCAGTAAAGCTCATCTTGTTTGAGAAAGATCTTGAACTCTCAAAGACTTGTATTAATGTTATATCTAATAATTACAGATGAACTGATTTATATGGATTTAGTTGGATTTAAGTAATCCCAACGTTAACAGACTCTTCATTTCATTTGCCTTTGAAGTTACTTGTCTAACGTACTTATCAAAATAGGAACTAAATATATATGGAAGTAATGCAGAAAAATACAACTGTTCAAAACTCCAGTGTCTCTGACTGCCTCCTTGAAGCATCCCACCAAAATGAAATAGATGTCTGATACATGCATTTACACTTTGCACTTACAGAATACATTGCCTTTACATACATATGTGTTAAATGACACTGTTTTGCCTGTGTGTCTTGAGTGTTACACTAATACACATAGAAAAATGCATTTTAAGATTTATCATATATGTCAGTTTTTTTGTTAAAGCTGTACTCACTCTAGTGTGAACAGATATAGGACAACATTCAAATGTATTCTTATATGACCTGAATGTTATCATTTTGGATAACATTTCTGTTATGTCTTTTTCATAATGAAAAAAATTAAGTTTCATAAGCAAACTAATGTATTTTCAATTTTTAGTGAAAAATTTTATATATACTTTAAATCAAATAATGATGAATCACTTGTAATCATATTAATCTTATTTTCAACCTTTTGTATCTCTTACAGTCTTCACACATGTGATGAACTTTTAAAATTTACTCATGAATTTATTTCTTTTTCTTTGTATTTATAATTATTTTCTGTGCCAAATATTTGACCTAGTATTAGTATAAATGGAGATAACTTTAACATACAATAGGGCGATAACTGTTCCTCAGCGACAACCTGTCTACAGAAATGCCATATCATTACTGTTATAGTTGGTAAGATATTAATCATTTCACATAGATTTTATCTTTGATCAAGTTTCCCTCCAAATACATCATTCTACCCATCAGAGTTACTTGAATTTGTATGCACATTTTCCCTACCTCTATAAGATACAGATGTGTGGCATTTCTTAGTGATTGGTCCTGGAATGCCCAGCTCTTTGTGAGGATTTCTATACATGGACTAATGGATTTGAGTTCTACATGAAAGCTTGCTGAACAAGCCATGATACCTGAGACAGTAAAGAGCAACCAACCTATGGCCTCTACAACTGTTCCTGCCTCCCTGTATTGAGTTCTGCTTTTGGCATTTTTTAATGGCAAGCAGCAATATGGAAGCATAAGCCAAATAAATCTTATCCCCCCTAACTCGCTTTTCCTTATGGTGATTCATCATAACAATAGAAACCTTAACTAACACAACATTCCCCAATATTTTGCCAAGCATTTAATTTGTGGGTTTTACTTCAATAAATATTCATTAAATACCACATTTGTTTAATTTGAATTTCTTTTTCATTATACTTTCTTAAGATGCTTAGATCATGTTATTTTACTTATGATTAAATCAACCTTAAATGGTATTAAGAACTACTATTAAATTGTCATTTTTCATGTCCTAATCACATAACTAATATTTTCAAGAAATATAAAGGCATTAATGATTCAAGGAGCTAGAACATACTTGGACAAAGAGATCAATATTTTTTTCTAATATGTTTCATTTTGCATATATTATCATTTATTTTCTATCATTACTCCCACTCTCCTCTCCTCTCCTCTCCTCTCCTCTCCTCTCCTCTCCTCTCCTCTCCTCTCCTCTTCTCTTCTCTTCTCTCTTCTCTTAACTCTCTACTCTCTTCTCTCTTCTCTCTCTCTCTCTCTCTCTCTCTCTCTCTCTCTCTCTCTCTCTCTCTCTCTGTGTGTGTGTGTGTGTGTGTGTGCAGAGTCACATCCATAACACAGAACATGTATGGAAGTTAATACACCATTTTGTAAATCAATTTTGGGTAAAAACTTCGCATCCAGCGAATAAAAATTAGGTCTTCAAGATTACATAGCCACTCACTGCATTGAGCCATCTAGCCAGACCATGATCAATAATTATAATGTGGAATATGAAAATTTCTGTCCTAGGTCTGATTTTGAAGCAAGTATATATATATATATATATATATACATGTGTGTGTGTGTGTGTGTGTGTGTGTGTGTGTGTGTATTCTACATAACTGTCACAGTGCGATGTGAGCCCTGCTAACATAAATATTTTAAGTTCTTTGGAAATAGTGGTACCTCATTGTAAGCAACTAATAAAACCAGTGGTTTATGTTTCTACTATTTAGAGATCTTATGGTTTGTGGCAAGTACGAGCATGATTCAGAGATATTACATACATTTTCTGTAATGGGACACTAAAGGCCTTACCATACCCTAATTCATGAAGAAATTTGTAGTCTTAGAGTGCTGCCCATCTGTCTGTAACCACATCACAAGATTATCTTGATAATTCCATCTCTGTGAATTCTAACAGCAGCCATGATAGTCCTATGAATGGAAACTTAATAACATGTTCTCAGGAAAAATTTAGAAGCAATATCTTATTAAAAATTAAATATACCTTTAAAAATGACTGTAATAGCCAGGCGTGGTGGCACACGCCTTTAATCCCAGCATTTGGGAGGCAGAGGCAGGCAGATTTCTGAGTTCCAGGCCAGCCTGGTCTAAAAGTGAGTTCCAGGATAGCCAGGGCTATAAAGAAAAACCCTATCTCGGAAAAAAAAAAAAAAAAGACTGTAATAACCACTTGATACATAGTTGTTTATCACTAAGTACATTTGTTTATTCATTTTAATTTCATGAATATGAAAGGTTGCCTACATGTATGTGTGTGCAGCAGATGTATACCTACTAGAAGAATAGACAGTGCTTTTTTTTTTATTACGTATTTTCCTCAATTACATTTCCAATGCTATCCCAAAAGTCCCCCACACCCTCCCCCCCCCCTCCCCTACCCACCCATTCCCATTTTTTGGCCCTGGCATTCCCCTGTACTGGGGCATATAAAGTTTGCCTGTCCAATGGGCATCTCTTTCCAGTGCCTTCCACTCATTATACAGTATTTATTACCACAAGTGAAGTGAAAGGGTTCTAATCTTAGATATTTTTCTATTTTCCTTGATGTATGTGTGTGTGTGATCTTTTACTGTTCATCTTTATTGTTTCTTATTATTCTCTCTTTTTTGTTGTTGTTGTTGTTATTGTTGTTTTTTGAGACAGGGCTTCTCTGTATAGCCCTGGCTGTCCTGGAACTCACTTTGTAGACTAGTCTTGCCCCGAACTCAGAAATATGCCTGCCTCTGCCTCCCAAGTGCTGGGATTAAAGGCATGCGCCACCTCGCCCATTTTTTTTCTTTTTTTCTTTTTGGTTCTTTATTATTCTTATTCATTATTTCTTAAATTGGTTTTCCTCTGGACAATTCTGAAAAAAAGCAAATGATTAATGTGAATTATGTAAAAAAAAAAAGCAGTACAAAATTATTATGTGTTCTTTAAAATATTCAAATGGAATGTGGAAATTTATCAAATCAAGTATAGCAAAAATCCCTTGAAACATAAGAAATAATTAGTGTCACTCAAAGATAATTTGTAGGAGCTAAGATTATTTCTAATTAATAATTGATGTTTCAGTAGCAGTAAATTCATTAAATACATGAATTTTGGAATATGACTGAACCCAGAAGAAGAATATTTTGACTGTCAAAGAGTAAATTCTGTCAAGATTTATTATCTTTGCATGAATCAACTAATGAATTTTATTGTAGATTTAAGAAAAATGATTACACAAATATGATGCCAGTTCTTGACAGATCCACTTTTGAGACATTTTGGTTTACACTAATTATCTTGTGTTTACCTAAGGGTAGTGTTTGAAGGCCGTCAGAGTGGTTCTGTTTATTCTGATATGCACACACAGTCAGTTCATTTATGCATATTAATGCTAAAATGAAATAAAATCTGTCATTGCCATAGGCAATATTGTGTGATCAAAAGAAATTGCAAAGGAGGTTTTTTTCAGATCACATGAGTATGATTTTCCCTGTCTATTTCATTCTTTTTCTGTAGGCAAGTATCAGAAATACCACTTTGCACGTTGTTTCTCTCCCCTGATAATGATTTTTCTAAGTACTCTAAAATCAAATATACAGAACTCCATACATGTTATTTCTATTGTCTTGTTAATTTGTCTATATTTACATATCCTTCCTTTGTTAAGATTTAAATATAGCATGTGGGCTTATTGTTATTTCCTGGCTTGATTTTTTTTTACCATATCTGATTAAAGTTTAGTGTTGGATCAAAAATATTCTTTATTATTTAAATATTAATTATGTACATTAAATCTTGTTCTTGTTGATAAAAGTTAATATTTTTTAGTTTGTGTCAAATGTGCCTTTACATCATTTGTTTTATTCAGGCTATATAATAAATATTTTATCAAGTTGATATTTACTTTTGCAAGATTAATTTTGTTTATCATGAATCTGTACATGTGATAACAATATTATTGAAGACATTAATTAGAAGCCCATGTATTTAAACTCCACTTCACTGTCAACATGAAGACTGTCCTATTTAGGACTGATAGCACAATACAATTGTCAGATTCACATCTATACAAAAGTAGTTTAACTTTTAAATAGAGGACTGTAAAAGAATTTTATGTTGGTGAACATTTTCAATGAGACCCATAGAAGAGATATGTGAGGACATTGATTTTGCTCAATGGGTAAAGTAGAAAAACAATACTACTGAGAATATTTCCTGTCTAGCATGAACCACAAAGCATACATAACACTCCCAGCAAAGATAAAAGCATGTTAACTCAAAAGTTGTACTAGTGTGTTTCTTTCATGATAAATCTTTACTATTTCATCATAATATTATTATGGGTTATGTGGCTTTTCTTGGGTAGGCATGAACAGACATCTACTCACTCTGCTTACAGTACCAATGACAGAGAAAAACAATATTTCCATCAAAATCAAGCTCAAAAATCTACTTCATTTATTTGGGCTTACGTGCAGAGCATTGGTAACAGGCTACTTAGAACTTAGATAAAGCAAAAGCAGGTGTGCTACCAAAAACTATACCCCAGAAGAATAATGACTCAAGAGATTACCCTAAAATCCCTTAGCTTAGCTGGTACAATTTTTAGTTGTTATACTTCAGGGCTCATAACTCTTGTAATTTTTTTGAACTTCTTGGATCCTGCACATTTTTGTTTGCTTTCTACGTCTTAGGAATCTCCTTCCTATATTGAGAAAGACTCTCCATTTGGAGATTACTATGGAACAACAGGACTTATGGCAGATGAAGTGGGGGAAGCTAAACTACCCAGAGATTTATCAAATGGATGTCCATTTTCATGAGGAGAAGAGAATGTATAATTTTGGTTCAGGCATTTGGTGCAGGAAGTTGAAGATCAAGTTCTGATATGGTAATTTAGAGTAATATCGATTCAAACTTCATAATTATTTGACTTACATGTAGTTAACACATTTAAATATTCACTTATTTAACTTATTTTTCTTGGAGATTTTGTCACAATGTTGAGAAACTAATACAAAATGCAATGGCTTGAATACAGTGAGTGTGAAATTGAAGATGTAGAAATTGGGGCAATTTTTACAAGTGGAATATATCTGCTGGTTGAAGGAAGACTGTGTAGGATAGCTTAGATTTCTAGACAGGATAATAAGCCAAAGAGAGCATCACTTATAAGATACAGGACAGGGAAAAATTCGAACAAATTATTATTCATATTAGTTCACATATATTAAGCTATAGATTCCTGGCATGGAACTAAATATTAAAATCTTACTCACATATTAACCTAAACTGAGTTGTTAGTATAGAGTTGATAATGGAGTTAGCAACTCTTATTAGAGATACATTCAGTGAAAAAAGACAACTGTTCAGAATACATTGTTCAGAAATTTAAACATCTGATATTTGTTCAAAGAAAAAGCAAAGCAACTAAGGAATTGGAGATACCAAAGTGGACCCTTCACTTCCAAGTGCTGTAAAAAACAAAGAAAAAAGATTCAGGCTTGTGTTTTCTTTTTTTCCAAGAAAATGTTGATGAATTGTTGTAAAATTAGTTTAGATATAAATCTTAATTGCACTAAGTAAAACTAGAGAATTCAGTGTTATAAGGTACTGAGAGGATAATATTTTAATATTCTAAATAATGCACTTGAAGAAAAACAGAGCATTAGCTAAAAGGAGATGTAGAAAAGAGATATGTGATGCTGGGATTTCTATTTAATGATAGGCTTTACCTTTGCACAGATGTCATATAGACTGCTGGTAAAGGGAAGGAGATGAAGAAAAAAAAAGAAAAAGGAAAAAGAAAGACATACAAAGACATACAGGGACCAAAAAAAAAAAAAAAAAAAAAAAAAAAAATGGAGCAAAGACTGAAGAGCCATCAAATGGCTGGCTCAACATGTTATCTATTCCATAGCTAGGCACTAAATCCTGGCACTAAACTCATGCCATGCTGTGTTTGCAAACAGGAACCTAGCATTGCTGTCCTATGAGAGGCTCTATCAACAGCTGACTGAGACAGATGCAGATAGTTACATAGTTATAGCCAACCATTCAACTGAAGTTGGGGACTCCTATGGAAGAATTTGGGGAAGATTTGAAAGAACTGAAGGAAATTGCAACCCCATAGGATGTGCAACAATGTCAACCCGGACCCCAGGGAGCTACCAGAGACTAAGCCATCAACCAAAGAGCCTACATGGGCTGGTCCTTGGTTCCTGGCACATATGCAGTTGAGGGCTGCCCCATGAGCCTCACTGGGAGAGGATTCAACTAATGCTGTAGAGAAGATGACCCAGGAAAAGGGGATGCCGGGGTAGGGGTGAGGTGAAGTGGGGATGGGTGGATCAGGGTGGGTGTAGGGTAGATGAATGAGGGAACACACTCTCATAGGCAACTGGGATGGGTGGATCAGGGTGGGTGTGGGGTACATAAATGAGGGAACACACTCTCATAGGCAACTGGGATGGGTGGATGAGGGTGCGTGTGGGGTAGATAAATGAGGGAACACACTCTCATAGGCAACTGGGATGGGGGACGGGATCAAGACTCTGGGAAGGTTACTGAGAGGGGAGACAATATCTGGAATGTAAATAAATAAATTAATTTTTTAAAATAGAAGCTTAAAAAAATAGAGGAAACTTCTTAGGAAGAATAATTGGAGAGGAGCACCAAGAGCTCTGCGCACAGATACAGTTTCTGTCTGAGAACAAAATCGAAATGTGAGGTTATTCCAGACGTAAAGCATTAAAATGCAAACATCTATTCTCACAACAATGGAACATAATGCTTGATACTGAAATATTTTATGCTGTTAAGTTTAAACACAAAGAAATCAAGAAACCTGATTATATAATTGTTACGGCTGTAATTTGACCAGGTATCATAAATGTACATTAAGAAATAAGATAACAAAAACTCTGGTAGGGATGTAAGATACAGCACAGAGTAAAACAATGGCTTATTAATAAAAGACAAATATTTTCAAGGAATAGAAAACACATGTAGAACTACTAAGAAAGGCAATAAATAGTAAAGGAGAGTGCAAGTAACATTTGCTCCTAATTAATAAGGGAACAAATAGCACACTGCTTATACAACTTTTTATTAACCTACTAGAAAGTGTTCATAGCTATGACTTCGCTTTGAGCTCTCTGCAAGGATGTTAAGAAGTGACATAGATAAATCCTTGATATAGTTGCATTATGAAATCGAATCCATTCACTACGCCTCTGTGTGTGACATGTGACAGTCACAGAGTTTCTTACCTTTAATCTCCGCTATTTATCTTTCCTTTGTGTGAACAAGGAGAGGTAGATCTTGGGTCCTGTAAGCACCCATTGGCCCTGTGGTCTTAACTCCATATTGGGTTGTTTTATCAATTTTTGATTCTCAGAATATCTATTCTTTGTTTTAGACTGGAGACTGAATTTCATTAGAAGGATGTAGGGTAAGGAAGAAAAAAATCATAGATTGTAGAACTCAATAAGTGGAGAGAATTTTGGAAAAGAAGTACAAGTATTTCTAGACACAATATGAACAAAAATGTTAGGCAAGTATGATCAGTGGTATGCACATAAACAAAGAATGTTGTCTGGCCACTGGAGAGAGCACATAGCTGCAAACATTGGTAATGTTCTCATGGCTGTTCAGTGTAAAAATATATATATATACATATACATATATATATGTATATATATATACATTTATATATATATGTATGTATTTTAAAAGCTATTTTTAGACTTGAAGAGCCTAGTCTTCTCCACATTGAATGTGCATCTATCTCATGCTGACCAATTTATTTTTCATTTATTTAAAAATGGAAGAAAAGAAGAAAACATGTCTCAGAAAAAAATGATTAACCAGAGAGTGGACAAATAAATTCATCATAATTCAAAAATAAATCACTGTGATTGCTTCTATTTTCCTGAAATTCCACAAAAGGCTTGAGATGGATAATATCTTTGCATCTAAAATGATGTTGTCCCTCCCTCTTCAGCAGAAGCAGTTCAACAGAGAATATGCAATTGAAAGCCAGGAAACAGTTGGAATGCATTTTACATTAATTTTCTTCAAAGGCTAAAATCTAACAATGCTAACTTACAGGTTCCATTAGTTCTGGCTCCCTTCTAAGCCCTGACAGGTGCCCAAGAATATAATCTCATAAATACTCTTCAATGTCACAAACTGAAAACTTAACAGTAAAAGTAACTTCAGACAACATCAAGATTTATCATATATCATTTGTATATAGCTCTCATTTAACCTTTTTATGGTCAAGGACTGAGCACATTCAAACTCATTTAATAATGCAATCCCTTGATGTCAGGATGTGTGGAGAAATGGCAGTCTGCTTCTATTCTAATAAGGATTCTCAGTAACTGTTAAAATGTTGAATAATTGACATTAATTGGTACTCCTGGTTGCAATGCCATATCTTCTACATGATAACTATGTATGCAGGGTATTTTAGTACGCTCTTGTATTAAATACATGCTTTTTGTGAAAATCATCCCTCTGGTATCTACAAGTGAATAATAAAATATGTTTGTAGCAACTAGATGTGATATTCTGAAAAGTACATTACAGCTTTAGCTTTAGAGACACATTCGCCAGTAATGTAGAAAAAGCTATGGGCTACAAATAATATATTCCTTATAATGTTTCACTTGTATTCACTAATGGACAAGCATCAATGCAAAAAATTATCCTGTCTGAATTACAGCTACAAATGCTGCTGAAGAAGCCTGAAGAGCCTGTGAGTTTCTTCCCTTTAAAGTGATATTTAAATAATTGAAATCATATTAGATATGTTCTTAATCCTGCTTTTGCTCTTAATATCTTCAAATAATAAGCCTTTCCCTGATGTACTCCCATAACATCCCTAATCACAATAAACATTTTAATGGCTTTATACAGTTATATTAAATGGGTTCCTTACCATGTACTTGGCTAGCACCCCCGCTTGGAAATGTAGGTTACTGAGATGTTGTTATTATAGCACCAACTATGTTTAATATCTCTATGCATTCTGATCTTTTCAATTTTTAATTTGTTTTAGTATAAACAGCTGTAAATTGCCAGAACTTCCTCAGAGATTCTTAATGGTATATGCATGTTAACAAACCATAATATTAATGCATGCTCTACTCACCAGTTTTAAAATTAACCCTTATGAAGACATTCCAGCCTAGGCCATGTGTCCATTTTTTTTTCTATTTCCTCCAACAGTATTTCACTGATGGCAAGGGCCAGAGGCCTGGCTATTATGTTATCTTGCTGATTCTATGCGTAAAGAAATTAACCATTGTTTGCTCTTGCTCCTATAAAAAATTAATAACACTGTGATGACACTTGTTCTCAAGACTGACATTCTATAGGAAACAAATATATGTCATAAAAACAATATATCTTTTATGTGCATATGTGTACTTGTGCATGCATGTCTATAAGTGCTCTGGTGCACATGTACATGAATATGCATGGAAGCCAGAAGACCACATTGGCTCTCACTTCTCAGGTATAGCCGACCTTGTTGACTGAGATAGGATTTTTCATTGACCTAGAGCCCACTGAGCAAGGCAGGCTGACTGGCCAGGGAGATCTGGGATCGACCTGTCTCTGACCCTCTAGCACAGAGATTGCCAACATGGAGAAGCTTTTTGACATGAGTCCTTGAGAGCTCGGCTTAGGTTCTACAGCTTGTATGGAAAAGTTCTTACCACTTTAACTAACACCACATGCCCCAAATCAATGTCTATATTCCATTTACTCTTTGGGTTTTAATTTTCAATTTACATATACGAATTTTAATATTTTTAGGAAGTAGCCAAAATAAAGTATTGCTATTTTTTGGTACACCTTGTTTTTGTTTTGGTTTGGTTTTCAAAAAAACTGCTAACTGCCGCTGTGCCTACAGGGGGCAATTCTTAAAACTACACAAGATAAATTTTTTTCCTCTTTGATATATATATTTTCTTTTATCACACAATAAACTGGTATTTATTTAGTTCTATGTCCTAGCTGCCAATTCTTTCTCATCACTCTGGTCTTCAAATCTGACATCAGTTTTACACTGTTTGAATTGCGAATCATTTGGTGAAAGTTTAAAAGTGAATTCTATTAGCTTACCCAGGAGAATTGAATTAACTCATTAATGAATGGGGCCTGAGATCCACCTAAGACTAGTTCCCTAAAAATAAGAGGTTAATATAAAGTTATCATTTAATATCCTGTAGATTGCTTGGCAAAGTCACCCTGGTCAAAGAGAGAGAAGCTGCTCTTTTGAAGTGAGCAATAGTTTAAGCAGAGATTCAGCTGATCACAGTGTAGGGAGTAAATTACTATGCAAGTTGAGCCATAAAGAGGACATCTGTTTCAACCCTGCAAGAAACATCTTGGAAGAGGGGGTAAAAGGAAGATAGGATCCAGAGATTGGAAAGTGTAGAGAGAATCTAAGTATCACCTGTCAATAAAAAAGCCAATGGCCAATGAGCTGAGACTGGAAATAGGAAGTGGGATGTTGGCAGAAAGAGAGAGGATTCTGGCAGATAGTGAGAAGGGTGGGGAATTTGCCCTGGCACATAGAGGAGGTCAGAAGCATAGGCACTGAGCAAAGGTCACCAGCCATCTAGAAGAACTCAGAATAGAGGAATAGGGGAGATTTGCCTGGAATGCTGAGAAGATGGACATCAGCAGCCAGGAGCTAAACTCAGGACAGAATAAAGAGGTGATTCAACCTAGACTCAGATGCATGAAGCTGAAAAGAGTTAACGAACCACAGAGAAGCTGTAGAAAAGTTTAAATGGGTTAATTAAGTCACGAGCTAGTCCAGGAATGAGCTAAAGCATATGGCATAGGCAATTATTAATAAATTAATTAGTCTCAGAATTGTCCTTCTGGGTTCCAGGGCTGGGATGAAAACTTAGTTTTTTTTTTGTTTGTTTTTTTTTTTAACCAGAAAGACTGCTCCAAAACTGACTTCTAGACATGAGAAGACATTGCTATCTTGTATTTACTGCCACCGCAGTTGCCAGCACAAGAACTACATAAAATCAGTTCATCGGCCTGTCATCAGGCATGAGGGAGTTCTGCAGGTCCCACCCAACACTGAAAGACTCTTGGAAGTAGTTGATGGTTACAGGAGGATTAATTTTCTTCAGTGGCAATGCCCCTGGTAAGTTGACTCTGTTGATGTAAATAATCTCTATTCATGGTCATATATTAATTATAGTTTAATTCAATTGTCAAAAGAAAGGACACAATTTTTAGTGTTCTCCCTGTTTATTTTTAGCAATATATGATCCAATGTTGCTTGTGTATTGGTGGGTAGTGTTTACTCAATTACAAGATTTCCCATACACCTCCCTTTTCTTATATTTTTTGGGTTTTGGGGGAGGTTATTTTATTTATTTATATTTCAAATACTTCAAGTGTTATCCCCCATTCTCAGTATTCCCTCCACAAACCCACTATCACCTCCCCTGCCATTCCTCTACGAGGGTGCTCCCCCACCTGCACACCCAATCCTGCCTCAGTATCCTAGCTTTCCCCTACCCTGGGGCATTGAACCTTCACAGGTCCAAGGGTCTCCCCTCCCACTGATGCCCAAAAAGGCAATTCTTGGATACATATGCAGCTGGAGTTATGGGTCCCTCCATGTGTACTCTTTGGTTGGTGGTTTAGTCCCTGGGAGCTTTGGGATGTCTGATTTGTTGATATTGTTGTCCTTCCTATGGGGTTGCACACCCCTTCTGTTTCTATAGATAAGTATTTCATCAAGGATTTAAAAACCTCTTCTTAAGAATTTATCCTTGAGTTTATATTAACCAGATATCTTCAGTAATGTGTGCTTGAAAGGAAATTAGAGTTCTCCTATGTTGACAATTTTTGTAATTTCTAATTTTCAGGATAACATAATAAAACACATATGATGCTCTGCTCCTCTGTCATGCTGTAGAAACTCCCGAGGACACCATCTTTTAATGGGTCTCCATCCTCCTAATGCTTGTGATACCTTAATATAGTTCCCATAGTTGTGGTCACACCAACAAAATTATTTTGTTGGAACCACATAACTGTAATTTTGCAACTGTTATAAATTGTAATATAAATATCTGATATGCAGGATATCTGATATGACCCCTGTGGGGGTCATGACCCACAAATTGAGAAGCATTGTTTTGGGAGGAAGGAAGCAGCAGTTGGACGTGGCCCTCTCTTGACTTGCATGTGCTGTTTATCCTCTGAGAGTTGAGAGCTGTCTATTTCTGTTCTATCTTTTATTCTAATCTTATGTGTAAAGGGGTTTTTATCTGCAGTCACCAGAGATAATCTTTCACTTAAAAAAACAAAACAGCAAAAAACAAACAAAAAACATTTATTATTCTTTGTGAATTTTTTAAAAAAATTAGTAAAAATAATAAAATTGTTTCTAGTCACTCGTGTACTTAAGTGAAGTATTTTCATAGGTTATATTTTAGCTTTACATTTATTTATTTATATTGTGTGTGACACGGGTTTTTTTTTTTTCTTTTTTTGGTTTGTTTGGGTTTGGCTTTTATTGAGACTGAGATTCCCCCCACCCCATGGGGTCTAGTTCACTGATTTTTTTTTTTTTGCAGTTTTGCAGTATGTTCATGTTAACAACCTCTACCATGTATTAGTAATAAAATGCCAAATCCCTAAAACTAGATTAGAAAAATCTTGTTTTATCCTGCCCAAGACAACAATATACACTGCTCAAATTTTCCTTCTACAACCCTATAAATCAATATATACATATATTCTGATATATAGTCAATATATCTTGCTACATCTTGATACACATAGTGATATATTGACCTATGTAATAAATAGTATATATAGTATATTGGTAGATATATGTCTTGATATATGTCAATATATTAACATATACACTACATATATATTAATTTATAATAATATAACATATTAACATATATTTTGTATTTATTGACTATATATTGATATATATTGGTGATACACACACATGTGCACACACACACACACACACACACACATATATATATATATATATATATATATATATATATATATATATAATGACCAACAGCATAAAACAAACATAGAAATCCTTTGAATGACTCAAGTCAAATAAGTTTTATTACATAATAACTCGACACTTTAGGTAAAGTATAAGTGAAGAAAGATCTACTTACAACAATTCTACTGCTGTCTCATGAAACCTAGAATCCATCAAACAGGAAGAGAATTAACAGGCTGCAGCCAATACAGGAAGCTCACCTGCCCTCTCCTCTCCTCTCTGAAGCACTGAGAAAGGGAGCCTCTTTCCCTACCATCCCGTTATTTCCTTTTTTTTTTCACATAAATTATGTTACAATTTTTTCACTCAATTATCCTGCTCACTTCCCCCTCAGAGTCACCCACTCCTACAAACCTACCCCCACCCCTCTCCTTATCTGCTGAGTGAGTGGTAGTCTCCCTGGGTGTCCCCCCTACCTTGGTATATCAAGTTTCTATGAGGGGAGGCACATCTTCTGAGACTGAGGCCAGACAAGGCAGCCCAGCTACAACATATCCCACAGACAGGCAACAGCTTTTGGGAGATCTCCCTGCTCCAGTTGTTCATGAGCCACATGAAGGCCAAGCTGCACATCTGCTACATTGAGCGTGGTGACTTAGGTCCAGCCAGTGTATGGCCTTTGGTTGGTGGTCAGACTCTGAGAGCCCCAAGGGTCCAGGTTAGTTAACTCTGTTGGTCTTCCTGTGGAGTTCTTAACACTTTCATGGCCCTCAATCCTTCCTCTAACTCTTCCATAAGAGTCCCCAAGCTCCCTCTGATGTTTGACTGTCAGTCTCTGCATCTATTTCATTCATCTGTTGACTCTGGCGCCTCTCGGGGGACAGTTATGCTAGGTTCTTGTCTGCAAACATGACAGAGTATCATTGATAGTGTCAGAGACTGGTGCTTGCCAATGGGATGGGTCTCAAGCTGGGCTGAATATGAGGTGCCCATTCCCTCAGTCTCTGTTTCATCCTTCATCCCTCCATTTCTTGTAGACAGGAAAAATGTTGCAGTCAAAAGTTTTGTGGATGGGTTGTTGTCCCTAATCCTCCACTGTAGTTCCTGCCTGGTTACAGGGCATAGCCTTTTCAGACTCTATAAACCCAAGACTGTGAGTCACAGCTAAGGTCACCCCCATTGATTCTTGGTTGCCCCCTTATCCCACATCTCTGTCACATCCTGGAGATGCTTCCCACCTTCAGCTATGCAAGACAACGGATTTAGCTGCTGCTGTGAAGAGCTTTGAAGCTGAAGCTAGTGTGTTATTAGAGAATGTGATTCAAACACCAACCAGAATGGAAATTCACTCCACTCCCTTAAACATGTTTACTCTCTTCAAATAGATACTTTTGCCTTGAAGGCCATGAAGTGTATTTCCATTATGCTTTTATAAAATATATTTTTCATTCCCATATTTTGAGAGTTCTGCTCTATTATCAAATCCACTCAAGCCTTTACAACTATGCTTTGAATTCATAGAAATTTTCTTGTTCTCTTAATTTGTATCTTCATTGAAAAAACAAACAAACAAATAAAAAATGCATAAAATACAGAAAACATTATCCAAGCTATAGAGAGCCAAACAATTAAAACACATGCTCTGGTTAGTCTCAACTTAGTTGCTTAAGACTTTTGAGGAGATTTAATAAATAAAATTATCCTCAATAGTAAAATCTTTGAGCTATGAAATAGCTCACTAAGCATGAACAGAAAATACTTCGTAATGATTTAAAGACTGAATACCACAAACACCATCGTTTTCCTTTACTATTTATGAATTACATTATTTAGCAGTCTGAGGGTTCTAGTTTTACAATTTCAACAGTAATGCTAAGTCTGTGAAGGTATCTGTCATATTCTAAAGGAACTGTAGGTTTGCTGGGAGAAGTGTGAAGAGACAGGAAAAGGGTTTCCCTTGCATTTGTGAAATGAATACACCGTTTCCTTGTATTTTATTCAATCTATAGTATTGTAATTTTGAATTACACAGTTTGATTTATATCTCCTTGTATTCACACCAGCGCATTTAGATCCAGTACATTCCTTAATGTTTATTGAAAATGTCTTCTTACTGGGCAGTGGTGGCACATACCTTTAATCCCAGCACTTGGGAGGCAGAGGCAGGTAGATTTCTGAGTTTGAGGCCAGCCTGGTCTACAGAGTGAGTTCCAGGACAGCCAGGGATACAGAGAGAAACCCTGTCTCCAAAAAACCTCCAAACATCATGTCAAAAACCTTTCAACACTGTGATCCAAGCTCCTTCTCTGGCTTCCCCATCAGTAACAGAATTTTCAGTAGAAAGGCCAAGGATTCCTGACTTCTCAATGGTCACCATAGTGATAAGAAGCACCCTTCACTGATAAGTACTGTACGTTCCCACACTGCCTTGACTGTATAGGGGAAGAATACGTGTGAACTTAGATCCCAACCTCCTGAGCAACAGTGCCAACCCAACATACAATGGAACAACTTGTAGCAGGCTGAAGAATTCTCAAGACTTACACAGTAATCAGGATTACACGTGCACACATGCACACACACACACATGCACACACACACACACACACACACACACACACACACACACACACACACAGATAAAAGAAGTAAGCACCTCTGCATGTACCCATACCACCAGAGAGAGGAGATCTTATTTTCTTTCTTGTTCCCTCACATTCTAGACCAGTAATCCTACAAAGGGCTTAGAAACCCAATAAATTTCCTCTGGTGGAGGAGCATTTTGTAGTTTAAAGAACACTTAGAAGCTTACTTTCAGAAGCTCTTAAGTTCCCTCCCTCCCTCATACTTTTCCTAAGGTGATGGACATCAAGGGCAGCCACTCCATTAAGAAAAACATCTCACACTTTCATTTTGTGTGCCCTGAAAAATCAGTCAAAACCTGTGCAAAAAAATCGAAGTGAACACATGAAGCTGGGAACAAGATAGGGTTAGAAATACAAGGGGAAATTGGTAGTAGTGTATGGTCAATAAACATTGTATATGAGATGTTCAAGGAAGGAAAAATATTTAAAATAGGTACAATAAAATTGGTACTCAGAAATGGTTAAATTTTCCCATTGCCTAGATTATTTGCTAGTCTGTAGTTAGCATCTTATAGCACATTTAACTTTTCTGTACCGTGTGCACTTTGAAATATTGAAATTATAACTGAAATTGTCAAATCCACAATGTTACCCTTTTTCGACAAAAGACTTTCAAAGATTTGTGTGCATGTTTGTGTGCACTTACGCCTCAAAAAGTTAAAGTACTGTTTCAGGGGAGGAAATGGTGGCATACTGATATTCTGTATTGTATATTTCAGGTGCATAGCATTGTGTTTTGATGCATATGTATAGTAAAACGTTGGTGGCCATCAAGCAAACTAACATTTCCACCATCTACTGCCTTAGAACTTTGCTGCTGTGAACAGACACCATGGCCAAAGCAACTCTTCTAAAGGACAACATTTATTTAGGTTTGTCTTACAGGTTTAGAGGTTCAGTCCATTATCATCAAGGTGGGAGCATGGCACCATCTAGGCAGGCATGGTGCAGGAGGAGCTGAGAGTACTACATGTTGATATAAAAGCAGCTAGGAGAAGACTGGCCTCCAAGCAGCTAGGACAAGGCTTAAAAGCCCATCCTCATAATGACACACTTCTAACAAGGCCAAACCTATTCCAACAAGGCCACATCTCCAAATATTTGTTTTTACAGATATGCTGTATTTGGCTGTGTGTTACAGTGAAACCTATCTAACAATATAAAATGTGCAGGTGCCAGTGATCAGTTTCTACAACCTAATATAAGAACTAACATTAAAAGTGGGTTCTTTTACATTTGTAGGCTGTTTTTTCAAAACCACTGCATGAAAATTAGTCACTCAGTTATAAATGGGTTCTTTAAAAACCCTAAATCACTCTGCTCTATAACAAATATCATGAAGAGGATTTGAGAGGGCAAAGAATGCTGGGATTAGGACTATATGTGTGGGGTGTGTGTATGCGTGTGCATGTGTATGTGCATGTGTGTTTGCATATATGCAGTTTTTCCATGAATGCTAGTTTTTCCATCTGCATGCTAGATTCAGAGACAGAACATTTGACTATAGTGGCACGGCTTTATTTCTTTTTCTTTTTATTAGATATTTTCTTCATTTACATTTCAAATGTTATCCCCTTTCCCAGTTTTCTCTCCAAAAATCCCCTATGCCCTCCCCCCCCACCCCTCACCCCCACCCCCCGCCTTGCTCCTCAACCTACCCACTCCCATTTCCTCCCGGACCTAGCATTAACCTGTACTGGGGCATATTATTTCAGAGTAGCTGTCCAAGCCTTTCACTTGGAGAGCAGTGGGCTCCTGAGCCAGAGAGAAACTAAGCCTTTCTTTTTAAATTCCCTGGTGCTATCAGTGGGAATCAAATTACCAGAAACCAACAGCTTTTGGCCACACTATAGTAAAGAGTTAGTTAGAAGAGTTGCCAAGAGAAATGCAGCTTTAGCCCCAGTTGCAGAATGCCGCAGTCTACCTTAGATGGCTTAAATCTACAATATCGATAAGATATGTCTGAGTTTTACTTATTAGTTAATTTTTTTTCTTAGGTAGAGTAAGGCCTATCCTGGCCTTACGTTTTTGTGTAATAGACCTCCCTTTAACTTCTGACCGCCCTGCCTTAACAGTCCTAGTGCTGAAAGAAGACTACTTTGCTATCACGCCTGGACCTTGGTTTTTATATATTGATCTGAACCTTGATTTGCTGTCGTTATTTTTTCCTACATATATTTCTAGTGAATTCTTTTTTCCACATACCAGTTGATCGCATGTTACTTCTTCTGATTCAATCTGCATCCTTTACATTGCATTTTTTTTTCTCGCCTATTGGCTCTATCGGGAACCTTTCGTTAACTAACGTTGAGCAGGTTAGTGCACAGTTAGACACTGTTGTTTTGTTTGTGAGTGAGTGGAGGCTAGAGTGTTTGGTCTCTTCTTACTGATTTCAATTCTCATCATCATTGTACCAGGATGTCACCTTTTGAGCCTGAAGTCACCTATCAGATGTGTAAGTGCCATTTCCACATCTAATTTATGCAGTTATGATATAAAAGAGATTAAAATTTGCTACGTATTTTTCTGTGGTCAATGACATAGAATACATTTTTAAACTTGGTTTATAATTTGAACTTGTCCTTGCAATATGTTTGGTGTTTATTGAAGGGTAAATCTGGCTTTGGAGAATACATTCAAAAATTTTATTCTCTTCTAATTTTTACAAAAGAAAAAATTTTAAATTACTTTTCAATATGCAGTAGAATAGAATACACAGAATATAAATCTGGTCATGGGCTTTTCTTTGTGGAAGTTTTTTTTGTTTTGTTTTGTTTTGCTTTTGCTTTTGTCTCCCTAGAAATGTCTTTGGTTTTTAAACATTTTTTTTTCTTCCTTTTGGAGTAAGTTTCAGTAGTAGAATTTTTTAAAAATCTGAGTTATATAATTTTGGCATACAATTTTTCACAGTGCTGCATCAGGATCTATTTCTGTGAAGTTGGTAGTGATTCTTTAATTCTCAATTTAGAAGTAGAATTTTAGAGATTTTTGAGTAGAATATTGAGAATATTTTATTTTTTCTAGTATGTTTACACTCAAAATAATTAATATTACAAAGTTTATTTTTTTACCTTCTCTCTGCTTACTTGGTAGATATTTCCTCTTCTTTTTTCTATATATTAATGCAGTAGCTAATGTTATTCACTTAAGATCCATTCATATATATATATATGTACATATATATATATATATATATATATATATATATATATATATAATAAACTTCAATTACTATTGCTTTTTGTAAAATTTGCTTTTCTTGATAACTTTTTTCATTTTTCCTGCTTCACTGATAAATAACTGTTTTTCTTTATGGTAATAGGATTTCAAAAGCTCCTAATGTGGCGAAGTATAAAACTTGTACAAGAGTTGCTTCCAACTGAATGAAGACTTTCCTGGAGCACCATAGCAGACTAAAACCAGGCTTAGGGGATCAGGAACACCATAAAAGAAAAGTAAAATGTAAATATCTGAATTTGGGGAACTCTCAATGAGAAAGAAGACTCTATCAATAAAGGACTGATAGTGATATTTGCTTAGAGGCATTAAACAAAGATGAATATGAATTATTCTATTTTAAAAGGGTAGGTGACTGAGATAGAAGTCGCTCTCCCATAGTTAAACACATGGCAGTCTTCAGTAGAATAGCTTAGGGATCCAGCATCTTGGATATACATGTGTTTAACTATGTCCACTGAGCTTTTAAGGTGCAGTTTGGCAACAGTTGAGACAAAGGTTGGCAAGTCTTGCTTGGGAGGAAATGTCCTTTCTTGAAAGAATGAGATAAATACAGAATGTCCAAGCTAGCATATTTAGAATTTTAGACTTTATCAAAAAAATTGAAAAGGAGAAAGGAAAAGTTAAGATTTTTTAGTTAGAACTCAGAAAAGGCAGGTAAGCTTAACTGTAGAAACCATTAGGCAATTACCTGGAGGAGGGAAGGGCTCCTGGGCTATGTAATTGCATTATCTCATTAAGGAAATAATTATTCATCCAATCTTCTAACTATTTACTCAGGTAAATAACCTTTCGTAAAGGATATTCTCCTAGCTAAGTGATTCACAGTCCTAGTTGACTTAATCCTTAAGAGAATGCACAAAATGTCTTTATTGCAATTCAAAATCTGTCCATAATCAAACGATGGACTACAAAACTTTCATATCAGTAGAAAAAACATGATAAATATTTGAATTTTTAATATATTCATTATTAATGTACCACCCTCACTTTTGCCTTGAAATGGAGACATTCTATAATAATTGCATTACTAGGTTGCAAAACCTGTATTCTATCACCTGTGAAGGAGTTGGTAACTGAAGACTGTCAAATAATAATTATTAAATGTATCAGAAGGGAGATCACAAATATGCTGATCATCAGACTGTTATCACAGCAGCAGAACTCTGCCTCAGCCAGGAATGGCAACCTGTGTAATGAGAAACACCCAAGGGACAGTATTTTTTTTTTTTTTGAACTTAAGACAAAATCATCAAGCCATGACTATGAGTCTTAGTCTGCCAGCTCTCATTCTTACCCTTTGGCACATCCCTTGCAAAGTTCCTTCACAAGTTCCAACCGAACTCCAGAAGCTCAGAGGGGGAGTCCAATGGTCACCAGTGTCTTATTGTAAGATAACTCTTAGAAGATTTGTCCAAAACTAGAAAGACAGAAAGTTGAAACCAGATCTCTTATCTTTATGTGTCTAGCTTCCTCAATCTTTTTATGTTCCTACAGAGTTGAGCATCTTACTTTTCCCTGCATTTGTTAGCTTATTTTCAGCTATGACCTACTGGAAGATCAATTGTGTCATCTTATCTCTGCTTTTGAGATCTAGCCACTGAAACTATATGAGTGGGACCACTTCCCCTCTATAAAGGTTTATTCCCCTGTTAAAATAGCAATCCCTACCATATTCCTTTCTGCCTGTCATAAATAAAAATATCAATGAAGATCAACGATTTCAAGCATAATACATTCTTAAAGCTGATTGATTTGCCCTGTGATCATAGACAATGCATATTTGATCAAAATGAATTCACTTTGCTGTTTAATAATTTACCTGAAGACATTCATTACATGAGACTTTGAAATACTATGTGCCATGAATAAAGCCTTGATCAGAAGATCAGATCGCCTCTGCAAATTTCTAATTGGGTTAGATATTAGTTAGCATTGATTTCCTACCTTAAATTTCCTAGCATTTCTATGAAAGGAACTCAATCTCTCCACCTAGCTAGGATGAGTGGCACGCAATCTTATCTAAACACAAGCCTCAGGGAGATCACAGATTACTGGGCACATTATGTGAAGATGGCCTGGAGACCAGTTCAAAACATTAAAACGTCCAGCAAATCTTGAAACTGTAAAGTTGCTGAACAGTAGGTTATTGTGCCATCAGACAGCACTGAGACCCACATGTTTTGCTGAACTGAGTCCTTCCGTGAAGAAGAAACAGTGGGATCCTGATTGCCTCTCTGCCTTGTATCACACAGTCAAAAGAAAACTGTCTTTTTTAGCTATAATTTATACTGCATTATGTAATTTGCTGCTACAGCGAGTGTGCAGAAAGTATTTGCTTAATTTGAAATCTAGGGACCTCTGCTGAGAGTAGCCCAATTAGTGCAGTAACCAAAAAAAAAAAAAAAAAAAGGAAAGGAAAAAAAAGCTTTTACTTTTCCACACATTCAATTCAATTCAATTTCACACAGGAGCGAGGTTTTTCTATATGTCATTCACTGTTACCACATGTCACTTCCTTTGTAAGTGGAGGTCCACTAATCACAGTTTTGATGTTTACTTACACAAACACGTTCATTATAATGCTGTCCATGAGTTTCCCACACGCTGTGCACAACACTACCTACTTTGTTTTTATTTGATTTTATGGGTAATTTTGCCTACTTGTATGTCTGTCCACCACATGCATGGCTGTTGCTTACAGAGGCTGAAGGAGTGCACCATTTACCCTGGAGCTAGGGTTACAGACATATGAGCCATTATATGGGTACTAGGAATTAAACCTGGGTGCTCTGGAAGAGAAAGTAGTGCTCTTAAACACAGAACCATCTCTTTAGCTCCAAATTTAGTTTTTCTTAAAAACAAAAACAAAAACAGACAATGAACAACTGCATGGGATTATTCAATGAATCTTTGCTTCATATATACTTTCTAAACTAAGCATTGATTTATTTCAATGGTTATTTTAATACATAAGAAAGCAGAATATTTTAAAATATAAAAAGTATTTTGTTCATGATTTCCAAAAAATAACCACTATTACTGTAATTGATGAGGATAGAATATATGGCCTGCCCCTTTCTCTCCCACTCCATCCTACCCTTCCTTGCTCCCTCTTTATCTCTGTCTGTGTCTCTGTCTTCCTCTTTGTGTCTGTCTTTTTCTCTGTCTGTATTTGTGTCTGTCTCTGTGCGTCAGTCTCTGTCTCTGTGTCTGTATCTGTGGATCTGCCTCTGCCTCTCTGTCTCTGCCTCTGCCTCTGTCTCTCTGTCTCTGTCTCTGTCTCTGTCTCTGTCTCTGCCTCTGCCTCTGTCTCTCTGTCTCTGTCTCTGTCTCTGCCTCTGTCTCTGTCTCTGCCTCTGCCTCTCTGTCTCTGCCTCTGCCTCTCTGTCTCTCTCTGTCTCTGCCTCTCTGTCTCTGTCTCTGTCTCTGTCTCTGTCTCTGTCTCTGTCTCTGTCTCTGTCTCTGTCTCTGCCTCTGCCTCTCTGTCTCTGTCTCTGTCTCTGTCTCTGTCTCTGTCTCTCTGTCTCTGTCTCTGTCTCTGTCTCTGTCTCTGTCTCTGCCTCTGCCTCTCTGTCTCTCTCTCTCTGTCTCTGTCTCTGTCTCTGTCTCTGCCTCTCTGTCTCTGTCTCTGTCTCTGTCTCTGTCTCTCTGTCTCTGTCTCTCTGTCACACTGTCTTTCTCCGGGTCTCTATCTCTTTGCCTCTCTCTATCTTTTGCCCTCTGTCTCCCTCCCTCCCTCCCTCCCTCCCTCCCTCCCTCCCTCTCCCTTTCTATATGCCTGTCTGTATGTCTCTCTCCCTTTTTGGATCTCTCTTTTTTCTGTCTCTCTGTCTCTGTCTCTGTCTCTGTCTCTCTCTCTGTCTCTCTCTCTCTCTCTCTCTCTCTCTCTCTGTCTCTCTCTCTCTCTCCCTCTCGCTCTCTCTTTCTCGGGTACTTTGAAACTTCACCCCATATTGGCCACCTTTCACATTTCTGGAAAGGACAAATCCATCAGTATAAACCCAACCTTGAACAACATGAACTAAAACAATGACTATCCTAGCAAGACCTCTCCATTGATAAAAGAGTTGTAAAAATATTATAAGAGTAATCTGTCACTTGTTCCTTTGATTTGAGGCTCATTCTGTTATCAGAAGAAAAAAAAATGCTAGACAAGTCTAAGGCCCTAGTGGAGTATCTAATACCCCTCCTCTGATATACATAATATTAGACCAACTTATGTTGAGTATTAACAATTCAACTGGTAATATTTCAGTTACTTTAACTTGACTGACCTTTATGTCACCAAATTCAATAGAGGATATTTCTAGGATTTGTCATAAATGTTTATACCAGATCAACCCGTGAAGCTGCAGAATTTGGGACACCACTAATTTCTTAAAAAATCTAAAAACATTATTTTGATAACTGTTAGTAACTTTAATCCTGGCCATAAAAACCTGCCAGAGATACAGGGCGACATCAGTGTCTCACGCCAATGGCAACAAATCAGGAGTGACAATAATGACTATTGTTGCTCTTTAGATATTTCTTAGGAAAAAATCACTTTTAGCGCATAGTTTCAGATATCATAAACTATCCCATTATAAGGAATATTAGCCACCCTTTTAATTTATTAAATCTACCACCTTAGTGTGAAACCCCTATGGGTGAGACAGTGACTTGTTCCAGACAAATTTAATTACATTTCTGTTGTATGTGTAATGGAGATATTTAGTTGTCCAATACTCTCCTTCCTCCTTGCTTCCATTCTTTCTTCTGATTTTATCCCTGTCTAAATACATATTTATGATCTCATTAGTCTCACACAATTTTACATACCAGGGATGTTTTTAACCTCAGTTTTTTAACAATGTCTTAAGCATTTACTTTGTACTGTTTGACTATTTTTCATTGGTTTGCATTGTTATCTAGATAGTGGCGTTCTCTTCTGTCCTGGTATGTTTTCTGTATTTAATCAGTTTAAATTCCTTTGCTGTTTCTTCTTTGAATCACTTTCCATTCCTTGCACAGGTAGCAGAGACAATACATGCATATAATTGTATATAAAACTCCATATAATTTTCAATATTAAAATACATACTCTTATCATAATTCTGAAAACATAAAAAAGAAAGTTTGAACCAGAAAGAATTACCAAGACATGGGAGGGTTGTATTTCAACATTTAAAATTCACATTCTTTCTCTTGATGAGCCAAACTGTAAATTTTGAAGTATTAAACCAAAATAGTCCTTATTTTATTTCCCTGGCTTTCACACTAGATCTTATTTATCAAAACTGAATTTAATTCTCTTTCTCTGAGAAATGTGTATTTTCTTAAATTTGTATTTCACTATAAATATCATAGCCTTTTTGCTAAAAGGGCTTGATTATAAGTACACTGGAAACAGAGATATTGAAAATATTTTAATTAATAAAATTTAAAACTGTGATATATCAAGTGTCTAAATGAAGTCAGAGCACTCTGTGTACTTTCACTAGGGATTAGCTACAGCATTTTGTGTTGAGGTCAGTCTCTGACTTCTTTCTTCCTTTCCTTCTTTCTTTCTTTCTCCTTTCTTTCTTTCTTTCTTTCTTTCTTTCTTTCTTTCTTTCTTTCTTTCTTTCTTTCTTTCTTTCTTTTTTATTAGATATTTTCTTTATATACATTTCAAATGCTATTCTGAAAGTTCCCTATACTCTCCCTCTGCCCTGCTCCCCTACTCACCCACTCCCGTTTCTTGGCCCTGGCATTCCCCAGTCTCTGACTTCTTAATGAACAGTGCAAGTCCACAAAACCTAAGTGGCTTGGCATGGAGAATGTAGCATTTGCTGTTATAAGCATTTGGTACGTTTAAGGAAATAAAAAAATAGTGAAATAGTTGCAAGTAGCACATTCTTTAACTGAAAATCTTCCAAAGATGGAGATTGGGTCATTTCTCAGTGTAGACAAAGGTATTTGTGATGTACAACTTGGTCTTGTTCCTCACAGAAAACCTGAGATTTTTGAGCAAATGTCCTTCTCATAGCATGTGTTTTTATTACGGTTGTGCTAAGTAAATATTTGCCTCAAGTTTTATTGTTTATAAAGTAATTGCCTATAATGGATAATTGAAATATTGGCATTCAGATATTACAACATTTTCATTTTTTACTACTGTTACCATCCTTCCATTCCATTCAGGAAGGACATAGTTATATGGGCCTTTGGGATCAACAGTTATTCTGCACATATAATTAGCTCACAGGGTAAAGAAAGAAGGATCAGGAGCTCGCATTGTATGTACTTCAGATTTTTTTTTTACTCCATCTGTACTCCCTACCTTAGAATGGAATGAAAGTGATGTAACAATGAAAAACTGGGTCAGTATTAATAGATTTTAAGACCATGGACATCTAATTCAATTAGTCTCTAAATTTCTTACTAAGAAGCAATATGCACTCCATGGGATTATCTCTAATATTTCTTTTAGCCAAAAGTTCCTTAGTAGTTAGGGAGTCAAAAGATGTGCAAAGAAATAATTTCCACTTTCTGAAACTGTTGGGGAAACTTATAAGAACTATAAACAATTTAAGTGATTAAAATAGTACCTCTCAATTATTAGTCTACGTCATCTTCAAGACGAATATACCACAAACTTACTAATATTGATGGGTAAATAACAAAGTGCCAGCCTGGTGGTGGTGGCACATGCCTTTAATCCCAGCACTTGGGAGGCAGAGGCAGGCGGATTTCTGAGTTCAAGGCCAGCCTGGTCTACAGCGTGAGTTCCAGGACAGCCAGGGCTACACAGAGAAACCCTGTCAAAAAAAATGCTAAACAGCTGTCATTTTATGAGTCATTTCTTACCTCTATTTGTTTTCCAGTGGCTATTCTGAGTTCAAACAAAGAGAGGACCTTGCCCTTTTCTATGGTAAGGATAATATTCTAACCATATAGGCACTACACTCAAGACTTAAACACATAATGAGCTTCTAGTCTCCTAATAGACCTCCCTCCATATGCAGTCACATTGGGATTTAATATGGATTTGGGGGTTTGGTGTACAATAGATTCCATAATAGGGATAAACCTCAAGTCAATGAAAGGAAAACACATGGTCTAAAGAAGCCTTCCATTCTTTATCTCCATCCATGAAGGTATCCACTCACCCATTTCATCTCTGATAATACACACACACACACACACACACACACACCCTGATTTCTACTCAGTGTTGATTGCACATAATTTCCTTCCTTTGAATAGCATAAACTCCAGAGCCTGGATCATAAAGAAATTCTTACATACATTCTTATCAGTTAGTAGGTCATAAGAATCTTCATTCCAGAACAAGCTTGTGTTGTGAGGAAAGAATTTACATCAGCAGGTCAAGGAGGATGCTGAAAATATACACTAAGATCCTCATCAGGTATTGAACATTGACTGTTATTTCTGGTCTAATTTACATGCCGCTTTAACTGTTTGATCTATAGGATAGAAGTTATGATCATATTGATGGTGCTTTTGTGTTGTTTAGGCTTCCTCCCTTTCTGGCTTGTGGGTGGTATCTTGTCTGCAGTCTGATGGGTTTGTCCCATGAAGGTGCCTTCCTGGAGTATTGTGCTCTCGTTATACAAATGTCAAGATTATTGGGTTATGTATACATTCTCATGACGTCATTTGTTTTGATATTACCCCTATGAAGGCTGTGTCTTTAAATGTAACTACATTGAAGATGAGGGCTTCTACTACAGAACTTAGAAGAAAAACAGTTCCATCTGTGGTAATGTTCAATTTTTCTCCTGCCTCATGGCCACATTGGGATTCTCACCTATAGAGCTGGAAGCGTGCATGTTTTCTTATTTCTCCTGACACTGTTTCATTGTGATGCCTTTTGAATCTCTATAGAAGGATAGCTTTAAGGTAATCAAACATGGCATTTGAAGAGATTAGAAAGTTTAGGTATTAAGGAGACGCCTAAAAGCTGACACAATGTTCCATTCTGCTTCGTTTTACTAGCAAGCTCATCAAGAGCTGGCCCACGTTCAAATTGAGATGAAGAAACAGACTTTTTGAACTCTGTATATTAGAAAAAGCATCTATCAACAGCACGTAACTGATTTGGAAATTTCTCCTCTTGGAGGTCCCACACCCTGACAAAAATCATTCTTTCCAATGTCAATCAATCTAGGAAGACTAACAGAATAAATTTCATGGATGAGATAATTATGAAGTTAAGATTCTTCTTCTTTTTTTTTGAATGATAAAATAAATATTGTCAAAAAAACTAAGTCCCCATGATGCCTGAAACACTCAGGAAAAAGTACAGACTGAAATAACTTGAAAACCCTATGCAAAGTCTTATTTACTATATCTGATCTACAATTCTCATTTGCTGTTCTACCCTTTCATAAAACTCATTAAAATTATGCCCTGCTCTTGGGCTTGATGTGGGAGAAAAAGGAAAATGGTTCTATCCATCCTTCATATGTTTTACTATAAAGGACAATACACTGTCCTTTGTTCACTCTAAGGGGTGATTAATCCAAGGAGAGATCAAGTAAGTCAAAAAATGATCTGCAACAGAGCCAGCAATAAGGCAAAATGAAAGTCACGGCTAATCTCAAAGGATGTAGTGACCTTGGGAAAGTTTTATAAATGGTTGTGACTCTAATGTGAATGCATAATGACATCATATAAACCTCTGTCAGTTATCACATCCTACTGAAGTCATCCCTATTTTCCCAATCTATATAATGCAAATATATGAGCACTGTAGAATATCACAAGTGGCAATGTAAGATCTTGAGTCTATGGGTAGATCTCCACCTACACATTTTTAATAAATCACAGTTTGGATCTTCTATGGTTGTGAGATTGTCCTTCAAATTTTTGTGAATCTAACATCTGACAGATGTTAAAAAATCCTTATTTCCTGGCTTCATTTCCCACTGTTACTCTCATTATGACCTTCAATCTCATAGATTGCAGCTTTCTGAAAATGTCCCATTCTTGCATATTCCCACGCATTTCTCATTGTCTTTATCTGATCGTAGACACTCTCATCTTTTTCTTGCCTCCTAAACTTGCAATAAATACAATGCCCCTCCTTCAGTGTATCATTTTCTATCAGCCAGTCTTTACACTTCATGACTCAGCCAGCTGGTCATGAGCTCGCTGATAGAATAGGTTCTTTCTTGCATTTGTCTCTTGGGAAAAAATAAACTAGCAGTAAATATTTTTAAATGATTAAAGGAATGATATCACTTCACATTTAGATTTTAAATGCAGAACTTCTTTCTGGCTACAAGTACTGTGAAATTTAGGTTTTGAAGGAAGTTGGCAAAAATCACAAATTAATCTCCATATGGTCTTCCTGCAATGCATATGCAGACTGAATTCCAAGGAGAAGACTAACATCACACAAGCCTTGGAATAAATGAATAAATGTGTTCACAGTAAAACCAATAATCATTTCTCAAGCTATGCATTTTCTCAAATAAAAGAAATTGTAGCAAATATGTAATAAAATTGTTTTGGTTTGAAATGTCATTTACACCACCCTTCCTTTGGAAAAGATATACCTGACTAAGTAAATTGGTTAAAATGCAATTTTTGACAAGACTGTTAAGACATTTCCTTTAAAAATGAAAAATTAGTAATTTTTAAGAAAATTGGGAAGGTAAATGACATGGTACCCATGATAGGAGAAACATATACTACTATGTGGAAGAAAGCATGCATTATAATGTGTTTTCTTCTTAATATACATCCTTAGATATTATAATACTACAAATTAATTTTCCTATTTGAAAGTAAGCAAAACTGACAAAATTTGTATCCCCCTTGTGGAGTGTTGTTTTTGATATAAAAATAAAATAGAGATAAATAATGATAAGTAGATGATCATTTGCTTGATTGCAACACATGAAATGAGTTGATGCTATCTTAAACCATAAGAGAAATTCTTGAAAGAAATATTATATCTTACAAAATCAGTAGTGAGATAAGATACTTAGATTTAAGAATTTAAGACATTAACAGGTGCTATCTGTGCCTATTGTCATTGAATAAATGTAAATAAGTGAATAATTTCTCAACTCTTCTATGCAGCTGACTCATTTCTGAATATTTTAAGTCTCCAGTTAACCCATAATATCCTCGGGGAACAGGAAGCATAAAATATTAGATTTTTTTTACTTGTGTTATAAGATACTTATGAGCTCTAGATAAGAAACATTTTCTAATACCTGGGGTGGTAAGAAATGGGCAGATTTCAAATTCAATACGTATTTTTAAGATATTGAAAGACAAAACACAATGAGTACATAGACTTATTGCAGTGGTTAATATTTTGCAGTCTAAATTATGTGATATAAAGGATGATGGGATATTAAAGGACTGAGACATTTATCTGACTTTTATGAGAACAATTTATACCAAAGCATTGTCATATAATAAATAAAATAATATGCTGGTGCTGTGTTGATTTATACCATTTAAATTGTTTTTATACCAAAAAATTCAACAATTGCAGGGACAGAATGACAAAGGATAGCTAAAACTATATTTTGTTTTAGTGGCCTCTGAGGCAATAGAAGATGAAGCAGACACTCAATAGGAGAGCATCCTATCATTTGGAATATCAAGACATTTCTCATCAAACTTTCATAGGAAGTCAGATCACCAATAGGACATAGTAATAGAATGCAGAAGTCGAGAAGCTGGTATCAAGTATAGAACTTCAGCAAGGGAGCCACACTGGAGTGCTGGAGGCATAGGAATGCTGGAGGCATAGGAATGCTGGCATAGGTCTACAAGTCATACATCTGACATTTTGCGTATCTTACCTGTTCTTAAAGAGCCATTTATCTACATTGTAAAGCCAATCTTACCCCAATAGGAACTAAATACAGGCAGCAGCCAGACCTGCATGTCTGTGTGTTTATGATCTAGTACTGGAAAGACTTCAATGAATGTGAAGCCATCCTGAGCTACAAAGCAAGTCTTGGACCATCCTGGTCTACAGAGTGAGATACTATCTCAAAAAAAAAAAAAAAAAAAAAGGAAGAAAAGAACAAAAGGAAAGAAAAGAAGAATGAAAGAAAGTCCATTGTCACATTTTAATTCCCAAGACTCCAAAAAATATTTCCATGTTAGTTATAAAAATTAAATATAGAACTGTGCCATATAACATATTTTAGTACTCATAAGATTGTTATTCTCAATATGTAGAAAATAGTTAATAGTACATAGATAGCTTTCAGAGATAAATAACACATATATGTTTCTTAATATTTTTAAGTCAAATAAATGGAATTTTAAAACAGATGTCAGTGCACAGTGTTGTGATACCTATGTGAAATTTCACCACTTAGGAGAAGTCAGAAGTATTTCAAGTTTAAGGCCAGCAATAACCATTCTTGAGACAGAGACAGGGGGTGGGGTGGGGGACAGCAACAGACACTGACACAAGGAAAGGAACAGAGGCAGAGACGGAGGGAGACAGTGAAATAAAGACAGAGACAAAGAATGAAATGCTACTTACTGTAGTTCTGTCATAAGCTCTTGGTAAACACAGAAAAGGACCTGTTAGATACTACACTCTTAAAGAAAAAATTATTTCTTTTGAAAATGTAAGGTTTAAATCATAATGTGCATTAATAAATATTTCATTAGGTAGAAGGCATTTTTATTAACTCCTAAAGGAACTTAGAGTAACAGCACTGCCCTAGAAACAGACACATTATTCCATGAAATTATCTGAGGACCCACATATAAGCCCACACTTTGAAAGCCACCTAATTTTGACAAATAGTCCAATAACGTACATTGAAAAAATACATCATCTACAAATACCAACAAATGGTGTTGGCTAAACTAGGTAAGTACATATAGATAAATGAAACTACATTCTCTTTTCTTCTTATTTTTTTCATCTTATTTTTTAATAGATATTTTCTTTATTTACATTTCAATTGTAATCCCTTTTCCTTGTTTCCCTTCTAAAACACACCCTCCCCCATCCCCTCCCCTTGCTCACCATCCCACCCACTCCTGCTTCCTGGCCCTGGCATTTCCCCAACACTGGGGCATACAGCTTTCTTAGGACAAAGGGCCTCTCCTCTCATTGATGTCCGACTAGGCCATCCTCTGCTGCATATGCAGCAGGAGCCATGAGTCCCACCACATGTGCTCTTTGGTTGGTACATTTTTATCTCTTACAATAAACATAACTTCACTTATAGGTCAAGAACCTCCACATAAGATTTGATACCTTGATTCTGATACAGTAGAAAATAGGGGATGTGAACTCACTGCATCAAAAAGGACTTTTTGAAAGACCCTGACAGAACCTTTGTTAAGACCAACACTTACAAATGGAACCCCGTGAACATAAAAGACTCCAGGATTGCAAAGGAGGCCATTATTAAAGGGAACAGGAAGCAGATAGGAAAAGTCATTTTCAGCTAATATTTGACAAAAAGTTAATAAACACCAAGAAACCAAACAACCCAATAAGAAAATTGGGGGATAGAACTAAACAGTTCTCAAAAGAAAAAAAAAAAAATACAAATGTCTGTTAAAAAAAAAATCTTAAAAGTTCAATATCCTCAGTGATCAGAAAAAAAAGAAAGCAAATTAAAACTACTTTGAGATTTTATTTTACCCAATCTGACTGTCTGAGCTATATGATGATATGTGCTGTAGTGAATGTAGGGAAATATGGTTATTTTTTTCCCTGCTGATAGGAGTGAAAACAGGGGTAGCCAATATGGAAACCAATATGCCATTAGTAGAGGTTGCTCAAAATGCTAGAAATAGAGTTACTACATGATCCATGTACACCACTCTTAGGCATATATAAAAAGGATGCTGTATCTTACTACAAAGGTGTCTGCTCATATATGATAATTACTGTTTTATTCATGATAGCTAGTGTGATGGCTGGTTTTGGTTGCCAACTTAACAACATCTGAAATTAACTGAAATCCAGAATTGGCAGGCACACAAGTGAGGGATTTTTGCTTAATTTGAAGTAGGAAAACACAGTTTTAATCTGGAAGACTGAAGCCTTTAATCCAGACATGCCTTTAATCTAGGCCACAACTGCTGGAAGTTTATATAAGGATATAGAAGAAAGATTTTGTTCTTTGTTTTCCCCCACCATGCTAGCAAATCTATTCCTTTACTCACATAACAGCCTACTTCTTTAAGATTATAGAATATACTGAAAAATCATGTGAATTGAGAAATTACTAGATTCATTCTGTTCATATCTGGCAATTATTAGATTAGCTAGACTGAAGCCTGTAAATCATTCTAATAAATCTCTTTTATATATATATATATATATATATATATATATAAAGATGTATTCTGTAAATTCTGTAACTCTAGAGAACCCTGACTAATGTCCCTAAGAAATGAAAACAGTCATTTATCCATCAACTGATGAATAGATAGTTAAAATATAGCACATCTACATAATGGGAAATTATTAAGCTGCTGAGGAACAGGTCCATATAAAATTTGCAGGCAAATGGGTAAAGCTGGAAACAATCATTCTGAGTGAAACAACACAGGTCCAGAAAGGACAACTGTCATATATTTTCTTTCATTTTTGGACTTTAGTGATGAATCTTCAGCTATATGAGTTTCATATAGTTGGAATATGGATAGCAGTTAAGAAATTAGCAAAAGGTTATCAGCGAAGATAGAGTGCAGTGGTAAATAGTGTTAGAGGAAATAATGGTACAGAAAGTGTTTAATGGAGAGGCAGAGATCAGAACAGGGTAGATGAGGGGGAATTGGGAGTGAAAGCTAACCCTAAGTCTATTTTTAAAATGTCAGATAGAAAGCTACTACTATAGAAGCTTCCTAAAATATAGGTACACAAACATATCATACATATATATATATATATATATATATATATATATATATATATATATATCTCACATTATTATTATTATTATTATTATTATTATTATTATTATTATTATTAAGGAAATTAACCTACAATGTGACAAAATGTCCAGTATAGCTACCACAGGTTAATAAACAAAAATTCCAGAGCTACTGGTTGATTATTCCTTTGAAATTTTTGGCCAATGATGTCCCATAGGCCCTCAAACATTCTAAGCTTTTTTTGTCCCCAACTTCCAGAGCTTGACACCACACACTTGCTTCACAGAACTAAATCAAGCTTGTGGTGACCAAGTGGCTTCATTCCTACAGGCTAGCTTTCACAGTGCAGGAAGGTGTTATGAACACCACCATAGGAGATAAAACAGACCATCAGTCTTAGCCAGCTGTGAAGACGCTAAGCTCCAACAATGACCCACTTGGCAAGGCAGAGAAAGAGTGGCATGTATGTACTAGAAGTAACCAATTGGTTTCTGCTTTGCTTTTAAGAATCACTCCAAAAGCTTAAATCTGTACTTGGCACTGCTATTGTGGGGTCAAGAACCTGTGGCAACTCAGGTCATAAACCCTAGGTGTGGGTCTACCAGTATTACTCTGCAAACTGGACTTAGTAGTAAATCAATTTGTAATGACGCACGCTTACTCATAAATTAGTGTATCTACAAACCCTCATTGCTGTAGCCTCTTTATGCAATAGGTGGTGATTGATTCAGGCAAGGTGCAGAGAAAATGAGCCTATGGAATTCTCAACTGGAAAAGAGAGATTTATACTTTACTACCTCCTCTAAAAATTTAGGGATTGTTGTAGAAAAAATAATAATGAGTATAAAATCCAAAGACAGTGACAGGTTACAAGGAAACAACAACTTTTTGGAGTGAGCAGTATAATCACACATGAGTTCACAGCAGTTGAGACAGCACGCACAAGACCCACATAAGCTTAAGACAGACAAAACTGTAGCTTGGGGAGAGGGAGAAATGGGCACAAGTTTCCTCCACAGTTAAAATTATGTTGGCAGTTTATAACTGATGTAAGAAGATAGATAGTTTTCTTCAAGGGAAGTCTCTCCAGTGAAGGGTACGCTTCCTGGACATGTGGACAGTACAACACGTATTTAATAGGTTTAAAAAACAAAAAATAAGTAAAAATTAAAAGAAGGCATAAACGGCGATGGGTGAAAGGCATAGGGCAATATAATCAAAGTAAATTGTACAAAATCCTCAAAGACTCATAAAAATTCTAAGAGAAACCAATACATTTAGTAGTCAAATTAATTTTGCAGTAATTAGTTATTAAATTGTTAATAATAATAATGAAAGTTCAGTGAAATGCTTGTATTAGAAGAAATGCTTCAAAAGAGGTAAACTCTACATGTGAGAAAATTATTCCTCAGCAGTGAGAAATAGTATATGTTAAACAAAACGGAAGAAATTGATCACCCGCATTTCTGTACTGTAAGAAATAGTAAATATAAATTCTCAACAAAAAGAATGGATAAGAAGGAAACTCAGCTATTCAGAAAAAAAAAAAAAAACAACACTTAAAAGAAAACTTAATGAAGGTACAGCTTTTGTTTTTATTTAATTAAGCTAAACTTAAACTATTTAAAGTGATGATTTTTATCATGTGTCTATGTTATATCAGAATTAAACTGGATGATAGGAATGCCACAAAATATAATAAGTGAAGAAATGGGAAGACTTTGATTGAAGTTACCCAGAGTACTTATAAATTAAGATCAAACTCTTGACTAGAGGACTTAATTAATTAAAATGTACTAGAGTTCTGAGGAAAATTATTTCAATATTTTTAATAGAATATATAAAATAGGGGACATAAATGCAATAAAATGGAGAAATACTCATCAAAAATAAGTGTCAGTCATGACAGAACATGAAGGAGTAAATGAATAAACTGTGTTATAGGAATAGTTAAATGATCCCATTATGTCTAAAACAGTAAATCAGTGATTCTCTCACACTAATATAGGAGAGAGAGCTAAGAGACAAAGCTATAGAACCTTAGGAAGTAGAAAACACCTCAGTGGTAACTTTAAAGGCAAGGCTAAAACACATACAGACGGTTGAGATGTTCAACATTGATGACTGAAATCACAGCATCTCTGACTCCTTCATTTGAGCCCTTACTTATATAAAGGGACTAATACAGAGTAAAGAAATGTTTCAACCACTCATGCCCACTGTTTCCTCAGGAATATCCTCATAAGAAATGAAAACAATCTTTAAAGTTCCAGATTTAAAATTGCTTAATTTTTTTGTACTTTCTATGAGAAGTGATTAAACAAATCATTTTTCTTGGTAGAGACATTATATTTTCACTCAGGATATATAACTAGAATTCACAGCTACCCACAATAAAGTGGAGTTATAGAATAGAGTAAAAGAAGGAAACTAGTTTAAGTATCTGTAGCGTGAACATGAATAGACTGTGGTATGTGCATCTCTCACATTTAAAATAGAAATGTGTTGAATCGTTTTATTACAAGGAAGGAGATGCATTCTTCATTAATCAGTCCCTGACCTTTGAAGGTCTATATAATTAGGAACTAACAGAAGTCATCAAAGCAAGATATAATTCTTATATGAAAATATTTAATATGAATAGAAACAATATTAAATTTGAAAAGTGGGCTTTGTTTACAGGACATTAAAAAAAGCTTCTCTTAGTTGAGTCATTTAAACTTGCTACTTTGCTTTGGCAGGTGACACTGTCCATTATGTGGATCTGCTGCCAAATATGATGTCATGCCTGGAAAGGTGCTAAATTGACTAGTCACCAATTTAGACGGCTTTCAATAAACTTTCAGTTTTGGAAGGGTGAGCAGCTCTGTGTTACATAATCGGGAGCACATGAGTGCTGCCATCGATTTATAAGATGATCCAAGTCTCTGAGAAATATGTGAAATAGATTTTTGTGGCACAATGTTAATTTTGAGCTGCCTTTATTGCCTCTGAGCCAGAGAAATGAGGTATAATCCAGAAACCAGAGTAAACACTGTGCAAATTAGGACGAGAAAGATGGCTCAGTCTGTCAAATTCTTGTTGTATGATCACGAAGATGCAAGCTTAACCCTCAGGCTCCAAGTAAAAAGCTGAGCATGGTGGAATGCTTATAATCCCAGCACCAAGGGTCAGGGGCATTCCTGAGACTTACTATCAAGATGGTAAGTGTGAATCCCAGTAATGAGTGTATGTAATATGTGAGTCCCAGGCCACCATAGTGACAGAGAATATGGCTAAACAAGGTGAATGGTTTTTGAACTAAACACACACACACACGCACACACCTTGTGCAACTGAAGAATGGATGTTAATAGTGTATACCTTTAATCACAGTGCTGACTGAGCCAGGATGATTGTAAGTCCAAGGCTGGCCTAGGCTACGCAGCAAGATCTCATCTCAAAAATAGAATGAGGTGTTAAGATGGCTCAGCAAGTAAAAGCACTTTAGGCTAAGCATGGCAACTTGAGTTTAATGCCCAGAACCCACATGATCAAGGAGAAATCAGCTTCATATTGGCTACACTGTCACCTGTGGAGGAGATTGCATGCAAACACATACACACACACACACACACACAGAGAGACAGAGAGAGACAGAGAGAGACAGAGAGAGACAGAGAGAGACAGAGACAGAGAGACAGAGACAGAGAGACAGAGAGAGACAGAGACAGAGGCAGACAGACAGAGAGAGGAGAGAGAATAATTGGGATAATCATGAATTTTATTATTAACATATACTATGTTGTACATTGTTTCATTGAGGTTAAAAATAAAAAGGAATTAAATGTGGGAAATAAAACATTGAAAAGAAATGAAAATGCTAAAGATAGTTCATTGTTGGAAAGCAAAGAATGGGGGAAAAAAACTGTCAGAGTCCAAGGTAGGAAAAAAATAATAAAAAACCAAGTGTTCCATGAGGCTCTGGGCAAGCTGTGTGACTTATGATGTTAGGACAAACACAGGTGCTCCACAAGCGTGACCTTGGAGATGTGTCCTGAGTGTTCAACTTGACCTTGTGCCTGAAGGTCTTTTAAACATTACATTATTCATTCTCATGCATTATTTATAAATCGTCCATTGTGTGTTCTCTTAATTTCTTTTAAGCTTAGATTTTTGGCTTGAAACTTTAGAAATTCACAATAATAGCTAAATGTTTAATGATACAACCTGTTCAAATGCTTTATTCTTGAAACTGTAATCTTCACACATATTAACAAATTCCCAGCTTTCAGGTAAGTACTAGGAAATGTGTGTGTGTGTGTGTGTGTATGTGTGTGTATTTTACGTTTAATTTTTGGTAAAATACATGGAACATCTCAGACATTGTTCTTAAGGATCCCAGAACCCTGTGTAGTGTTGGCATTTGCAGGAGGATTATTCACACTGTCATGTAGGAGCTTAGACAGGGAACTTTGGAAGCCTCTGAAGTTATGGGAAACTTTCTGTTCCCATTGATGAGGTTGCCATAGTTTTAATTTTTTAAAATCAATTGTACTGACACAGTCCCTATATGATAAGATGAAACTAGTTCAAATAGGCATATATTCAAATATCCAGAGAGGATACTCCTGTCAATTTAAAATATTTCTCTCTTCCCCTTTTCTAGGAATTTGTTTCCTAACAATATACCTAGACAACCATGATTTTTTTTATCCCTATAACTGAGATTTATATAATTTAGAGCTTTGTGTGGATATAATTATACAGCAGGTGTCTTCAAAAGTTCTTCATCTTCCTCTAAGGATGCTTGGAGCATCTATGTCACTTGTGGGATTCAGTAATACATTCTGTGTTATTTTGAGTATTGTGCTATAATTTGGATGTACCATCATTAACTTTCAGTATCTGCTTATCATTCATTTAACTGCAATTGGTCTGGAGTTGATTGTGTTTAGGGATTATAATAAATAAGTAGCAAGTATTTATAATAAACAGACTGATGCTTAAAATTCTGTTACACTCCTCGTGCTGCTGAAGTTACAAGGTCGTTTAGCAAAATTACATTAAAATAATAGTAAATATCAAAGTGTTTTCCCAATGTGTCTATGTCCTTTGACATTGTCTCCAGGTGTGCATAAGAATTCCAGTTGTCCTATGTCCTTAGCAATATTTACCACTACAAGTTTTTCCAGATTAGTGGGTATGCAGTATTATATCACCATATTTCAGTTAAATGTTCTATTCTCAATAATAAGGTTAAATATAATTTCCTATATCTATTTAGCATTTTAAAGACATATCTACTTTTATAAGATTGTCCATCTTTTTATTAGAGTTTTAGGTTTATTGAGTTATATCTTCAAATATTCTATATAGATTTTTATTAAAAATATATCATATCATATATAAAAAATAAGACAGCATAATTAAATATGTCTTAAACAATGATTAAAATATTTATTATTTTATATAACTAAATATTATGTATAATATATACTTATAAATATGTATTTTATAAATGATAATGATTACTTCACAGTCTCTGCCAAGTTTTGATCTTTTCATCAAGGCAAAAAATTTTACTTACTAATATTTATTCCCATTTTTTAATGAAACTCACATGATTATTAATTAGTATTATATAGTTGTTGAATTTTTCAAGTGCTTTTACTGTATCAATTAATTCAATGACTATCAAACACAACAGCACCAAGGTGCTTAGATGGTGAAACAAATTTCAGTCCTTCTTCAGTTAACACCATACAATGAGCAATGATTCAGCAGAGTTCCACTTTTCCCAAGTGATGCCTCTGGGAAAGGCAGACAGATAACAACAGCTTTCACTGTCAAGAAATAGGTAAAGAGGGAAGAAAAAAAGACATAAATGAGGAGATCAGAAAACAAATGAAGAAGTGCACCCTAGACATGGTTAATCCACAGTCAAGGGCATCCCAGGTAGATACACTTCTCCTTCAGCATCTCCCCAGGTTTGGACAATGAGAGCGAACCAAGATCACAGGATAGAGAGGAAGTCAGTTAGAGTCATTATTCTTGATCCCTCTTGCCAAGCTACCACTCTGTCAGAATGTCTTTTTCCTTGTAGCTCCAGAGTACAGATTCTTATCCCATTTTGTCTCCCTTCCCCTTCAAATAAAGTAACAGCTGCTTCTAATTCTGTGTTATGTTATATTAGTTGTCCCAGATCTTGTTCACACCACTGTAAATTACCCAGTACTACATTTACTCAGAACCTCCCAATTTCAACAAGCCATCTGTTTCGTTAGAGCCAGACTGACACACTCCCCAGAACACATACATGTACACATGCACACCCATAGTTGATAATACGGCATGATGGCAAAAGAAATATATATATCCACTTTTATATGGTGGTAAACATAGTCCTCAGAATATTATACTTAAAAAAAGATGTCTGCTCCTTATACTTAACTGAATTTGGTATCAACAACCATATAATTATTAACCCTAAAGCATAATTATCGAGAAAGATCTTACTTTTAAAAAAATCATTTAAATCTGTAGCATGAGTCTGGCATTGCGGCATGTTAAAATGGCAATAAGAACTAATGTGTCCCAGTGCTGCAGGATCAATGATGTGTGTGTATTATCCCCTTAATCTCTTAACAATCCTATAAGACACATCTTAGTTCAAGTGAATAAACTTGAGAGTTTTGAAGTTGGTAATTTTCCCAGCTTCTCAATGAGAAATCTGAATTTTCACTGTGATTTTGATTACAGCATTTACTATGGAATCCCCGCTATCTTGGGTCTCTGACTTCTTAGTGCCTAAAGCTTAGGGGGATAATAGGCATTATTATGTCAGTAGTCATGTTGATTATACCACTAGCTGATCTAGGTGTAGGGATTCAAATGCATTGTTTGAGTTTTCAACAAGTGTTTAGCAGAAAAAATTGGAAGCTATGCATGAAGACTGAAGGCTGTATATTTAGCGGGTGAAGGAGTGGAAGAACATTTCTCACAGAGAGAATCCATGAAAGCTTTAGGAAACAATTCCTAACCTGTGGATCTGTTGTACCAGGAAACCTTCATGAATGCCATAAAGACCACCAAGGAGCCAAATCTGATGCAATTGCATTAGGGTCTCTTTATTCAAGCTTGAATCAAACCACAGTCTCTGATGCAGGAAAATGAGAGGGGGCCCCAAGCCCAGTTCCAGGCAATCATTTATAGAGACAAGAAGGGAGTATCTAGCCTGGTACACATCTGATTGGGGGGAGGGGGTGTCATTATAGACTTTAACATAATTGGCTGGTGCCATAAGCATAATGTCTGTTTTCCTCCTGATTGATCCGATTGATGTTTGTTAGGAAGGGAAGTGTCAAGGCCCTTGTAACCTGGAAGTGCAGATTTGTTGGGGAATAACCTGGTGCTAGACCCAAGTCTTGTTGTGGGGTAGCCTGGAAACTGGTTTTAGGTACTGTTCTCTTAGTTAGCTTAAGTTCAACCTTAGGTCAGGTTCTCTAAGATGGAGTCTGAACCCAAAAGATTGGATCTCTCTGGTCATGACCCTTTAGGGGTCACATATCAGATATACCATACATTTAATATTTACATTACAATTGACAACAGTAGCAAAATCACAGTTATTATGTAATAATGAAATCATTTTATGTTAGCAGTCAATAGAACAAGAGTAACTGCATTAAAGTATTGTAGCATTAGGAAGGTTGAAAACTACTTCACTCGGGTATAAACTTGGTAAACTCAACGAAGTCATAAAGTAACTCAGTGTCCAGATTATTATTTTCTACGAACACCTATTAATTAGCTGGGAGAGAAACAGGTTAATTAGAGATGGAGAGCTCTTCTATATAAAAAGGGTTTCAACCTTATAGATAATGGGAGTCTTCATTAGGAATGGAATAAAGAAATGCAGTGGATTTAGGACTGAGAATCCAAAAGTGGAAAGTCTTATCAATATACTTCAATAGAGTTTTGTATCAGTTTGTTTTCCCTCCCATGACACAGTGTCGCAAGTTGAGTAATACAAACTGTAGACTTGGTATTCTTCTGTGCTGGAATTTGGCAGTCTGAGAACAAGGTGGTTCAGAGTGCCCTGAGAACAGAAGAATCTGCCCCTTGCTTGACTGTGGTTTGTTGGAAGTCATTGGCTTGTCTTTTGAAGTTTCCACCTCACATATTCTTGCAGGGTGTTTGCGTGCCTGAATATCTCTATCTCTCTCTCTGTCTCTCTGCCTCTCTATCTATCTCACTTTGTGTGTGTGTCTGTCTGTCTTCTCTCAGACAAAAGTCTTACTGTATTAGGATGCTACCATACTAGAGTATGATTGATCTTAATTCTTTTTTGATGATCCAATTTCTAAATAAGCATAAAACATGATATATTTGTGGACATCTATCCAAACTAGAAATATAGGGAGGCTATAATTTATTCTATAGCAATACTGTGGTGCTTACCACATCTACCTCAGTCTAATATACTGGACAGAGTTTCAAGAAGCAACCTGTACCAGGTATCCCTCTTCAGCCATCTTGCACCAGGCACCCAACCCCAGACATCCAAGACCAAGCATCCTGTATCAGTTTCAGAAACAGACAACCACTGTCACCTTTTATAATAGCATAACAAAGGCAGTGGTTAAATTTACTACCTCTGCTCCTGAGAGGAACGTATGGGCATTGACAAAAAGTTAGAAGCGGGAAAAAAGGTCATTGAATCTAGTAAATGAATCCAAGAAATGATCTCTGAGTTGGGAGCAAAGGAATGGAGAACTAAATTTGAAGACAAGGCATTTGTCCAATAGATGTGCACTCTGAACCTGCACTCCTTTCTCTGAGAAGTGATGCCAAAGTACTGAATATATAGGGAGAAAATTTGTTTCCACTCTCCTTGTTCTCCATTTCTCCCGAAAATTTCATCTTTCTTTGTTAAAAAAAAAAAAAAAAAAAAAAAAAAAAAAAAAAAAAAAAAAAAAAAGCTTTGAAGAGGACAAGAACCCAGCAGGTCTTTTGTGTTTGTATTTTATATCAATAGGCTGTCAGTTGGCAAGAAGTCAGGGATCAAAAGAAAAGAGCTAATGAGTCTAGGAAAAACCCTCTGACTTATGTTTTCCACAAAAGGATAATTGACCCTCTCTATAACTCATCTTGTATATCTTATAGAAGGAAGCAATAAGGGCTTTGGAAACACAAGACATTCAATAGAAAAATACCTGTTGTGTCTCATATAGTTAAAAGCACAGTGATAGTATCAAGTGCCATTTAATCTAAGCCTTAAAGCAAAATATACCTCTTGAGACTGGAGAGATAGTTCAGAGGTTAAGAGCACTAGCTGCTCCCTTAGAGGAGACAGGTTTGACTCTCAGCCTCAACACTGAAGCTTGGGACAGTCTATAAATAGCCAAAGAAATAACTCAGGACAGAATCATACATTTGAATTTAAGCCAGGAATTAGGACAATTGTCATTAAAATCCACATTAGTATAAGGAACGTGACTTAGGATCCTATTTGAAGTTGGAATCCATGTTAGACATCCTTCAAGTACTTGTGGCATTTGTAAGAAATGACAAAGTTGGAACTGGAGATTTGGCTGACAGGAAAACAATACAAGAATTAATTAAATGAAGTCATATAATGTCTCAGACAGATAATGTGTATGGACGTCAGTGATTTCTGGCATTGAATAAATCTTCTCAAGTTTTATTCCAATTGTGTCCTTCAAAATTGCTGAGTGATTCAAAAGATATGTGAAAGTTTGTACCGACGGAGAGGAGAATATAATAGGATGGTAGGAAGGGAGGATAATTTCTCTTGTGGCTCCAATCAGTATGAATGAATTCCACAATGACTAATTTCTAAATTCAAAAGCTGGACCAACACAGCCTACAAAATAGCATTATAGGAGGAGCAGAATGATACAGTTCCTTGCTCTAAGGAAAGGTTCCTTTCAGCAGTGGCCCTGGAAGGTCGAATGATAAAAGAAAATGTCATGAACATTTTTCTTCGGTTGCTTCAAAAATAGTGGTACCTCAGTGATATATTTCCCTTCAAGCAATTTGAACTAAATATTTATTTTAAGGATATTTTGGGTTTTTGTTTTTGTTTTTTCCCCAAGATGGGTTTAAAAAGAAGAGCAGAAGATGGCAGGCAACACTGAGGGGCGGAGCTTGCACTTGAGAGAAAGCCACAGTTGAGTGGGTTAAATTCATACAGCTGGCCTGAACTGTAAAGCCCAGTGTATCCCAACATCTGGGCAGTTATGCGTACAGATCAGAGGTCCTAATTGCTAAGATTACCAAGTCACTCACAAATTTTTAAGGCTCCTTATGTTTCTTTATCCTAAAGTTACTTATACCAAACAGCTACAAAATCTGTCTGGGGTCTCCCTTCCTATTGCTTTGCATCCTGCTTTCCTGTCTGCCCTATGGTTCCTCCCTTCTGGGTTCTCTCAGGTCCTTTTTTTTTAATTATTAGATATTCTCTTCATTTACATTTCAAATGCTATCCCCTTTCCTTCCTAGTATCCTCCCCGAAAGTCCCCTATATTCTCCCACCGCCCTGCTCCCCAACGCACCCCCTTAGGTCTTAAAGTTTACACGATTGTGATTTTTAACTCTGCTCTTTTTCCAATATCAGAATTTTCATCTCACAAGTGAAGTCCCTCTACTCTTATCTCCACACAAATCCTTTCTACAATAAATAAATCAAGAAGTAAAAGCAAAGATAAAAATGTTCTGCCTTGGGCAGCAAAACTAAACAGAGCTCACAAACTTTAACAATTCTTTTCTGTGTAAATGTGTGCAATACCATCAAACACTAGGATCACACTCTTTTTAGACAGAAAGTTCCATAAGAAATCACACAAGGGAGGGTTTCTGCCTTCAGTACATATGCACAGCGATTGTGTGTACTTGGCCACCTGCTTAGGTAGTAAAAGAGTAAACACGATTTTTAAAACCAAAGTAAAGCTCACTACTAAAATTGTTTCTTATATTTATTTCTCCCAGAGTTAGTATCTTCATTAACAAAGCTCCCCTTCTATAACTTGCAAATCCCCATCATAGAAGGAGTTTGTTCATAGGTAGGGAAACATGACAGACTGACTAAGACTCTTCCATTTGCAGAAGCCCACCAGCTTTTCCTCCAGAGAGACAGTAAGTGGTTTGTTTTTTTGTTGTTGTTGTTGTTGTTGTTTTGTTTTGTTTTGTTTTGTTTTGTTTTGTTTTGTTTTTTTTCTGGTACAAGGACCTATCATTAATAGAATCTGGCTCAGGTTCCTATACAAGATGAAGGCAGGAAATGTATTTCCCAGGACCTTATTAAGGGACAGATTTTGGAGGCATAAAGTTGTGCTGTGGTCAACAGCCTGAAAGAAAGTTAAACACCCAAAGATAAGAAAAGCCCTAAAAGCCACTCCTGATGCCTGAGGATGTATATATAGTGTGTGTGTGTGTGTGTATTCTAAATATTTAATTTCATATCCAGGGAAAGGAATATCAACTTCAACTTGATTCTAAGGATAACACCCTGTGAAGTTCCATGATAACTCTGTGAACCACTTTAGAGATTTAGTACCCTCAACTGAAACAGGAGGATAAAAGGTGTAGTGAATGTTATTCACAAGAACATAGTATCCTGATGAAGCCCATGAATTGCTGGACTATTTGACAGCTTTTAGAATTCTTTTTGATCTTTCATTTAGGTGAAGTATAAATAGATAAACCTCTAAGTATGGGATAAATGAGCTGGAGTGGAAGCAGGGAGGATATATAAGGAAGAATGGAATCATAGTATAGTAGACATTACAGCTCTTAAGATATATAATAGAAATTTGCCACAAATTGAAATATCTTGGCTAGGAAAATATCTAATGCTAACTTCTCTGTAAAGGGAGTTGAAATGGGCCTAATAATTCCTCATTTACTTAGAAGTTAGGAAGTCAATAGTTAACATGTGCAAATAAATATTCATACATCATATAGCATTTTATATATATATATATACATATACATATATATATATATATAAAGTATACTGATAATGATAAATACCTCCTATGTTTCTTAGACACATGTTTTTTCTAAATGAGAGTAGAACATTGGAGTATGATTTTAAAAAAATGGGCATTTGTTGTAACTCTTAGAAAACAAAGTATCTACATGCTACAGGGATTTTTTCAAGACAGAAGAAAATAGAAAACTAAAATTAAAAGTAACTTTGATCGAGAATTTTGAAGAATATTTGGGCATTGTGCAATGAATTTTAAAAGTAAATTCTATCAATGATGGGAATCCAGCCAGCCTGTCTGTCTCTTAGCTAAGATAGTAGGAAAATGACAAAATGCAGAAGAATAGGAGGCAGGTTGTATTTGTGCATATAAATGTGGTACCTCGAGCTACTCTGATAGCACATATGTAGCTAAAAATACATGCACAGATCTAAAGATGCTAAGCATTTCTGCCGCCATATGCATATGCAGCATACTCGCATCAAAGTTAATTGATGTGTTAGCATTCCAAAAATAAGAACCATATTTGAAAAACTGTCTACCTTATGAATTTTCCACTTCTGGGCTTCAAGTATGTACCATATTATTTATGTCTTTAAGCAATTCCTACTCAGAAAAATAGACTGTTTGATTTGGCAATTACCTTAAGTTGCACTTTCTTACAACTTTTCAACCTTGTACACCAGTCTTTGTATAAGGAGTAAATTTCCTTTGAGAATTTGTTATTCAGAAAAAAGCAATACTGCTATCAATAGTCCTGAATAATAATATCTCTTTTACTACTCAAAAAAATGCTCTTACTATAGAAGAGAGAGATAGATAGATAGATAGATAGATAGATAGATAGATAGATAGATAGATAGAATTTTGGATGCATCAATTATTAAATCTTTATTTGTACAGCAATTAAGATGGTTCTCTTTAGTCTGAGTAAACAGGTGTTTTTCCTGTTAGAATATCTAAGGAATGACCTTCCTTTTACACAGCACTGACTACAGACAACTCAACAGTATGGTTCTTTCTCCTTTGATATTTAAAACTTCTCCATTTGTTGCTAATTTCACAGACCAGAAGTGTCTTCTCCAAGAACCTAGAAACCTAGCCTAGGAAACAAAACAAAATGAGTAAGCTAGAGAGAACGTGAATGTCCTAGTCTTTGTGGGAGGATAAGAGTCTAATGTCAATCCACGTCCATTAGCAAACACAAGTGTCCTAATCATCTAGTACTTTCCCACTAGCTTACCCCAAGTGCTTCAATTGATAGTCTTATTTTATCTTATTTATTTACTTTATAACTATTTCTTTTACTTTTGAGACTATAGTATAACTAGTTACATCATTTGCCCTTTCCCTGTCCTCCCTCCTAACCCTTCCACATACACTCTTCCCCCTTTACTCTCTTCTCAATTCATGGCCTCTTTTTAAAAATTGTTATTACTCTCGAGCCCCGGGCTACCTTGCCAGCAGAGTCGTGCCCAACACCCGCAAGGGCCCACATGGGACTCCCCACAGGATCCTAAGACCTCTGGTGAGTGTAACACAGCGCCTGCCCCAATCCAATCACGCAGAACCTGAGACTGCGGTACATAGGGAAGCAGGCTACCCGGGCTTGATCTGGGGCACAAACCCCTTCCGCTCCACTCGAGCCCCGGGCTACCTTGCCAGCGGAGTCGCCTGACACCCGTAAGGGCCCACACAGGATTCCACACGAGATCCTAAGACCTCTAGTGAGTGGAACACAACTTCTGCCAGGAGTCTGGTTCGAACACCAGATATCTGGGTACCTGCCCTGCAGGAAGAGAGCTTGCCTGCAGAGAATACTCTGCCCACTGAAACTAAGGAGAGTGCTACCCTCCAGGTCTGCTTATAGAGGCTAACAGAGTCACCTGAAGAACAAGCTCTTAACAGTGACAACTAAAACAGCTAGCTTCAGAGATTACCAGATGGCGAAAGGCAAACGTAAGAATCCTACTAACAGAAATCAAGACCACTCACCATCATCAGAACGCAGCACTCCCACCCCACCTAGTCCTGGGCACCCCAACACAACCGAAAATCTAGACCCAGATTTAAAAACATTTCTCATGATGATGATAGAGGACATCAAGAAGGACTTTCATAAGTCACTTAAAGAATTACAGGAGAGCACTGCTAAAGAGTTACAGGCCCTTAAAGAAAAGCAGGAAAACACAGCCAAACAGGTAGAAATCATTAAAGAAAAACAGGAAAACACATCCAAACAGGTGATGGAAATGAACAAAACCATACTAGAACTAAAAGGGGAAGTAGACACAATAAAGAAAACCCAAAGCGAGGCAACGCTGGAGATAGAAACCCTAGGAAAGAGATCTGGAACCATAGATGCGAGCATCAGCAACAGAATACAAGAAATGGAAGAGAGAATCTCAGGTGCAGAAGATTCCATAGAGAACATCGACACAACAGTCAAAGAAAATACAAAATGCAAAAGGATCCTAACTCAAAACATCCAGGAAATCCAGGACACAATGAGAAGACCAAACCTACGGATAATAGGAATTGATGAGAATGAAGATTTTCAACTTAAAGGGCCAGCTAATATCTTCAACAAAATAATAGAAGAAAACTTCCCAAACATAAAAAAAGAGATGCCCATGATCATACAAGAAGCCTACAGAACTCCAAATAGACTGGACCAGAAAAGAAATTCCTCCCGACACATAATAATCAGAACAACAAATGCACTAAATAAAGATAGAATATTAAAAGCAGTAAGGGAGAAAGGTCAAGTAACATGTAAAGGAAGGCCTATCAGAATTACACCAGACTTTTCACCAGAGACTATGAAAGCCAGAAGAGCCTGGACAGATGTTATACAGACACTAAGAGAACACAAATGCCAGCCCAGGCTACTATACCCGGCCAAACTCTCAATTACCATAGATGGAGAAACCAAAGTATTCCACGACAAAACCAAATTCACACAATATCTTTCCACGAATCCAGCCCTTCAAAGGATAATAACAGAAAAGAAGCAATACAAGGACGGAAATCACGCCCTAGAACAACCAAGAAAGTAATCATTCAACAAACCAAAAAGAAGACAGCCACAAGAACAGAATTCCAACTCTAACAACAAAAATAAAAGGAAGCAACAATTACTTTTCCTTAATATCTCTTAATATCAATGGACTCAATTCCCCAATAAAAAGACATAGACTAACAGACTGGCTACACAAACAGGACCCAACATTCTGCTGCTTACAGGAAACCCATCTCAGGGAAAAAGACAGACACTACCTCAGAGTGAAAGGCTGGAAAACAATTTTCCAAGCAAATGGACTGAAGAAACACGCTGGAGTAGCCATTTTAATATCGGATAAAATCGACTTCCAACCCAAAGTTATCAAAAAAGACAAGGAGGGACACTTCATACTCATCAAAGGTAAAATCCTCCAAGAGGAACTCTCAATTCTGAATATCTACGCACCAAATGCAAGGGCAGCCACATTCATTAGAGACACTTTAGTAAAGCTCAAAGCATACATTGCACCTCACACAATAATAGTGGGAGACTTCAACACACCACTTTCTTCAAAGGACAGATCGTAGAAACAGAAACTAAACAGGGACACAGTGAAACTAACAGAAGTTATGAAACAAATGGACCTGACAGATATCTACAGAACATTTTATCCTAAAACAAAAGGATATTCCTTCTTCTCAGCACCTCACAGGACCTTCTCCAAAATTGACGATATAATTGGTCACAAAACAGGCCTCAATAGATACAAAAATATTGAAATTGTCCCATGTATCCTATCAGACCACCATGGCCTAAGACTGATCTTCAATAACAACATAAATAATGGAAAGCCAACATTCACGTGGAAACTGAATAACACTCTTCTCAATGATACCTTGGTCAAGGAAGGAATAAAGAAAGAAATTAAAGACTTTTTAGAGTTTAATGAAAATGAAGCCACAACGTACCCAAACCTATGGGACACAATGAAAGCATTTCTAAGAGGGAAACTCATAGCTCTGAGTGCCTCCAAGAAGAAACGGGAGACAGCACATACTAGCAGCTTGACAACACATCTAAAAGCCCTAGAAAAAAAGGAAGCAAATTCACCCAAGAGGAGTAGACGGCAGGAAATAATCAATCTCAGGGGTGAAATCAACCAAGTGGAAACAAGAAGAACTATTCAAAGAATTAACCAAACGAGGAGTTGGTTCTTTGAGGAAATCAACAAGATAGATAAACCCTTAGGTAGACTCACTAAAGGGCACAGGGACAAAATCCTAATTAACAAAATCAGAAATGAAAAGGGAGACATAACAACAGATCCTGAAGAAATCCAAAACACCATCAGATCCTTCTACAAAAGGCTATACTCAACAAAACTGGAAAACCTGGATGAAATGGACAAATTTCTGGACAGATACCAGGTACCAAAGTTGAATCAGGATCAAGTTGATCATCTAAACAGTCCCGTATCACCTAAAGAAATAGAAGCAGTTATTAATAGTCTCCCAACCAAAAAAAGCCCAGGACCAGATGGGTTTAGTGCAGAGTTCTATCAGACCTTCAAAGAAGATCTAATTCCAGTTCTGCACAAAGTATTTCACAAAATAGAAGTAGAAGGTACTCTACCCAACTCATTTTATGAAGCCACTATTACTCTGATACCTAAACCACAGAAAGACCCAACAAAGATAGGGAACTTCAGACCAATTTCTCTTATGAATATCGATGCAAAAATCCTCAATAAAATTCTCGCTAACTGAATCCAAGAACACATTAAAGCAATCATCCATCCTGACCAAGTAAGTTTTATTCCAGGGATGCAGGGATGGTTTAATATACGAAAATCCATCAATGTAATCCATTATATAAACAAACTCAAAGACAAAAACCACATGATCATCTCGTTAGATGCAGAAAAAGCATTTGACAAGATCCAACACCCATTCATGATAAAAGTTTTGGAAAGATCAGGAATTCAAGGCCCATACCTAAACATAATAAAAGCAATCTACAGCAAACCAGTAGCCAACATCAAAGTAAATGGAGAGAAGCTGGAAGCAATCCCACTAAAATCAGGGACTAGACAAGGCTGCCCACTTTCTCCCTACCTTTTCAACATAGTACTTGAAGTATTAGCCAGAGCAATTCGACAACAAAAGGAGATCAAGGGGATACAAATTGGAAAAGAGGAAGTCAAAATATCACTTTTTGCAGATGATATGATAGTATATATAAGTGACCCTAAAAATTCCACCAGAGAACTCCTAAACCTGATAAACAGCTTTGGTGAAGTAGCTGGATATAAAATTAACTCAAACAAGTCAATGGCCTTTCTGTACACAAAGGATAAACAGGCTGAGAAAGAAATTAGGGAAACAACACCCTTCTCAATAGTCACAAATAATATAAAATATCTTGGCGTGACTCTAACTAAGGAGGTGAAAGATCTGTATGATAAAAACTTCAAATCTCTGAAGAAAGAAATTAAAGAAGATCTCAGAAGATGGAAAGATCTCCCATGCTCATGGATTGGCAGGTTCAACATTGTAAAAATGGCTATCTTGCCAAAAGCAATCTACAGATTCAATGCAATCCCCATCAAAATTCCAACTCAATTCTTCAACGAATTGGAAGGAGCAATTTGCAAATTTGTCTGGAATAACAAAAAACCTAGGATAGCAAAAAGTCTTCTCAAGGATAAAAGAACTTCTGGCGGAATCACCATGCCAGACCTAAAGCTTTACTACAGAGCAATTGTGATAAAAACTGCATGGTACTGGTATAGAGACAGACAAGTAGACCAATGGAATAGAATTGAAGACCCAGAAATGAACCCACACACCTATGGTCACTTGATCTTCGACAAGGGAGCTAAAACCATCCAGTGGAAGAAAGACAGCATTTTCAACAATTGGTGCTGGCACAACTGGTTGTTATCGTGTAGAAGAATGCGAATCGATCCATACTTATCTCCTTGTACTAAGGTCAAATCTAAGTGGATCAAGGAACTTCACATAAAACCAGAGACACTGAAACTTATAGAGGAGAAAGTGGGGAAAAGCCTTGAAGATATGGGCACAGGGGAAAAATTCCTGAACAGAACAGCAATGGCTTGTGCTGTAAGATCGAGAATTGACAAATGGGACCTAATGAAACTCCAAAGTTTCTGCAAGGCAAAAGACACCGTCAATAAGACAAAAAGACCACCAACAGATTGGGAAAGGATCTTTACCTATCCTAAATCAGATAGGGGACTAATATCCAACATATATAAAGAACCCAAGAAGGTGGACTTCAGAAAATCAAATAACCCCATTAAAAAATGGGGCTCAGAACTGAACAAAGAATTCTCACCTGAGGAATACCGAATGGCAGAGAAGCACCTGAAAAAATGTTCAACATCCTTAATCATCAGGGAAATGCAAATCAAAACAACCCTGAGATTCCACCTCACACCAGTCAGAATGGCTAAGATCAAAAATTCAGGTGACAGCAGATGCTGGCGTGGATGTGGAGAAAGAGGAACACTCCTCCATTGTTGGTGGGAGTGCAGGCTTGTACAACCACTCTGGAAATCAGTCTGGCGGTTCCTCAGAAAATTGGACATAGTACTACCGGAGGATCCAGCAATACCTCTCCTGGGCATATATGCAGAAGATGCCCCAACTGGTAAGAAGGACACATGCTCCACTATGTTCATAGCAGCCTTATTTATAATAGCCAGAAGCTGGAAAGAACCTAGATGCCCCTCAACAGAGGAATGGATACAGAAAATGTGGTACATCTACACAATGGAGTACTGCTCAGCTATTAAAAAGAATGAATTTATGAAATTCCTAGCCAAATGGATGGACCTTGAGGGCATCATCCTGAGTGAGGTAACACATTCACAAAGAAACTCACACAATATGTACTCACTGATAAGTGGATATTAGCCCAAAACCTAGGATACCCAAGATATAAGATATAATTTGCTAAACACATGAAACTCAAGAAGAATGAAGACTGAAGTGTGGACACTATGCCCCTCCTTAGATTTGGGAACAAAACACCCATGGAAGGAGTTACAGAGACAAAGTTTGGAGCTGAGATGAAAGGATGGACCATGTAGAGACTGCCATATCCAGGGATCCACCCCATAATCAGCATCCAAACGCTGACACCATTGCATACACTAGAAAGATTTTATCGAAAGGACCCAGATGTAGCTGTCTCTTGTGAGACTATGCCGGGGCCTAGCAAACACAGAAGTGGATGCTCACAGTCAGCTAATGGATGGATCATAGGGCTCCCAATGGAGGAGCTAGAGAATGTAGCCAAGGAGCTAAAGGGATCTGCAACCCTATAGGTGGAACAACATTATGAACTAACCAGTACCCCGGAGCTCTTGGCTCTAGCTGCATATATATCAAAAGATGGCCTAGTCGGCCATCACTGGAAAGAGAGGCCCATTGGACTTGCAAACTTTATATGCCCCAGTACAGGGGAACACCAGGGCCAAAAAGGGGGAGTGGGTGGGCAGGGGAGTGGGGGTGGGTGGATATGGGGGACTTTTGGTATAGCATTGGAAATGTAAATGAGCTAAATACCTAATAAAAAATGGAAAAAAAATTGTTATTACATGGATTATCTTTTCTTTCAAAGGAGAGACGCTCAGTTTCTCTCCTATTTTAGTATTCCTGACAAATGCCTTCATTTCTTGAGTGTTTAAATCCATCTGGCACAAAAATTCATTTGGCAAGATCCACAAAGTATATTTTGTAATAAAAGTTTGGTAAGTACTACATTAGGGAAGTCTTGTTTGTTCTTTAACCCATTGATTATAATCTTACCATGATGAAAACATCCATTACTTGTTGATAATCATCCCACCAAATGGACTGCTCTCAAAATCATGTTGAAAGGCACACACTGTCAGCAGTGTCTGGGGACATCAGTTTTGTTATTGTTATTGTTTGGTTTGATTTTCTCAGAAGCAGATTTTCATGTAGCCCAGGATGGCCTTGAACTCCTGTTTCTTTTCTCTCGGCCTCCTAAACACTGGGATTGCAAGAATACATGACAATGACTGACTAAATTGTTCAAAATATATTTTTCAGGACTTAATATGCCAGGGAAAGGAGGAATTCCAGGGCAGGGCTGAATAACCTGTGGTTTCAAACAAGTATCAGATATTCAGGTCGAGCCTGGCCTTGGTAGGGACAGAATGATGTGGTTCCTGCACAGTAGATGTGGGCCTCCACAAGCGAGCATCAAAAGATGCTGCAAGCATAAGGCTTGTTTATGTAGTAATGTACATATTTTACATTTCTCCCTTAAAGAATGTCCTCCTTGTTAATGTTAATGACTCCATGATAATCAGACAGCAGGAACATTAGTCCAGGAGGTGAAGGTATGACTAATGCTTTGGCAAAATGGTAAAAGCTGGAACCTTCAGGGCAGCCCTTAAGGCTGTGAAAAGGAACTCTAAAAACATGAGTTCAAGATTTCTCAACTATGCTAAATATAAGGATGCAATATGAATTATACCATGATATCTACTTGAGGGGGAGACAAGTGACAAATCAGAGAAAGATTTGACAGAATGAGTCAGAGGTACGATAGATATACCCAACTTTCATTAGAATAGCACAGGAGAGAGAAACAAGTTGAGAGCATCATAGGAAGAGAGAGTTCGAATTGTGGAGTTCAGAGGCAGTTTTTCCAAGCACAGCCATTCAGTCTTAAGCCAAGAGAAGGCAATTTGAATCAGTTATCTTGGAGAGGAGTTTGAGCCAGAACAGCGGATTTAACCAGTCAGCCAGAGTTCAGAATGTTCTAGAAAGAGTGAGTTTATTCAGCAGTAAGTCTCAGAGCCTAAAACATTCTAGACCTAGGTTAGCAGATGGAGGCTAGGAGCTGAAGCCTTCAAGGTATATACTTGTTGAAGATTAGATTGTACAGGGGCTAGAAGCCTCTAGGCCTAGGCCTAGGGATAGTAAGATGGAAACACTCTGGGCTCAGCCCAAGCCATATATTGGTAAGGTTAGGGTATGACTTTCATCTCTTTCCTTCATCTGAGTAAATACAAGTGACATTTACATATAATTACAATCCATATGGCATGAAGTTCAGTTTCTACTCTTTTAAACTAGAGTCTATACTCTACATACATCTTTAACTTAATACCTTTAAAATGTTGAACACCAAGGCTGGATAAGCTGGAGAATCATATTTTCTAGGATGTGCTTAAGGATCACAGTCCTAAAGAGAGGTAAATTTCACTGTCATATGAGACTTTTCATTTGTACATGAAATACCTCCCCTTTGTGTGAACAGTCAACCTAAAATATCAGGTTATAATAACCAATCTTCATATATATGTATATGTGTGTATATGTGTGCATATATGTGTATATATGTACATACATATATAAAATATATTTATATGTGTAATGATTATGTAATATATAATGTATTATATATACATATATAATTTGTATTTAAATTTTCATATATATATATAAATAAAATTTGTGCTCACTAATTTTGGAATTCTCCAAATATTTAATAGGACATATATAGGCTTCCCATTGTTGTATTTTATTTTATTTTATTTGTTTCAATATTCACTTATTTAATTTGGAGGGAAGGACGTTTTGGATACATACTTAATTTGGAGGGGAGGAAGTGTTGCATGTGTCACACCATGTAAGTTCCATCATGTGGATTCTAGGGATTGTATTTTAGGTGTCAGAGATGGCTCCAATTGACACTATCTGTGATGTCATCTCCCATCTTTGAAAATCTTCTTTGTTGAAGCATTTAAATATATCATTTTTTCACTGATCTGTCAGTATTCTTTTTTATTATTTTATTAGATATTTTCTTTATTTACATTTCAAATGCTATCCCAAAAGTTCCCTATACCCCCCCCACCCCTGCCCTGTTCCCCTACCCACCCACTCCCACTTCTTGGCCCTAACATTCATCTGTCAGTATTCTTAACAGGAAATGCCTAGCAATAAGGACCACTGAGTCCTCAGCAAAGACCACTGGATAAAAAAATGCTAATTGTCTTCACTGTCCCAGGAAAATAAATGAGAGGAAACAGATTTCAATTAGTTAAGGGCTTTCCGGATTCTTCTAGAAAACACTGAACAAGAGAATATTTGTCCAGGATGGCTCAGAGGCTAGAATGAGCCATTAGAACTTACTGGACATCAAGTCCATATGCTCAGAAAACACAAAGGCTATTAAACATCACTTCACACTATGTTAGTGCATCATTCACCTGTGTGTGTTACATCCTTCTGAAGGTGATCTCCACACTAAAGTAAAACTGGAGCATGCCGCTGCCTCAAAACATTCATTAATCCCAGTACTAGAAAGGTAAGTGTAGGTGAATCTCTGTGAGTTCCAGGCCAGCCTGGTCTACATAGCAAGTCCAACATCAACTAGGACCAAATAACAAAAATCTCTCTCAACAGGCAAACAACAAATCTAACTATCATGATGGCAAGGAGAGAGCTCATCCCATAAAGTACTTGCCAGGAAAGCAAGAGGACTTGAAATTGAACCACTAGCACTCACATAAAAGCTTGGCATTGTGGTCCACATCTGTAACCCTTCTACTGGAGACACTGAGACTAAGAAGGATTCCTGGGGCTCACTGGGCAGCCAGTCTAACTAAATCAATGACCTACAGTACAATGAAAACTCGGTCTCAAAAACTAAAGTGGAGAGAGTGAGAGGAAGAAACCCTACAGCAACTTCTGGTCCCCTCATGCTTATATACACACATGTATATACATCCACACACAACCATGTGCACAACCACACAAACACATAGTATATCATAGATACATATATAACGCCACACATAGAAATATAATTGAATAAATATTAGCAGAAACTATCAAGGAATTAAACCACATAAATGAACAGGTGAAAATGGTGTCATCATGACACTGATTACTGGCAAGCTATAGGGTCAGCAGATTACTTAATTCTTCACAATGCCCTGTGCACTTCTATTGTTCACATACCAAAAAGAAGAAAAGCTCCCCCCATTTCTAATTGCACTTGTTTATTGCAAATTACTATTATGAAAATATTCCCATGGATATGCCTGTGCAACTGTGCATGTAATTGCAGTTTGGCAAGAATACAAAATCGTTTCCTTTTAGGAAATACAATTGAAGGTTGGCATTTCTCCCCCCTCCTTTTTTTTATTTTTTCCTTTCTTTCTTTCTTGTGGAATGTGACATTTTTTCAGCTTGATTCTTGTTGAAATTTCTTCTGTACCCATAAAACTGACAAGTTGACAACCTTGTCATGTGTACTTCCCCAGTCTCAAGACAGGTGCAAAACAGATGCTTTCAGGTTTCTCTGACTCTGAGCTTTTTTGGACATGGTGCATTTAAAGATAAAAAGAAATCTCATGTAAAGCCATCACAACCTGCTGAGGGCATACACCTGTATGTGTCAAAGCCATCAACTGAGTCATATGCAAATGTCTTCCAAATGTGCTGTTGACTTTGTGTGAAGGAAGTAAACTCTAGATTTCCTAACAACATTAGAAATCTGAGCTGAAGGAATGCTGTCTGCCTGTGCTCATCAATAAGCTATGAAAAGGTAACAAGAGAGGACTTCAACTCACTCATAAGTAACTGACAGCTGTCATGTGTTGCAGGTCATAATTCCTAAAATGAGAGATTCCCTTAGAAGGTAATTTAGTAAATATGTTGTCAACCCAAGAGGGCTGAAGTTTTTTAGTAACTGTAATTTGATACATTTGCCATTCAAGTTATATCTCAGAGTGGGAAGTGGCTTTTACTGGGTGTTTGGCCTTCCTAAGATCTTCACTTTCTCAGGTAGCCATTAGAACTTCTCTATATAAAGTTACATACAAAAATAAATCAGTGATAATAAAACAAATTCTCATAATATTGAAAGAAGCCAAAAAGGAATATTCAGGCCTTTCTGCCTTACCGTTTCCATGACTTTGACACTGATGAACCCTGCTTCTACATTGTCATATGACAAAAAGATTTGATATACTCAATTTTGTCATAAGCATATGGTTATGAATAAATATATCTTGAGTTTCAGTATTCTTCATTCTGTAGGCCCTATTTATTGCATCACAGTTTCTCATTATTGTACAGAAGACACGGGCAAAAAAGAAAAATTAAAAAACTTTCCCTTGGTGACCTTATACTTTTAGATGACATTCATACTTTATTGATTATATGGGTGTGTATTTATTTGTTACTCCATGTGGTGCTGGTGTGGTAAGAAGGAGAAGAGAGGGAGAGAAAAACAGGACGGGGAGAAGAGAGATTACAAGACTCTATGAGATTCTAATCCCTATGGCACCATGTAGAGTTTACACAGTTGGCCTCCCGGAACCTACCCACTCAACCACACAGCCTGTTGATATCTAAGAAGAGATGTACATTTCAGCACCAGGTTTAGGTACCTTCTGTCTTATGTAACTGCTCATACACACACCTCTGACTGATTTCCCAATGTGAGTACCTGTATATTATATGGAAAACACACAGCCATGATTCGAGCAGAATGCATTATAAGTATAACTAGTGAGATTCAATTTATTTTTTGGGATTGACACTCATAACCACCAATTATTTCTATCAAATAAGAGCCAAAACCAAGGAACATTGCTGTTGATCCTGAGAACAGGAAGATAAGCAGACGGAAATGATGCTGGATACCAGGTTAGTGAGCAGCATGTGGTCCTTATGAAAGTGTAGATGGGCTTCCAGCAATAGAGTAAAGGGTACAAAATAAGATAGTTACAGTAGAGTTTTAATCCTTAGCGTCTCCTCTGAAAATACTTATGAATATTGAGAAGAACAGTAGATGGGGATAAGTAGGCATCTATATTTAGACAAATAAGTCCAGATGACTTAGATATACATGCATATTTTTTTTTCACCAAAACTGAAGAAACGGGTAGGGATAATAAGGCCTAAAAATGAAGAGACAGAAAACTCAGTTATGGCAGAAGCTATTAATATCTCCAGTGTTTATTGTCTGTTTGTTGTTGTTGCTTAGTTTGTTTTAATGCCTGAGCTTAGGAGAGTGCATGCCATGTGATACTTACATAATGAAACGATTCTGTTCAAAGGAAAGACATATATGAGTTGTACGTCACATTAAAATCCTGCTCTACAACAAGGAGCCCTAAAGTAGAACACATTTAGAAAAATTCCAGGTGAAACTAAGCTTCACAAAAGCTTTTCCTAACTGTTCCTAAAGATTTCGGCGTGCCATGTGAGTTTCCAATGACAAATATATCTTGAACGAAGGAAAGAGCTTTTCTTTAAATTTCCCGCACTGAAATGGAACTTTGATGCTAGAGAGTAATTTCTTAGAAACATCAAAGTATTTAAATGGAATAAAAACTTAGATTCATCAAAATACCCAAACCCTGTACCATATTTTAATGTTTTTCCTTAAAAGCTGTTTTTATTTTTATTCACATTTTAATATAGATTATAACTATTTAAGTAAATAAACTGAATATAAGATGTTCTGATTATTTTATTATTAAAGTGACATTTACTTATATCTCATACTTAATCATCACCTGCAGAAATATGGAATCTGTCCACACAAATTCTGTGTTATATCTTGAAAGAGATAATCGTACCAAACTGCTTAATTAAATCCCATGTACTTAACCTTGGCTTGAAATTTGTGTCTGAACTCATAAGATCTTCATATATGCTTGGCCTCCATAATTATCTTCCTAGTGATAAAGACTAATAAAATTGACTCATTAGCCTATGCAAGCATAGCTTTCAAATATTAGTAATTTATGATATGTTCTGGTCAATAACTCTGAAGGGCTATTTTCTCATGATGCTGATTAGCCTACATAGAATTACTGCTTCTACATCTACCACAAAATTACTTAAATATATATTATATATAGATATATTACAGATTCTATATAGATAGATATCATTTTAATTACATGTACAAAAGAGATTTATTAGGAAATCCAACGCCTTGAAGGAAACTATATTTTTTGGAAAGCAAATCCTTGAAACCCAACATCAATGTTTGGAGTTCAAAATGCTTCTATATTAAACTAATGGAGTCTGTCAAAAGACAGAGCAATGATAAATAGTCCCCTCCAGAAATGGAGTTTTATATAGTTTTCCATCATTTGAAAAACATTATGAATTATATATTTGTTAATGAATAATTTAAATGCACAAAGGTAAACACCAAAGTATTTGAAATCCTCATGGACTGTTCCTTACCTCACCAGGACCAATACAGTCTTATTTCAGTCCAAATTATTTATATTTCACTACTACTGAGTTATTTTAATAAATTATGAAATTTCTATGGTCTACTAATTCAAATAAAGACCATCTTTATTATTATCAGCACTGCCATATGGTTATCTTTGAGGACAAATTTTTGGTTTGCTTTCATATGGCCCAAGCTGGCTTAGAACCAACTGAATAATTGAAGATGGCCTTCAACTTGTCTCTATCACCCAAGTTCTAGATTTATATGCTTGAGGCACCGTTTTCTATGGTTGAGTGAAGTTTTGTTGGTGTCTCAGATGTTGACTCCAATTCCATACAGTGTCTCAGATCTAGTTTCTCCAAGGTACACATCTTTCACATCAGGGTAGAGATTCTGTGCTGCCCTCATTTGGTTCCATGACCTTGCTATTTGCACAAAGCCATAATTGCCCAGCAGCAGAAATGTCTCTACATTTCTCCGAAATGGAAAAAGTTCTTCATCTGCTTGGAATGTTTACACCAAGGAATGGGTGGGAGTCATGCTTCGCATATAATCATCCTCAAATTTCATGTTCTGATATTTGAGAATTAAAATGGTTGTGCTACCTTAAAAATTTTAGATTATATATCTAGAATATATAATAGAATATTTAGAATATATATCTAGAATATTTAGAATATATATCAATCCATTATATACATCAGTGAGAGGTGAGGCACTTAGTTCTCTGGAGCTTTGATGCTTCAGAGAAGGGGGATGCTAGAGGGGTGAGGTAGGAGTGGGTGGGTGGGGGAAGCACCTGTTAGAGGAAAAGGGGAGGAGGAGTGGGGAGCGGAGACTAGAAATGGGGACAACATTTGAAATGTAAATAAATAAAATAGTTAATAACAAAACATAAACGAAAACACAAATAAAATAAAACCAAATACACAACTATTGCTGTAGTAACATCACCTTTTAGATACTATGGACTTTCTTGTTTTATCTTTGCATGAACTAACAGAGAAAGCATCCACACCTGCAATCCCTTCTCCCCCCTGAAAGATCTCAATTAGGGACATCTGATCTCTCTAACAACATCATCCTACTGTGGAGATGATAGGCTGTGTATTTTAGGTTGAAAAATTAAAAGGCACATTCTTTCTGAAGGAATATCGCCTATGACAAGTGCCATCAGAAGCATTTGAGGAAAAACGTTTTGAAATTTAAAAAAAAAAAAAGGAAATAATCATAATCAGTTATAACTAGGGAAGGAAACTATATTGACAGTAACAATAATAATAGCACCTCTGTTTATCCAGCTACTCACTTAGGTCCCAAATATAGCAATGTCTCACTGTGAGATGGAAATATCCTAATTTAAATGGGAGAGAATTGTGGCAGGCGAAAGTTCTGTAACAGCATCACTGTTGATAGAATAACACATCCTCTAAGTACTTTCCTAGTGGCCATTTGTATAATGAGCCTATATCACGTATTTCAAGAAAATCTCAAACCCAAACATAGAAGCACTAACCTATTTCCTTGGTTTAACCTCAATATGCCACAATAAAGAGTCCCTATGAGGATTAAAAGTAAGTAAATAATAAAAAATACAATGAGTCGTGCAGGAGACTCAAACACCTTTTATTCTTTTGGAGCATAATTATTTCAGTGTACTCCCTAGCTTGCATGCTGATAGTCTTTAGTCAGGTCTTATCCTAGGAGCTGTATTTCATGGGATTCAAATGACTATAATTGAGGAGGATAAAATGCTTTCTGAGGAACCATATCAAATATATCTACAATAAAATCGTTTTAAGAATCACCATCTTTTGTCCTTTATTATAAAATAAACTAAATAATAAACTTGAGCTAACACCATGTCATGAAAAGCAAATTTGGAATTGAAAATATCCACTGTGGTAAGTTATAATGAAGTTAATCAAAACTCTGTAATGTATGAATTAAATTAGATATTGTGCCCTAAAACTGATTCCATAGAAACCAATGTACAGATTAATGGACTGCAATTGAAAATACTCAACTTTAACTCTAAGAATGTCTTTTCTGATATTTAAACACAAATTTAGTTAAGACAGGAGATTTAATTTTCTGTATATAAGAAATGTATATGATAAAAACGTAAAGGAATTCAATAGTTTGCTTCAGTAAAATCTAAAAACAAATTGGTCATATTCTCTTCACTAGTTCAATAATAGAAATCAAATCTCTCTGGACCAAAGGAGACTTAAAAGGTAATATTTGGGGACCAGAGTGTTGATTCAGAAGGTCATAGCACCAGCTGCCAAGAGAGATGACCTTTCATCCCATGATTCTCATGATAGGAAGAGAAAACAGATTTCTGCAAGTTGTCTTCTGACCTCCACACAGGTGCTCTTGAACACATGCAAGCATTAGAACAGGCAGACACACACACACACACACACACACAGAGAGAGAGAGAGAGAGAGGCAGACACAGAAAGACAGAGAGAGAGTCACAGAAATAGAAAAAATAATTTTAAAAATATGAATATAGTTATCTTTCAAAATATTGTAAAAAAAATTCCAGGGAGATTGGAGAAATTTTAATATAAGATGCGCTTTAGATGATATCAGGAGCTATTTTCTAGAGATTATTATATCGTTAAAAGCTTTTCAAAGCCACAAAAAATGCCAGCTGCAGCAGACATCACATTGCTTCTTTTCAATTTTGTAAATACAATGTTTTGCCGTGGGTCAAAAGTTTATTTGTAATCCATCATAAAAGCTTTTAATTCCATAAGCTAAGAATCTCAGTTAAGATAAAAACTTAATGATAGTGTGACTTCCACCCATGGCCTGCTGTGTCACCCTTGAATTTTGAGGCAAGAAAAAGAGTTCAGAACATGAAACAAGGCTGCTTGCTTGACCAGGCATATGAATGGCCTTTAGCCGAGAGTCTCAAGGTCTTTGGGAGGAATCTGTACCCTGTAGAAGGCTGACTTGAGAGATTTTGGATTATGTAAAATTCTACTCTTCTTCAACCTTCAGAGTTTTCTCAGGTTATCTGTTAATTCCAACACCTGCTTCAACTCCAGCACGGATTCAATTGATTACATTTGCATGTTTAGTGATTTTTTTTTTGATTGAATGTTAGTCATTATAAAGTTTCCTTTGGTGACTGCTAGTTAAATTTTATATACATAACCATATTCTTGGGCTTAGGTCTGAGATTCTGTTCATATCACTTTTATCTTTCAGATTTGATTTATTTAAAAAAAAAAAAAACTGATCACAGGACTTCATCTGACCTAACTTTTCTGGTCCCTCAGAAGTAAGGGACTTCAGGCTCTGCTTGGAGCTATATCTCATGAGATTTCAAGGATGGCTGATAGCAGCAGGCACCCCTCTCTGTCCCACACTTATTATTCCTCTCCTTTTCTTTCCTTGTGAATTCTTTTCTTGACCATAGGCAGTTTCCCTACAAGAATGCATTACTGGGTATAAGTTACATACTCAACAGGGAGGCCCTGCCTACTTACAGAATTCTTGCTCTGTGCTCTCCAATCTGGTACTCTGTCCCTAGAATTTTAGCGATGTTTCTCATCCCAGATACTTAACATCCTTTTTTTTTTTTCAATTTAGAGGATTTCCCAGGTCCTTCCAAGCTCCCCTTATTCCCCTGCAGTTAAAGCAGTAAGTGCAGGGAACCATAAGCTAGCTTCATTGGTTTGCTTACTTACAAAATGTGTTGCCCTTCATTTGCTGATAACTGGTGTCTTGGAAATCTTTTCATTTATTTTATCCAGTTCTTGAATTTTTTTTTTGTTGTTGTTGTTGTATTTATTCCCCCCAAAGGGTTCTCTGAGCACTATTTGTATACCTTGTTTAGAAGGTAGAGTTCTCAACACTAAAATTTTGTTTCATGGACAATTGTTCTTGGAGCAACATATGTTATTATTGGATTAGCTTGTAGACTCAATTGTACTATTTGATTATAAAATGAGTGAATATTTCATTAATGACATAAATGCTTGATTTCTACTTTTAGTTATCATATATAATCCGTAAAAGAGAATTGGGTAATCTATATAGTATATTTCTTGACAGTGATTTAACATTTGATAAATCTTGGAACTGAAAAATAGAAGAGACATATGAGAAAGTGAGAAGGTTTTAATGTATCAGGATGTACAGAAAATTAGTAAAGTCTTCAAAATACTTAATTTTTTAAAGTGGCTAACTTTTGATTTAGATAAATTAGTCAATAAATACAATTTATACATCATAACATTAAGAATATGCAGTCTAGAGATGGAATAGCAGAAATTCAATTTACTATTAAGCTCTTTGTGTCTTTATTTCCTTAAAGAATGTTATAAAGCCAACAAAATAATGTAAAAAGGATAGCTTACATGTATAATCTAGTGAAGAGTGGCTGTTTGGTTTCAGAAAAAGGCAATGTTATTATGGCAATCCTATGTTCAATTTATTTTTTTCATCATGTATATAAGCAAGGCTCACTACTGATAATGCACGTATCTTACATAAAATGTTATTCAAAAGAGAACATTCTTTACAGTTTCAGTTCCATAAGCAGTATCAGAAAAGTCTTCAAAGACATTTAGTAAATGTGGATAGGCATGGCTTTGGGTCCAGAAAAAGTTAGAGTGCATTGGATTTCAGATTGAAAATAATAATAAATTAACAGTAAAGAGAGTGAGAATTGCCAAGATAAAATTTTACTCATCTTCTGATTCTACATTTGGCACAATAAGACATTTTATATAATATTTATTTTATTTAAAAAATTAGATATTTATTTGGTATCTTTGAATAATGAATTTTAGTTATTTTATTTACTATCATCTGTTAGGGAAAACTTTTTTTTTTCCTTGTTTTTCTTTTTTTTTTTTTTTTTTAACTTTCTTTTAAGATGTGTCTGTAGTCAACTGTGAACCAACTCAGAGATAGAGATAAGTGCTGGTAGGATGGATTCTGGTAAATGTTGTTTCTATGACCATCACCTGGTTTTCTATTTGGTAAATATTCATCCTCTCTCACCTGCCTAAAGGCAGTCTAGACATATACGGTGTTGTCTTACCGCTGATCAGTTATACTAAAGACCTGGTGGCCAATAGCTTGGCAGGAAGTAGGGGTCAGAACTTCCCAGTGACACAAGGAAAATAAAACACCGCTGAAGAATCAAGGGTGGACACAGAGGGAACAGAAAGGACCAAAGCAGAATAGAAAGCAGGGGAGAGCAATCATGTGACAGTTCTAGGCTAGAGAAATCAGGTTAAGTTAGCTGACTAACTAGGAGACTAGTTAGGAGACTGCCCAAGCAAAAGGCTTAAGCTATAAATTATATATGAAGTCTCAGATCATTATTTATACTGCTGGCAGGTCCAAGAAAATACCACTCACAAACCTTTCTTCCCAACAAATCTGTCTCCTACTTACATGATTTTTTTCCCCTTAAATTCCATGTATGTGAGTGTTTGGCTCTGTATAAGTATGTTCACCATGCGTGTACAGTGTCTACAAAGACAGAAGAGGGCATCCAATCCCCAGGATTTGGAGTTATAGAAACTCATTAAGATGCCAGGAACTGAATCTACATCCTCTACAAGAGCAGCAAATGTTCCCAAACTATGAGCCGTCTCTCCAGTCCTATCTTGAATTTCTTTTTTCTTTAAACTGTTCTTCACTGAATATAATTATGGTTGCTTTCCTAGCTATTGGGGGAATACTGCTTACTCAGCAATTTAGGGATGACATTGGTGTGTACAAAATGAGCTGTTCTGGGGTTTTTATTTTTCTTTTGTGGGTATAAATCCACCTAGTTTTTATAGCTCTGCATTGTTATCAAGACAGAAAAAGACAGAAACAAAGATGATTACAAATCAATAAGAATAACAATATGGTCAGGCAGTGGTGGTGCATGCCTTTAAATCCCAGCACTTGGGAGGCAGAGGCAGGTGAATTTCTGAGTTCGAGGCCAGCCTTTTCCACAGAGTGAGTTCCAGGACAGCCAGAGCTATAAAGAGAAACCATGTCTCAAAAAACAAATATATATATCCTTTTAAATAATTTAAAGAGAATTTTTAAAATGTAGGAAAGAAAATATCTAAGAATCATATAGCATGCACTTTCAACATTATGTCTTTTTATAGAATGATCATATTCAGGCCAAAATGAAGAAAAATTATATTGCTGCAATAAAAGAAGTGTATTTGAACCCAAATAATAATAACAGGTGTCCAGTTTGTAGGATGTTTAAGAATGGATACACAAACTTTATATAATTATTTAAATTTGAATATTTGAATTTAATATTCTATTGTGGTTTTCAATCCAGTTTATGCCTTAAGTGGTGATGGTGTTTTGAAATGCTGAATAAAATTTAAAATATTTGCTTTCATTCTATTAGGCAGGAATTAGAGAAATGTGTACTTTTGGAAATACAAATACCAAATAAAGACATCAAAGGTGTAGCATACTCTGTTTTCCCATATATGGCCCACAGTGAGATCACATGTGTAACCCAGCTCTGCTACTGAAACCACCAGAATGAACTTACAGAGCTTGTGCCTCTTAAAGATGATTTTAAATGCTCACAATAGATCATGCTAGCTAGTCAATGAACACTAGCTTCCCTTAGCTCACATCCTTCTCTTATGTGTATGCCAACATTGTACACTGAAATAATTCATTCATTGAGCTCCTCTGTGGGTCTCTAGAGGAACAGCTCTCTGCATATTAGTAGATCTCATGTTAATCAGAACCCAGAATTCTCTGTGGAATCAGTAGATTTCCTTTACAAATGTGGTTCAGTTAAGTCACTTGGTTCACAGCAGAGAACTGGGTACCATTTCTCAGTTTATTTAATCCCAGTATTTGGGATGAGAGGGCAGGAAAATCAGTCATCTTTGGCTACTTTGAGGATGGCTTGCAATATATGAGACTATTTCTGCAAAAACTAAAAGAAATAATATTCTGACCTGTCATTATGATAACACAATGTACTCCTACCTAATGAGCAAGAAATATAAAAAATAAATACTACATAAATGTTAATTCCATGTGAGGAAATATTTTCTAGAACATTTTATAAGTACTGCATCTGGCTTTTTTTTTATATACAGAATGTTTATTTTCACTGAAAATTTCATGATAATTTGAAAGACCGGCCATATGCTCAGAGATATAGTTCATGGTTTATGCTCTTGGCAAGATATTTATAACTAAATTCTTTCCTTAGTTTTTAAAACCAGAATGCCAAATAGTTCTTCCAGAGTTTCAAAGTAAATACATAATGACCTTTTAATTTTTATTTTTGTCATACTAAAATAAAGCACCTATGGGAAAAAAAAATGTCACCTGGGTTCAGTGATTCCCAGGGGTGAGGATGCATTGACACCCTCATGATCTTCTTTGCTGTTTGTCAGTTTCTCGATTTCAATAACAATCTGGACAGAAGTTAGTCTCCCAGTCAGTGCTTTTGACATTTAAATTTTTGTTTCTGTTCCCAGTATCTTGTGAAAGCCAAGATAGCCAAGTACAGATTCAACTTTATATGGTAGATGTGAAACAATTTTCAGGAGAATGCCTCCCAAATATCAAGTGTGTAGTCAAATGCTATCCTCAGAGCCAGCAGCAGCAGTGATCAAAAGGGATGCTCTTTCTCCTGGCCTCTGGGTTTGTGCCCTCAGTGTATGCCTTCCCTTTGTAGATCTTATGAGAATAATCAACAGACAAGGACCATGATATGAACCTCTTTTCTTTTAAAACTTCTGACAGATAATACTGGGAAGTTTTCTGGTGTAAACATTTTGTTTCGCAAAGCATAAGTATTTTCACAAAAACAATTAGCAAACAGCAAGACTGCTACAGGTGTAATCTCACAGTTTCACAGGTAAATGTGAATATACTTGCCTTTTTAGAGAGCAGGTGGCATGTAGCTATTTAAGGACATTTCTATTACTTCTGATCTCTTCTAAGTGCTTATCAGGTAAAAGTAGAGAATCTCTGTCTTCAAATGCAGTTGAGATCTAAATACAGACATAAAAGAAATATTTATTCAAAGGTTGCTGTCATTTATTTTCTGAAAATGTAATTCCTTATACTCATTAAAATCTGGTACCACACATACATTTTTGTGTCACGTTTTGCAAATGAATGGTTAGAGGTCTGAACTAATCCCATCCCTCAACAAATGATTATGCTCTGCCCTCTGAATAATTTATTATTAAATTTAAAAACACATTTTCTATACTGAGGATAGACCCCAGACCATGTTAATGCCAATCATTAGTGCTGTCAACCAATCACATCCTAGCCATGAAGAATTCTTTTCTTAATGAAATATGCACGTGTACACACACACACACACACAGAGTCATTATTTCAGAAAATAATATGTTGTTTACTGTGTATATCTGACATGTTGTTGGAGCAATGTTTCCATGCTGTATTTTTTAAAATTTTTTATGAATCTGTTTTGCATTTCTGTGTTATTAATTGATATGAAGTTCATCATGTAATCTAATTCTTTGTTTTAACTTCACTACTTCAACCGAGGTTGATGTATAATATTTTAGTAAATCCATAGTGTCATGGGCGAGCCACTTGCATTCTATTAAACTCTAATCTCAATACTTTGGGTTTACAGAGGAGAGAATGCCATACAGATTTAGCAAATGCTCACTTAGTAGGATCTGTGTAAGACACTAAGATAACTAGATTAAAATTTCTGGCATCCTAGAATGTATAACATATTTACAGTAAATGCATATTTTGCACCCATAATTTAACAATATGGTAAGTTCCAATAAAGGTGAACCATCACACACCGTGCTCCTAATTGCAGAGGTACTTCTGAATGAGCTTCTTCTTCTTCTTTTTTTTTTGCATTTCCCTGGTCACTTTTATTCTGCTAACCTCCTTTGTATTACTTCCCAACACCTGATCCTGACAAGGGTCCCATTTTACTTTTCTGGTTTCTGTACTTACTACAAGCTGTATACTCACATGTGAAGATTTGGAGCTAGGTACTTCTAATAAAGAAGAACGTGCACCATTTGTCTTTCTGTGTCTGGGTTACACCAGTCAATATGATCTTCTCTAGTTCTACCCATGTACTTGTAAAGATCAGGGATTTCATTTGTCTTTATCTCTCAATAATATTCCAAAGTATATATGTTACAAAGTTATATTATTTGTCAGTTGAAATACAGTTAGGTTGTTTCTATTCCCTAGCTATGAATAGACCATCAGTGAACATAGTTGATCAAGTATCTATAGTGTATGTGTCAAGTCATTGGGGGTGATACCAAGACAAGTGGTGTATCTTAGTCACATGGTAGATTTCCTTTTAGTATACTGACTATTCTTCACATAATTATCATAGTCATCTTTCTCTTTAAATACAGGGCCTCTTCATGGTCTGGAACTGCCAAAGAAGTTAGGAGTGCTAGCCAGAAAGCCCCAAATATCAGTTTGTCTTATTTCAACAGCCCCATTACTTTGTTGAATTTTATTATCAATTTCCATTTGTACACTCAGGTGTGCCTTACCTGTGGGGCTCTGTAACTTCTTGACACCTTTATTTTGATTCCAAAATAATATTTTCATATAAATCAATTACCCAACAACTGACAAAAATTAGTAATCAATACATGTATCTATTATTATTATCATTATTATTATTATTATTATTATTATTATCATTATTTACTTAAAATTTACAAGTATACAAATGAAAAAAAAGGTGAAAAAAAATAAATTCTTGCCTGCTTTACCAGTGGACATACTGATACTAGGAACCCAGACTAAGAGACTACACATCACCTAAAAAACCATTAAGGTCCACTCAGAAGTCCCCAATAGCACCCTTTCCCTTTAGTTCCATATGTCAGCCAACAGTTCCAGCAAAAGTTTCCTGCTCTACCAGAGGCCAAGCCAGTAGTAGGAACCCCAGAGACCAAGCATAAAATTTTAGAAGTCACACAGGTACCTGGAACCCCAGAGGCCATACGATTATACCAATTCCTAATATCCCAGAACCCCAGAGGCAAATGAAAGCATCCCAAATCTCAGAGGTGGACAGTCTCACAGGCCAATAAAAACCTAATGGAGACACATGGAGCAGACCTTTTGGATTACCAGAACTAAAGGTAACTCAAGCCAAAAGACCAGAGAGAAACAGAAACCAAGGAAAAAATTTAAGTACAACAAATATACACTCAGAAATTGGCACCTAAACCTATAATAAACCAAAACCCAGATGACTAGAAGCCAACATAAGAACACAAGAAACAACACCCAGGACAATATTGTACCAACAAAGCCCAGATAGTCTAATACAGCAAGCCCTGGAAATCCTATCACAGCTGCCGCATAAGAAAATAACGGAAAACTCAATTTTATGAAGATGATAGATGCCCTTAAAGAGGAAATGAAATATCACCAACAGAATACAAGAGATGGAAGAGAGAATCTCAAGCCTAGAAGGTACAATAGAAGACATTGATATATGGGTTAAAGAACATGTTGAATTTTAAAACTTTGTGACATAAAACATCCAGAAAATCAGGGGAAATATGAAAAAAAAAAACCCTAAAAATAATAGGAATGGAAGAAGAAAATGCCCAGCTCAAAATTCCAGAAAATATTTTCAAAAAACTCACATGAAAAAATTATAACCTAAAGGAGATGCCTATAAAGGTAAAAAGAAGCTTACAGAACAACAAATAAGAAAACAAAGTCTCCCTGCCATATAATAATCAAAACATTAAATGTACAGAACAAAGAGTATTAAAAGCTACAAGGGAAAAGGGCCTAGTAACATGTAGGATCAGACCTATTATAATTGCACCCTACTTCTCAATGGAGGCTCTAAAAGCCAGAGGAGCCTGGACAGATATCTTGCAGACTCAAATCACAAATGCCAGCCTGAACTATTATACCCAACTAAACTTTCAATCATCATAGAAGGGAAAAACACAAAATACTCCATGACAAAGTCAAATTTAAACAATGTCTTTTCAGAAATACAGTGTTGCAAAAGGTGCTAGAAAGAAAACTCCAACCCAAGGACATTATCTACACTAAACAAAACACAGAAAATTAAATAATTTTAGATAAACAAAACCACACATACACACTACTACCACCACAAACAACAAAATAACAGGAAATAATATTACTTGGTCATTAATATCTGTTGGGCTCAATTCTACAACAAAAAGATGCAGAGACTAACAGAAAAGAGGATCCATCCTTCTGCTGCATATAGGAAACACACCTTAAGATCAAAGATAGAAATTACCTTACATTAAAAGGGTTGGAAAAAGATTTCCAAGTAAATGGACCTAAGAAGCAAGCTGTTATAACCATTCAAATATCTATCAAAATAGAATTCCAACCAAATATAATTAAAAGAGATAGGGAAGCATACTTCATACTCATCAAAGTAAATGTCCATTAAGATGACATTTCAGTCCTGAACATCTATGCCCCAAACACAATGGCACTCACATTTGTAAAAAAACAACAACAAAAAAAAAAAACAAAAAAAAAACAACAACAACAAAAACAACAACAACAACAACAACAAATTACTAAGTCTTAAATCACACATGTAAATTCCATTTTAATAGTGAGAGACTTCAGCACCCTACTCTCACCAATGGACAAGTCATCTAGACAGAAACTAAACAAAGAAATAATGGAAGTAACAGGTATTATGACTGAAATGGACCTACCAGATATCTACAGAACATTTCACCCAAACACAAAAGAATACAACTTCTTAGCACCTCATGGAACCTTCTCCAAGATTGACCTTAAACTCAGTCACAATGCAAGTATCAACAGATACAAGAAAATAGAAATAATCCCCCATATTCCACAGACTAAAACTGGGTTCAACAACATGAAAAAAGTATAGAAAGCCCACAAACTCATTGAAACTGAACACTTTCTACTCAATAACCTCTGGAAGAAATAAGAAATAAGACTTCCTAGAATGCATAGGCGATATGCCTAGGCTTATGAGAAACCGTGAAAGCATTGATTAGGGAAATGTTCATAACACTAAGTACCTTCAAAAAGAAATTGGAAAGATCTCAAACTAGCTATTTAACAACATGCCTAAAATCTGTAGACTAAAAAGAAGTGAACACACCCAAAATGAGTAGATGTCAGGAAATAATCAAACTCAAGGCTAAATTCAACAAAATAGAAATACAAAGCAATACAAAGAATCAATAAAACGAAGAGTTGGTTCTTTGAGAAAATTAGTAAGATAGACAAATCCTTATCCAAAACAACTAAAAGTCAGAGAGAGAATGTCAAAATAAATGAAGTCAGAAACTGAAATGAGGCCATACTAACATCATAAACCAATGAAATCCATACTTCAAAAATTATTACACCACAAAACTTTAAACTCTAAAAGAAATGGACAAAAATCACTAAGCAAATGAACAAAAATCACTAAGCAAAGTTAAATCAGGAACAAATAAATAATTTAAATAGACTTAAAACCCCCAAGGAAATAGAAGCAGTCATTAAAAGTCTCCCTAAGAAAACAAAACAAAGCAAAAACAAAACAAAACCAACCAGAACCAAACTGTTTTTTAATAGAATTCTACCAAACTTTCAATAGAGAGATAATACTTATTCCTCAAATTATTCCACAAAATAGAAACAGAAGGAACATTCCCAAAATTTATTTAATGAGGCCACAGTCACTCTAATACCCAAAGACTAACAAAAAATGAGAATTTAGACCAACTTCCCTCATGAACATTGATACAAAATTACTCAATAAAATACTTGCAAGCCAAATCCAAGAAAGCATCCAAAAGACCATCTACCATTGTAGCTGCTTGTTCTTCTACTAATTAGGTTCCCTCAAAATCTGTTTTCAGTGCCTCAGATATAAGACTGAGGACTCAGTTGGTTCTTATTGGTAAATAAAATTGCCAGTGGCCAATGGCTGGCAAGGGATACAGAGGTGGAACTTTAGGAATCTCAGGCAAGAGGCAGAGGAAGAAAATAGAAGAGTTGCCTGGAAAGGAAGAGACACCACACTGAGAGGTGCAGAAGGCAGAGAATATAGCTGCCATGTAGGTGTCAGGGAACACAGCCTGAGAGGGCTGCAGGTCTGGGTCAGCAAAGATAGAATATAGGATTAGTAAGTAATAACTTGGGAATATTGGGGGGCAGAGGACATATCAGCCATGTGGAGGTTAGGAAGTAACCCAGTCATTGAGCTGTTTAAGGCATATCAAAATATAAAAGCTGTGTGTGTGTGTGTGTGTGTGTGTGTGTGTGTGTGTGTGTGTGTACGTCATTAATGAACCCAGATCATTGAGGAAGGTAGCCAGGGACAAGCTACCACTGCTGGGATCATATTGAATAGCCTTAATTGGGTACAGCTACATACTATGGTCAAGTAGGATTTACCCCAGAGATTCAGGGATGGTTCAGCATATGAAAACCTGTCAGTGTAATCCACCATATATGCAAACTGAAAGAATAATAAGAACACATAATCTTCTATTTCAACGCTGAACAAAGCCTTTGACAAAATCCACCACCACTTCATGTTAAAACCTTGGAGAGATCAAGGATACAAAAGATATACCTAAACATAATAAAGACACTTAACAGCAAGCTGAGAGCCAACATAAAATTAAATGGACAGAAACTAAAGCAATTCAGGCTGTCCACTTTTCCCCTACTTATTTAACATAGTACTTGAAATTCTAAGCTAGAGCAATAAGACAACTAAAGGAGATCAAAAAGATACAAATTAGAAAGGAAGAAGTCAAAGTATCATTATTTACAGATGACATGATAATATGCTTGTGACCACAAAAATTCTACCAGGGAATTCCCACACCACAGCTGACAAACACCTTCAGCAAAGTGGCTGCATACAAGATTATCTTGAAAAAAAAAATCAGTAGACCTCCTATATATTAACAATAAAGGGCTAAGAATGAAATCAGGGAAACAACATCTTTCACTCTATAAAATATCTTGGTGTAACTCTAACCAAGCAAGATAAAAACTGGTGTAAAGCTCTTACCCTCTTAAACTCTTGCCTCTCTCTTACCTCTTGCCCCCTTACTCCCAATTCCCTTCCCACCTCTCAGCACATGGCCATGACCAGGCCTCACTTCTCTACTATCTCCTTCTCTCTGCCTTTCTCTACCTCTGCTATCCTCTTAACTCCCCCTCACCATGCCCTGAATAAACTCTATTCTATTATTCTATACATAAATAAATAAATAAATAAATAAACAAACAAATAAATAAATAAATAAAACAAACTGGTATAACAAGAACCATAAGTCCATGAATAAAGCAATCTGAGAGTATATGAGAAGATGAAAAAAATCTCTCATGCTCATGGATCAGATGGAAAAATCTCTCATGCTCATGGATTGTCATAGAAAAGAAATGGTCATCTTATCAAAAGCAATCTATAGATTTAATAAAATTCCCACCAAAATTCAAATACAATTCTTTAAATACCTTGAAAGAACAATATTCAACTTCATGTAGAAAATCAAAACCCAGGATAGCTAAAATAATCTTGTACAATAAAGAAAACATCTTGATGTATCACCATGCCTGATTTCAAGCTCTACTACAGAACTTGAATAATAATATTAAGAAGAAGTAATAACAACATGCAGTATTGGCATAAAAACAGTTAGGTGGATCAACTGAATTAAATCAAACACCCACATGTAAATCCACACATCTATGGACATCTGATTTTGACAAAGAGGCCACAATTGTAAGATGGAAAAAAGCAATCATCTTTAACAAATGTTGCTGATCTAACTGAGTGTCTTCACATAGCAGAATGCCAATAAATCTTTATCTAGCACCCTACACAAATTAGAAGTAAGAGTGGATCATCAGTGTCAACATAAAATCAGATACACTAAACATGATAGAAAAGAAAGTGGGAAATAGCCTTGAACAGATTAGCATGGGAGACAACTTCCTGAATAGAACACCAATAGAGTAACATTAAAATCAACAATTAATAAATGAGACTTCATAAAACTCAAAAGCTTCTATAAGGCAAAGGATACTATCAACAACACAAAATGGCAGCCTACAGAATGGGAAAAGATCTTCACCATCTCTACATCTGGCAGAAGACTAATTTCCAACATATATAAAAAACTCAAGAAACTTGACACTAATAAAACTAAATAATTCAATTTAAGAAACTGGGGTATAGATCTAAATAGAGAATTCTTAACGGAGGAATCTCAAATAGCTGAAAAACCATTAAAGAAATATCCAACATCCTTAGCTTGCAGGGAGATGAAAATCAAAATGACTCTGAGATTGCATCTTACAGCCATCAGAATGGCTAAGATTAAAAAAAAAAAAAAAAAACCTCAAGCAACAGCTCGTGCTTGTGAAGATGTAGAACAATTGAAAGGCACATACATTGCTGGTGGGAGTGTCAACTCATACAACCACTTTGGAAGTCACTATGGAAATTTTTCAGAAAAAAAAATGGAATCAATCATTATCAGAGAGGATTTATCCAGCAGCTTCTAGAAATAGATATACAGAGACCTGCAGCCAACCATGAAGTAGAACTCTAGGAATCCTGTGGAAAAGGAGGATGAAGGATTGTATAAGCCTAAAGGACAAAGGACACCACAAGAAATCCACATAATAAACTCATCTGGTCGGAGCTGAAACAGAAGGAAGGACCATCCAGAGACTACCTCACCAGGGGATCCATCCCATAATCAGCCACCAAACCCAGACACTCTTGCATATGCCAGCAAGATTTTGCTGACAGGACCCTGATATAGCTGTCTCTTGTGAGGCTAGGTCAGTGCCTGAGAAATACAGAAGTGGATGCTCACAGTCATCTATTGGATGGAACATAGGACCCCAAGTGGAGGAGCTAGAGAAAGTAGCCAATGAAATGAAGGGGTCTTCAACACTATAGGAGGAACAACAATATGAACTAACCAGTACCCCCATAGCTCATATCTCTAGCTGCATATGTAGCAGAATATGGCCTAGTCAGCCATCATTGGGAGGAGAGGCCCTTGGTCTTGTGAAGATTATATGCCCTGGTACAGGGGAATGCCAGGGCCAGGAAGCAGAAGTGGGTGGACTAGGGAGAAGGATGGGGGGAGGATATAGGAGACCTTTGGGATGGCATTTGAAATGTAAATGAAGAAACTATGTAATAAAATAGTAATAAAAATAAATACATAAACTCACCCAGGCTCATAGGGGCACACAAGACTGTAATGACAACCAGATAGCCTGCAATGGGACTGAGCTAGGTCCTCTGCATATAGGTTACCGTTGTATAGCTTGGTCTTCTTATGGAACTACTGACAGTGGGAATAAGAGCTGTTTCTGACTCTTTTGCCTGCTTTTGGGTCACTTTTTCTCCTGCTGGATTGCTTTGTCCAGCCTTCATACAAGGGGAGGTGCCTGGTCTTTCTGCCACTTCATGTGCCATGTTTTGTTGATATGCGTGGGAGGCCTGACCTTTCTATGAAGGGAAACAGAAGGAGCAGGAGCAAGTGGATTGGAGGGTAGGTGGGGGAGTAGGAAGAGAGGAAGGTAGGGGAATATGTGATAGGGATGTAAATAATAATAATAATTATAATTAATAAACAAATTCTTCATGTATTTCAATGACTATCAGGGTCAATATCAGCTCCTACTAACTTTATATACATCATGTTCCTTTTTCTTTCTTTACTCTGTGTCTTGAGTAAAGAGTCCCCCACTGAATACTTGCTTTCTTTGGACAAAAAAAAAAAAAAAAAAAAAAAAAGCCAATGTCACTTTAAACCAGGCATGGTGGTGCATGGCTTCAATCCTAGCCCTTGGGAGGCAGAGGAAGTTGGATATTTGTGAGTTCAAGACCAGCCTAGTCTACAAAGGGAATTCTAGGACAGTCAGGGCAGTTATATAAAGAAACACTGTCTTGAACCTTCTTTTGCCCAAAACAATGCCAATGTCTGTAAGACGTTTAAACTTCATACTAGCTTGATAATGATACAATAGTACAATAATCAATAATCTAGGTCTGAAATGAAATAAAAGCCAATTACCTCCTACTTGAAAAGTAAGGACTTTATTATTGTTGTCTTAGTTTGCTTCCAGTTGTTGTAATAAACACCATGACCAAAAGCAGCTTGAGGAAGTGAGGTTTTGTTTGAGCCAAGCTTATAAATGACCATTCATGATGATGTGCTAATATAATAACTCAAGCTGTAACCTGGAGGCAAGAACTGAAGCAGGGGCCTTAGAGCAATGAATCTCAACCTGTGGGTCTTGACCCTTCTGGGGATTGAATCACCCTTTTGCATATCAGATATTTACAATTCATAACAGTAGTAAACTTAGTTATGAAGTAGCAAGAAAAATAGATTCATGACTGGAATCACCACAACATGAGGAACTCTATTAAAGGGTAGTATAATTAGACATGTTGAAACCTACTGCCTTAAAGGAACAATGCCTACTGGCTTGCTCCCCATAGTTGGTTCAGCCTGCTCTTTTATATAACTCAGAACCACCTGCACAGGTTTGGTATTTCCCACAGGGGATGGGCCAATCATTACTTCATAAAGCTCCATTCTGATTTGCCTGCAGGACAATCTGATAAAGACTAGTTTCTTAATCAAGGTTCCTCTTTCCAAATAACAAAAATTTATGTAAATTGGCAGAATTGATACAGAAAATTTTTAAAATAAACTGTTTTCTGAGAATTATTCATCATAGTATGTTATTGTATTAAGCAAAATCACAGTAGAAGAATATCAAATTCTCATGGGATAATTGAAATGATCTAGATCATTATTTCAGTTATTTCTATGCATATAAAGTTACAGACACTGCTAAAATCCTTTTAAGCATTTGAGCCACCACTGACTAGAAGGGAGATAATATCTTCCAGTACATTTGTTGAAATCTCTATAAATTGTTTATGAGAGGTTCTGCTTCTAAAGAAGGAGAAAGAAACAGGATTTAACAAATGATTATTGACTTCAGTCACGTTGGATTCATTACATAATTAAGCCTGTTAATTCTTAAGCCACCAGCTGATAATATTACTTTCATATTCTTTCTCAATAAATAAAAGCACTTTATCTTAAATACAGATATTTACTGACACCGCTAAAAATCAGTCTTCATGAGGCTTACATATCATGGACTGCAGAGATGGCTCAGCAGGTAAGAAAGCTTGATGCACTCACAGGGAAATTTGGGTTTTAGTCCCAGCATCCAAATAAAAGCAGATCATAGATTTGCATTTTTCGTACTCTAGCAACGTAGGGGTGGAGACGGATGCACCCTGGACTGATTTAGAAAGGATCCCCAGTGAGGATGCCTCCCTCTGGCCTCCATAAGTGTGCACACATGCACATACATGCATAGAGCATACATACACACATACTACAAAACCAAATCAAGTAGTATTACAACAAGTGATAATCTCACCATCCAAAGGCACAATCTCGTCATGCTCATGGGTTTCTTCTTCCAAACTAGCTTGATGCAGGAATATGACTTTTCTGAAAAGACTGCATTTCCTATTTTGAAAGTATAGGCTGCATATGTATTCTTATATTAAAATTATATTCAGGGGCATTGCAGAGAATTTTACAAGAATATCTGAATTATCAGATATAACTTCCTTGAGCATATGAATGGCTACACACATGTTACTTCCATATCTCTTCATGAAGGTGTTTAATTTATTAGTATTTAAGTGGTTGACATGACAAGCCATCATGGCTTCAGTTACATAAATACATATTTATGAACACCTTAGAGTACATATTTTTAATTCCTTTGAACAGTGCCTCCAAAGCCATTAAAGTGTACAGTTTCACATTCAGTTGTGGATGCTTTGTAACACATAAATTTCCAACCCTTTAACATTCACATTAGCAACAGTAATGCATCAAAGGGGTTGTTGTGTATTGTTGCTGCATTTACAGAACACAATGAAAATAATTTCTGTTCTAGTTGCACCTCACCAATTTGTTTTCCCTTTCGCTTTTATTAAACATGTACATAAATATGCAAACACTTAAGTACAAGCAAGTGAAACACTGAAGTCCATGCCCAGCACATTTTTACATACTATTGTCTGGCAATCTGATTTAACTACAGTTACTGAAAGATAAATGGCTCTTAACTTGAGCGAGTTTGAAATGTAATTGTCTTTAAATATTTGAACAGTTTGTACAGTTTGTAGTCTTGTTGAAGATGATTATGTCAGTTATGTGATTTATGACATAGGAAGCCTACGTGAGACACAGGTTGCATTAAGGTCGGAATCAAACCTACAGAGCATACAGGTTGGAGGTTAAAGCGTTCTCAACCAGTTATGCTTATTGCTCTGGTTTAACTCATGAGAAATGTAAGGCATCAGTTCATAGTGCAGTGGATCCTTAATGCATCTGGTCATTTGGTTAATTACAAGAAATTTTTATTGAATGAAATGCTGGTTATGCTTTAAATTCTATGATTTTTAAGGGAATCCAATGTACATGTGAACCCCTCCCTTCAACTAGTTTCAAAGATATTAAAGGCTTATTCATAGTCTTTATTTAATTCCTCAATAGTGCCCCTTGCCTTTGCCTCCCAGAAGTCCCCATCAGTTGGAAATCAGTGGGCTCTTGCACAAGTATTTGTTCTTTATGAAATATCACTTTGGATGAGGGAGGGTGAAGTGGGTGTTTTGTGTTAGCACATAAATATGTGTGTGCTCCAGATTGTGGAGGACAAAGGACAACCTCTGACACTATTCTTTTAGAGTAGGTGGTTTTTTTTTTTTTGTTTGTTTGAAACACTGTCTCTCATTTAACCTGGACATTGATGAGCAGGTTAAGAAGTCCAGGAACTGTTATCATCTCCCCAGTGGTGCCCAGATTGCAAGGGTATATTCCCATACCTGGTGATCTTACTTGAGTCTTTTTTAAAACAGGTCTTCATGCTTGCACAACATGCGCTTAACTAACCTGAGCCATCACTCCAACCTCCAAGCATACAACTTTTGAAACAGACATGTCTGATACTAATAACTAAAATGGAATATTAATTAAGTCTGATACAGTCCTTGGAATTTCCTTTTTTTTAATGCTTAGAATTATACCATTTTTGCTGAGGAATTCAAGCAAGCAAATGAAGACAAAGACAACAGATTACTCTCAATCCACCATCTAAAAAGAATGACTGCTACTAAAGGTTTTCTCCTTAGTCATCAAAACTGTTCTCAAAGAATTATAAAGGAAATTCTATAGTTCATACTTTTGTTGTTTTTCTCTTTAGAGTGGTACACTTTCTTACTGTTCTAAAATTATTTAATAATACATTTTTGTTCTTTAAAATTTTTATACATGTATGCTATGTACCCTGATTACATGCATCTTCCACTCAGAGCCCCCAAGTATCCCTTAAGCCTCCCTGACATATTTTCTTCCCCACTTATAAATTGAGGATATCCATAATCATGTGTATAAAGTAAACACAAACTAGAATCATCGGGTTATGTGAGGGAGAGAGAGAGAGGTTTCTATTTTTATGCATGAATTTCCAAAGAAGAAACGTGGTTACTTTTACATTGTAAAGAGTCAAATAATATTATATTATTTTTTTGGTTCACAACATTATATTTTATGTATTAATATACTGAGATCTACATAAATTAAACTAATGAAAAGAGTTTAAAACTGCCACACTGAACTTCTCACGTTATTTCTATTAGAGCATGTTAAAATTTTCTACACATAATACTGTTTTCGTTTAGTGTTTGAATCGTGGTATTTAAAAAGTGACATATCCAGGTTAGAATGTTGGCTGAATTGGTAAAGTATTTGTTGTGCAAGCATGTTGGGCTGAACCTCCAGAACTCATGTACAAAGACTGGGCATAATAATGTGTATTTGCAATCCCAGGACTATGAGATTGGTGAACGCAGGTGGACTACCCTAATTTCTGTTCAAGCAGCTTTGCCTAATCCTCAAGCTCCAGGCCAATTGAGAGACACTATCTCAGAAAACTAAACAGCCAGCTCCAAAGGACAAACATCTGAGTCTGTACCCTGGCTTCCATGTTCTTGGTAAATGTGTTATTATTATTATTTATTTTTTGGAATCAATACACTATTAAAATTCACCAAATGCCATTACAATGCCACTCACCTCCAGGAGTCTATATTTGCAAAAAATACCTTTAGTATTTAGTAATTGGTGTTTTTTGATTTTGATATGTTATGTCAAGTACTGTGGCTAGATTTCTTGGTGTAACCACAGGTCATCCTGTTTGCTTGTGAAGGAAAGGGAAACACTTGTATTTTACTTTGCACAAAAGGCTGTGCTCCACCCCAGCAGAATGTTTGTCAATTCCACCTCATTTTTTGTCAATTCCACCGCATTTTTTTTCTTTGTATGGAACAAATATATGATAATTTGATTTTATTCCAAGATAAGGTCTGTTTTGTTAAATATTTTCACTCTGTGGGTCATTTGTACTATGTAGAGTTTTGGCTCTGAAGTTTCAAACATCACAATGAATGGACCCACTGGCTCGGAATCAATATTCCCTCATTATAATATCTGACCACAGGTGATACTAATGACCTTATTCTTAGCCTCCTCTTTTGTGATTGGAAATCAGTGTATCTGGGGACATGATAAACAGCTTAAGATCCAGTTTTACATGCAAGAAGAGTTGAGGAAGCTGGAGGAAAGCAATGAACACCAGTAGACTCAGACAGTAGCACAGAGAGTTTTGGGCAACTACCATCTGCTTATGTTATTCACTCAACATCTTGGCTTCTCTAGAGCTGTTTTCACATTATGGAAGAACCTTCCTGGAGCCATGCCACTGATAAACATTCTTCTCATTGACTCCAGGGGAAGTAGCCCCTGAAACCTCAAGGTCAAATTCAGGTGCAAAAGATAAAATACAGGAAATAAGCAAACAAAAGGAGGCAGTTGGTTGCAGATGGTCTTAGTTAGGGTTTCTATTGCTACAACAAAACACCAGAACCCAAAAGAAAGTTGGAGAGGAAAAGGTTATTTAGCTTACACTTCCACATTGCTGCTCATCACCAAAGGAAGTCAGGAACTCAAATAGAGCAGGATCCTGGAGACAAGGAGGTGATGCAGAGGTCATGGAAGGGTGCTGTTTACTGGCTTACTTCACCTGGAGTGTTCAGCTTGCTCTCTTATAGTAACCAGGGCAACCACCCACAGTGGGCTGGGCCCTCCCCCATTGATCACTAATTGAGAAAATTCTTACAGCTGCATCTTGTAGAGGCATTTCCTCAACTGAGGCTCCTTCCTCTCTGATTACTATATCTGTGTCAAGTTGACACAAAACCAGACAGTGCACAACTTTTGGTATTTTCACTGATAATGAAAGTCCAACTCAAAGCTTGGGAGGATTTGGTTTTAAATTGATACCGATATTTTGGGAAAATTATCTGAATGTCAGCAAAGCTGAAAAATACTCCATTGACACACTGTTTGAACCCACCTGTAATAAAGGTAACTATTATTTATTTTTCTTACTTCTTTATCACACAACTGTTAAGCAAATTTGAATAATCTGAAGGTCATACTTCATCAGTAATATTTAATATTTAATATTGTCTGTATTTCAGTATCTAAGAGAATTTAACTAGGAAGAGTGAGACATGTTTATAATCCTAGGACTATGAAGGCTGAGACAAGATAATCTCAAATGTAATTGCCAGCTTGTTTGAACTAGTTGTTAAGGCCTATCACCAAAATAGATGATAGATAGATAGATAGATAGATAGATAGATAGATAGATAGATGATAGATAGATAGATAGATAGGATTGAAAGAAAAAAGGTGTTCAAGTATATGTATCAATTCATGCACATATATTCCTAAATGATCAGTTCCCCTGAACCATGGTAGTTCACAGTCATCAAAAAACATTGTATATGACCTCAAAAAGATATTTTATTTCTACAATGTGCTTCTGAGTTAGAAACATTGAGTACTTCATGCCACTTGCCTGAAAGCAAGTGTATCTCATTTCCACAGAGAGAAACTCTGAGCCAATTAGTCTAATTCCATTCTGTTCTGCCTAAAAGTGTCATCTTTTAAGGACTGAAAGGTTTATAATTTATTAAATCCTCATGGTGTGATTTGATCCCTTGAAATAGAACTCAGTTTTATTAATTAAACAGGGAAAATACATCTTTCTTGCAGAAAAAGAGAGAAAACACATTCTCTATAATATCAAAATTGATTGAATATGTTTGTGGATGAAAATGATCAACTATTGGATTCTAGAGGATTTAATTTATCAAGGGCGATTATATGTATTTAATTTTACATAGATAAAATTTTACTGTAAAATGTCTATATAATATGCATATGTGGAAAGAATAGGCAATTCATCTTAGATATTTTTCTATTATTGAGGAAAATATACACCAAGAACAGGGCAATTTTTAGGAGAAAATGGTTTCTGGGGCTTATAGATTCAGAGTGTTAGAGCCCATCACCATCATGGCAGGAAGCAGGCAGGTAGGCATAGCAATGAAGCGGTAGCTGGGAGCTTACATGTGATCCACAGCAGAAGGCAGAGGGAAAGCTAAGTAGGAATTGTATGGCTTTGAAACCTCAAAGCTTGCTCTACTGACACACCTCCTCCAACAAGGCTACACCCCCTAATACTTCCCAAACAGTTCCATAAACTAGGGACCTAGCTTTCAAATATCTTAGCCTATAGATTCCATTCTCATTCAGACCACCACAGACTTTGTGGAGCACCATAGTCATAAATAACAGTGCATGTGACCAGTCACATAGATTTTCCCTGTGGCTCAGATGTTTCTAGATGTATATTGTTTATTCCTTTGCCTGAGAAAAAAGATGAAAGTCAAAGGAAGATAAATACGAAGACATAAGATTTCTTTACTGTATGGTTTGGATATGCCTGCCCCGGTTGTGTGGTATTTCTTAGGGCATAGCCATGAGAAAGCTGTAGTTTAAGCAGCTGTCTGACACTGTTGATAAACTTGGAGATAATTTTGTGGTATAGTTCTGTCTCTGGGAGTCCACTTTGCTCCTCTCCATTCTTATAATGGATATCATCTTTCTGTTAGATCATGCTACTGAGAAAGGAGAGAAGAAACCAAGAATCCAGCAATGTAACCAACCACCCTCATTTAAAAATAGGGCACTCTGATCATCTAATACCCTAGTTTATTGAGATGCCATATGGCACGGTTTCATCACTCAGGACCACTTTTCCTAAACATACACACTCACAAACACAAAGCATGGACTGACATAGCAAACAGGGCATGGTCAGTTCTGTTATTCTACTGAACTATATATGTTTTCAGCAATAATCGGTAAGAATAAAAAACATAGTCCTAACATTACACGTTTTCTTAAAATACAACCTCAGTAGAGAAGATGGACTCCTGACATGTACTTTTGTGACTTTATAGAAGTCACATAATGCATAAGCTTGCTTTTGTTCCTCTCTAGAACAGATATAAACTATAAGACTGTACAAACTAAATCCATATAGATTTTTGCATATTTTCCCATTAATGTGTTTTTCTTTGTAGATAACTGACTTGGAGGCTTCTGAAGAATTTTAAGCATTAGTTTTAAATTCTTATCATTGACTTTGAGTTTCATTTTTACTCAGCCTTAGTGTTTGTCCATTTCAGTTTTCTAACATCTATCACCCTGCGGTAATTCAAATATTGTACTTCATCACAGAAGACATTAAGAATTAAGATAAAATGGAGATCACATTTCATTATTTAAGAGTGAGTACACACAGATCTTGTCCCTTAAAGATTTGAATGCTTGCCAAAGTTAAATTGATATAAGTTGTGTGTTCATTTACTCTCAATTCATGTGATGACTCTAAAATAATGAAATAAATGAAGCATATAATTTAATTGATACTTCATCTGTTAATGGTATTTGTGCCAATTTCCAATAGCTTTTGGTTGTGTTAATATAATTTGACTTTTGAGCAATTAAGTGGTGTATTTAGTATAGGCAAAATGATTAATTAAAAAATGTTGGCCCATATGCAAAAGAAGTTAACTTTTCCTGTTCATGCAATTTCATTTCAAAGTATTATAAAAATCATAGGTGTATGATATTTCAGGAATGTATTGGGCTTTGGAGACTATATAGCCCAATTGTTAATCAGATGCATAAGTCTTGTCCACATTTATATAATAGTTGCCCAAACCTAAAGAAACATATATATGTTCCAACTACCTGTTGTCTTTTGAAGGGAAATATTTTTTAACAAAATAACACAAAACAAAACAAAAAATCAATGAAAATCTGATATTTAGATCTCATGTGATACTAGTAATACATGGTTGTTTTAACATATTTCTGTCTCCAGAGAAATTGCTGTTTGGTAATAGACTAATGGGTAGAAAAAATTACCACAGGTCTATGCAGAAGATACTTAATAGAAATGTTCCTAGAATACAGAGTGGATGGAATGACTGTCAGTGTAGCCTCTGAGATGAATGAACTTTGCTTCGAAGATTGGGTTCTTGTGCATCTTGATGAAGAGTTAATGTCTAAGATAATATAGGAGAAGAGTTGTAAGTAGTAACTAAGTATATAGTCATGTGATTAAAGGGATGAGGAGTTAGATGCATGGATTAGTAATACATAATGAGACTCCAATCATAAAGTACCTGAAATTAAACAATGGATAGTTACAGAAGAACAGAGCAATAGTGGGTGAACAGAGGAGGGACTGGCAAAGGAGAAGAAATGGTCATAGCCTCTTATCTAAAATTATGTAACATCCCAAGAATCAAAAATAATGAATACCATTATCAAACTCATATGTGAGCAGAAAAATTTCACCATCAATTTAGATAAAATAATGCCACGATGTTTAACCTTGACCATAAATTTGAACCCCTTATGGGAGTACCCATGAGTCAATTCATAAAGACCATAACTCAGTAAATAACAAATTGAGAACATATTGACATTATTGAGAAGTGGTGAAAAGTGGGACTTTTGGAGAAAGGAGGTCCCTAAGATGTGTCCTTCGGGCTATGTCTTACATTGCTGTTTGTCTGTGTTCTCAGTTTTTCTGCCCTTCATGGAGAAAGGTTTTCAGCATATATGTCTGCTCCATGATGTTTTTCCTCACGGTGATCCCAGACATATTCCTCCAAATGATCACGCAATGAGCCTGCAGGCAGCATCAGTCAACACAAATGCTTCCTCCCTCAAGTAGTGATGAGAAATGGTAATTACCACAGACGCCAGTCCCAGCACCAAATGCGTTGTTTATCAAAAGCACTAAGATATTCCATTTAACTCTGGAATATAACACTTAAAAGTTAAACTTGAGGCAAAGCCATAATTATATGAAGAACTAAAATTTTCAAAAAAAAGTGACAGTAATAATTATGAGCACTGGATTGGAGCCATTCCTGAATTCAAAAGCATGCTTCTATTCTGTTCTAGTTTAGTGGCTGCATTTGAGCTATGATCCAAACTTTTAAAAGTATAATTGAAAACAAAAAACTGTGGTTGATCTTTACCAGTCAAAATCCGTGCATAACTTGCTCTTTTATTAGATAGGAAATGAACTAACAAGTAGATGTGGTTTGTTGATTTTTTCCCCCTTATTTTTCTTTTTTTATAAAATAAAAATCAAGTTGTAAATTTCTATTGAAATTTTAAAATGAAATTCCCAAGAGCTGCAGCTGGAATAGATGAGAATCAAATTACCATTCAGCAAATATTTATAAAAATAAACTTTAAATATATTGTCAAACGTAGAGATCATGTGTGTGGGTATGCACACATGTTTAAGTGTATGTGAGTGTGTGTGAGTGTTTATGTGTGTGTGTGTGTGTGTGTGTTATGCTATCAACAATCCAGTGCTTCACCTTGAGTCATGCTAGTCAAGAGCACTACCAGTTACTTATGTTCCTGGCCCTCCTTATGCTTCTATTTGTAGACAGGATCTCATTAAATTTCCCAAGGTGATTTTAGATTCACTGGGTAGCCCAGATTTGCATTGAGCTTGTGCCCTGCCTGTCTTACCATAAGTAGCTAGAATTAAAAGTGTATGGTACCTATGTCTTGCTAAAAATAGATATTGTAGATAGAAATATTTTTTTATAATGTTATATAAGAAACTTCTTTTTTCTTTTCAACACACACACACAAAAAAAAAACAACAAACACTTTTAATTCTCTAGCTTGAATCTTTGATTCATTTCTCATTTGGGGTGTTTAAACTTGTTTCTGCTATTGAATAACTAGAGCATTATAAGAGAAGGTATCTAGTTTCATTCTTCTCTGCCCCACTTAGCTCTAGAAGCTGAGGAATTCTCTGCCTTTAACTCTTTGCCATCTTATGGTTTAGGATTTTCTAGTTATTGTCAACAGTAGAAGTGGACGTCATCCCAAAGCTGAGGTGGAAGTTGACCTTGGGTCTCACCTATCTATGTTCCTTCTCTCTGTTTTGCTGAGAATATCCATGTGGGATCATGTTCACCATGCAAGCACGCGAGCACGAGCACACACACTCACACACACACACACACACACATTGCAGCTCATTGGTCACATTTTGGTTTCTTATTTTCCACTTGGTGGTATTCCTGTTGCGCCTTCTTTATTCTTCCCTTATTACTCCAGTGTGGGTTGCTATTTCAGGGCTTATCCTTCAGGATTTTTGTCTTATCCTTGCTCTTTCTCCTCACACACAATATTGAGGTTGGTCAGCTAGAAACATCATGAAGGACCCAAAAGACACAAATAACTTCTATAATGCTTACAGTGTGTGTTATGTGTAATGCCTTGGACTAAAGTTTACTCACCGGCTGCCTTCACACTCTTAGTCCTAGAAAACGTTCACCTCTTCAGTCCAATCCCTGTGTCCTACAGATACTTCTTGAGCACAAGCTTCTCTGTGGCAATTAGCATCAGAAACAGATTCTTTTTGGTGTGATTGCTTCTGAAGAAATAACATTTTTATCTCATACTGAGCCCTATTTTTAGTGTTCTTCACACATTCCTTGTGATAATTTTTGGGATCTATCTAATAGCAAATGACTACGAGATAGACTCATAGTCTATCAGACTGCCCTCCCTTTCCACTCCCATATTGGCTTTTGCCTGTAGTCATTAAGAGAAGCCATGATAGTGGCTGTGTCTTAGCCTTGCTGATTGTGGTCACAGTGGTAGCTATTAAAGATCTCTCCTATCTGCAAAATAACTTGGGGTACCATGATTACCAGAGTTTTGGCTGCAGTGGGGCTGATAAGTTCTTTCTGAGATCTATTCTACATCTATGTGAATAAATTCCTTATGTAAACATTTATTTTTAAAACTGGAAGCCTTATGTTAAACAAACAATCAACACATTTTTACATGTTATGCATACAGTTGGCCATCACTGGAAAGAGAGGCCCATTGGACACGCAAACTTTATATGCCCCAGTACAGGGGGACGCCAGGGCCAAAAAATGGGAATGGGTGGGTAGGGAAGTGGGGGGGGGGGGTCTGGGGGACTTTTGGGATAGCATTGGAAATGTAATTGAGGAAAATATGTAATAAAAAATGTTTAAAAAAAAAGAAAATCTTCAAGTATCCTGTGAGTATCACTTTGTTACAAAATAGGCCATTTACTAGAAGGAATTCTCCAGAGATGATTAATGCTACATGGTGATGTCAGGGGGAAATCCCAACATTTGACCTTAATGCAATATCAATAAAAACTGATTGTAAAATTAATATAATAATGGTTTATCACAATTAATTACATGCAATATGCTTTTTGTATCTTTACGCTTTTTTCTCTATAGAAGGAACAGCATCAAATATGATTTTTAAGTAATTCATTGCATAAATTTTGATCAACTTTTCATAACACAATTGTGTGCATTTTTTTTATATCTATGCCATACCAAACACTTAAATTTTAAAAATATATTTCCTGGCTACCTCCCAGAATTTGGGAAAGAATAAAAAAGTAAATTAACAAATAAATAAACAAGAACAAAACAAAGCCAGATAAAGAAACAAAATACCTCTAAGTAAAAACTCAGTTCAAAGCCTTGTGGAGCAAAGGTCAATTCTACAAGCTAGTTTCAGCTAATGGTAGAGTTATCTAGCTAGTGAGGCCCCTGGGACAAAGTCTATTCTAGCAGAGAAAGTAAGTTGACCTTTCCTTTTACACTCTAATTTGCATCTAAACTTTCTATCCAGGGCAAGTTAAGACTCTCCTGATACTGGTCCAGTGATTGGGCAATCCACCTTTTCCCATTAGCATCTGCTTTGAGCCCTCCAATGTAAACAGTATTAGTGGCTAGGTTCCAGGAGTCATTGGGTAGCAGGTACTCTTTTTGTTTACAGATGTTCTTTGATTCAAGATTAACATAGGAAATGAGAAGCTGAATGCCTTGGATACCTGCCAGACAAATAGGAGGGAAAATGGCTGGTAAGAAAATGAGACACAGTTTGGTTTTCTGGTTTGTTTATGTGTTATCAGGATAGAGGACTGTGCTAAGGAGAATAGCAATAAATGATAGAAAAGAAGGATAAGAGAGGCTTTAAGAAAAAATGGTTAGAAGATGAGAAATCATGATAAAAAGAACCTTTGTTATTATTATACAGATTAAAAGTCTTTTATATGTGAGTCGATTTATTATTTGATGTGTGTTATATGTTATAAATACTACATAGGATTTATTCGACAGCTTGTACAATGAATATGAAGACCCTTAGCATTTTATATGTAGTAGGATATAGTCTTGAGTGGGGTCATCTTGCACTGGAGGGAGGTCCTCAGGGAGCGAGCAAGGTTAAGGACTGTCTTAGTCATGTAAGAATGAACAGGGCTGGAACATAATTGGAACTTTCAAATTAACATGATTTTCTGGTCATATCACCATGAAAGCTGCTGAAGCCTACCATAAGGTAGCTCACAGATTAACAAAAGCAGTAGGCATGTTAATGAAGTTTTGCACAGCATTGACTAATATACTTGAAAAAGTAACAACCATAGAATTATTTTCATTGCTACTTCCTAACAGTAATATTCAAATATTATGACTAATAATGTCATAAATAAATCTTCAAAATAAATATTTTGAGGATTTGCCAAAAGTGTTTTGACCCACAAATTGAGTACCGCTGTTTTAAAAACTAAGTTTATGCCTATAAGACCAAATTAAAACAAACAAACAAACAAACAGACCCTGGATGTACTATTTCCTGAATCTGGTTAAGAGATAAAGACTCTGATGAAATAGTGCCTTTGTACAGGTGACAAATTCAATCTGGCATCAATGAATTAAGAGTTTATTTCTTTTATTTTCATTCATGGTTGGTGAGGGCTGGATTCATCAAACTGTAGCTAGCTATGTGTTTCTGTCTGCTAAAATACATTATTTATGAACACGAATATCAATGTGGATCTTGTTAGATGAAATCATTTTAGTAAATATACCTGTGTGTTCTGAAAACAGAGTTAATTCTGCAAGTATTATTCATATTCACAGACACTAAACAAATTTCTATTATTCTTACAAATAAGCACACATAAATAATTTAAATTTTATGAAAACACTGTTTCTCTTACAGAGATCCTATTAACTATAAATGCTGTTAATTGGTTTTTTAGTTGTTCTTTTTTTTTTTTTTACCATTTTTATCTGCTTATTTAAAATATTCATGGACCTGACATTTCATTTCATTGGATACTAGGTACATTCTACTCAAGTAGGTAATGGATTTACAAAAGGAAGCAAACACTGAAGCTCAGAAGTATCTATTGTGAACTATGCCCAAAGGGAAAAGAAAGAACATACTTCTTGAGCAGATATAAACATACAAAAATTTAAAAGCATAGTTTCAGACAAGGTTAGTATCATCTGGTATATTAAAAATAAAGCAAGAAAGATAAGTGATTATTAGGAAGAGGAAATATTTTTCTCTGGGATTATTCAAGCCCACCCATAAAATCAGCTCATTATCAGTATTGGTTGAGGTGTTAAGAATTGGTCATGATTTCATTCTTGCATTTATGGGCTTCTATTCTTGCAGGTATAGAACAAACTTAAGAAAATAATAATGCATAAACAGGTTAGATTCAGTCTGAAATCCGATGCCTTAAACTAGAAAGCCATTTATTTTCTTTCTTCTTCAGTCCATGTTGTCACATTTGTCCAAGTCAAAATTATCAACCAGAATGTGAGGAAAGACATCACACGTAATTTATGAAGCTGAAGTCACCCCCCTTAAATTCAAATCCAAAACAGAAAGTCACTTCATAAATCTCTCAAGTTGACTAACAGAGCAAATACCTTTATCATCCCCACAGAAATATATACTTAATGTACCAAAAATTATGTGACGCTCTAGATTTTCATTTATATAAATTTTCATTACAAGTTACTTGAGAAACTTTTAAACAAGTTACTACAATTTCAACTTAAGTTGAATTTATAAGGTTAATGTAATTGCAAATTGGTGTGTTTGTATGTTTCTCAAACATTCTATTTTTATGCCTATTCTTTTTTGAATCCTGTAATTTTATTTTCTAGGCATTGTGTGATGTTTTCTTGGATGGGACTGTCACATCTTCATCCCTAGAACACATTTAAAAATAATAGGCAAATTAGATCCCAGCCCCAACCCTAGCAGGTAACACCTGTAGGTAACACTATTGCCAGAACAGCATATCTGTTCTTTGTCCTCTTCAAATCAACATCCCCTGTCTTATCTCAAGTCTAATAGTAGAAAATCTACTGTGGTCTTTCTTTCCTTTTTGACCTCATCCTAAACACATCACAAAGATCTCCCTCAACTTTTCTTCTTCTATTCATCTCATTATCAAAGCCTCCAATAGTAGTAGGCATACTCTGGGAACACAGCAGCTGAGCAAGCCAAGGACACAGGTTCACAGAAAATTTTATACCAGCTATCACAGAGCCATCATAGTCTCTTAAAGTACAGGAATAAGTGGAACCCAAGGAACAAAGCACTCACCTAACAGAGACAAAAGCAAATACCATCACTCAGACCTAATCATCTCAAACCAAAATATCTAGACAACATTGTAAAAGCATAATAAATAAAAGTCAGGTCAGCATGTCTCCGCTGAAGCCCAGCAACCCTACCAGAGCCAGAACTGAATATCCCCACATAGGTGAAGCTCAAGGAAAAGACCTAAAATGAATCCTACCTACAAAAGCAGAGTCACAGATAACACCAACTGTCCTGACACCTCCTGTAGCAATACCTGGGCCGCTTAGGACAGTAAATGTTGTGAGTTTAAAAGGAGAAGGAGTGTGAGGGGGAGGAAGAAGAGGAGAAGGTGGATGAAGAGGAGGAGGAAAAGGAAGAAGAGGCAACAACCAACATGGCAGTGATCAGAACTAAGGGTCTGGAGAAAGAAATTATTATGACATATTACAATATCCTTATTTATCTGTAAATATGTATCTATTCTTCAAAAAAAATTCAAAAGTCTGCCTCTTGCTTTATCTCTCAATTTTCACAGTGTCCACCTTTCGTGCATCACAAATTATATCCACCATGTTTCTCTACATAACTCAGTAGGGGATATGCACCTAATCTAACAACGAAGTAAAAATAAAAAGTTGAGTGTGAGTGCTACTGAAATCTCCCTCAGAGTTAAAATCAGAGAAATATTCTTTCAGGCTAAAGTTCAAATATATTAGCAGCCCAGCATCTTCCATATTCATTTATGTTTATTGCTTCAGGCTCAGTCAGAAATATCCTGACAGATGGAGGCTGGCTTTCTTGTTTCAGATTCTATGACGTTTCTTGATAATGAAATGGATATGTGCCTCCTTGAACGCTTCTGATGGGAAACAATCCAATCTCACTGTGACCTTGTTTTCCATGGCCTGCTAAAGAGTTAATAGTAAAAGCGGGTGGCATCACTCATGACCTGCACATAGATTTAAGAAAAGTGCAGATGTTGCAGATGTTGCAGATTATTTTCACTTTTATTAATGGCAGAACTAGGGAGTTAGCACATCCTGTTCGAAGGTGAATTTGAAGAATAAATTATTTTGACAATCAGGAATATTAAAACAACCATGCAGATTGGAGCAAAAGTGGTCTTCACAAGTGGGGAAAGCATTGTCTCACTATGCAACAATTACTTGGCATGCCTGCAGACAAAATTTACATTGCGTGCCTCTCAAATGCCTGCAATTTAAAACGTAATAAAAATAAGGCGGTTTCCCTTAACTGTTCTTTTAGTCTCCAGGGTTGCAGGGAGCTGTACTCAATGGTAATCTGAAGATTTTGGAAATTTTCAGAAAATGTCACAACTATGTTTTATGATTTAACGTGTTTTTATGCATCCATAAGGATCCTGAGAAAAATTAACTTCGGATGAAGAGGTGCTATTGTAGTACAAATGCATATGAAGTCCAGGTTATATAACATAGAAGACAATGCTCCAAAACTTACTGTCTGGCCCCACACAGGAGACACGTTATAATATTTAGATCACTCTAAATTCTCAAGAATCAAATGGCCATGTATATGACCATTACACACCAAGAGTTTCTTTCATCCTCTCAATTATTGGATTGACTCGTTCGCCTGCCCGTGGTTTCAAACACTTCCTGCGGTCCTTTTAGTATCTATAATGCTTTCAGGTGGTCCTGAGGGGCTCCTTTCCTCTTTCAAGATCTTTGCTTTCTCGTCTGTTCTGCAGACAATGTTCTGCACTCTTTTGGTACAATAGCTAAGAACAGAGGTTAGTCTACCCAAAGCATTTACCATCCAAAAATAGTCTGATCAACTCTTCTATTGATGCTTAAATTTCTTTCTCCCTCTCCTTAGGACTTTACAGATAATATATTTAGGTTGCCTCATAAAAGCATGATGCAGGCCACTTTGCAGTGGATTTAATCCGTAAGGTTATCTTCCATGGCCATTGCAGTCTATTCCATATTTAGAGTTTAAAGAGGTCTCTGTGCATACATCTTGAGACCTTCGGTCCTTGGGAGCCTTAATTTAATTTAGCATCTGATCTCTCTTTTTATACAGTTTCTTAGCTTCTGGTTTTGTTTTTGTTTTGTTTTTTTTTCTTTTTGTTTGTTTTTCTGGCTTTTTGCTAGTGTTATGCTGTAATGAATTCCTTTACCAGTTATGCCTCTATTATCTCCTCCTAAAACAGTTCCTTTCCCACATTTTATGAATAGATTAAAAGATGATAGAGATAGGTACCTGAGTGGACAGCTTAAACTTTCAGATCAAATTCATACCAAAATAAAATCACTTCCTCCCATGAAGCAAATGTGCCTCTTTTGTCACTTTCCTTTACCGCCACATGTTCTTATTTAAACTAGTGATAATTTTGAAATGTACTTGTTGATTTCCATTCTTTTCTAAATAAGTTTAATGTACGTGTCTAAGGAACTTAAATTTCCTCTTTGGATTTTTTAAAAGAGTTATTTATGTAAATGTGTGTTATATAAATGCATGAATGTACATTTACCTACTATAAGAGGGCATTTGGATCTCATGGAACTACAGGTATAAATAGTTTTAAGCCAACATATGGGTGCTGAGATTTGAACTCAGGACCCCTGGAAGAGCAGCCATTGCTCTTAATCACTGAGCCATCTTCCCAGCCACCTGTTTGGATATTTTTATTGCAGACTTCCACAGAAATTTCTGTTGCCATCGCTTCTCGGCCTTTTGGCTAAGATCAAGTGTAGAAATTTCTGTTGCCTCAATCTAGGGTGATGGTATATTTTTATTTAATAATCATCTCACACACATTACCCCTTTATTAATAATATGTTAATTTTGGATAATTAAGCTACAGGACAGGCCTGTGAATTACATTCCTGCAATCAGAACTTGTAAAATGCACAGAATAAAATTTAGACAATGTGTGTGTGAATAGGGATATTGCCTCCATTCCACAAGGGCATAATAAAGTAGAAAAAAAAGGAAAGCAATTACCATTTTTCTAGCTTCATTTGAGTAAACTTTAAAAGACTGTATGGTCAAGTTCTGCTTGCTCTAAGGTTACTCACAGATGGTACCCGCTTAATATAGAAGTAAATTTCTCTTTGCAGAATGAGCTAATGAGACAGAGAGGCTCTAGTATAGAAACACGTTTGTTCCTATACTAGAATTTTATGGAGAAGAGATGAACATCACATTTCAGTGAATATAAGGGGACAGCATAGACAGGTTCTGGTATGTTCCAATGTTAACATGCAAGGCCTGAAGGACTAATAGCTTTCTTTCTTATCAGTGCATATAACTAGAAAAATTCCCAATTTGTTCTACCAAATATTTTAGTAATACCTTAAATGAAGATGTCAAGAAAAGAATATGGCAAAAACACACTAAAATAATACAAATAGAAATAATAATACAAATAGAGGCGGGAGGCCAGGCTTTAGATCATGTCCATAGAAAAAGAGTGACTTCGCTGCTGAAAGTGGAGACTACAGGGTTGGGCTGAAAACAAGGAATAAGGAACTAAAGGTGCATATTAAAATCAGGACTGTGTAAGATTAAGGAGTTGAGGGACATTGTGAAAACTGCTATCTGATGAGATAGAATTGCTCATGTTTGAAGACTGAGGTTTGATAAAAAGTGCAACATCTTCCAAGGACCTGTAGGAAAAGGAGAAACAGGACCACTCTGAGAAATGCCTTTTTAGCTTAGTTCTGTGAATTTGTCTGTTTTAAAATCTCTCTGTATCAGGCCCCAAAATTGTTTGATGAAAATTAAGGCTATTTATTTTTAAGTTTTAAAAAAAATCCAAGAGAGGGAGATACCCATGTATTGGAGATATAATAAAATCAACAATGCATGCAGGTGGGACATTTTAAAACTAAAGAGAATGAGAAGGTGGATTTAGGGCTATAGTTTCACCAATCAGTACAATGAGAACCACTTGAACATGTATTAAAAATTTTAATATTCTGCTCACGTTTCTGCTCAGCTTCATCATAATTTGAGATTATAAGAAACAGTTGTCAGTGATTTAAAGACACCTAAATGAATTTTAAAGAAAGAGTTAAGTTTGAGTGCCTCTGGTGCAGATCATGTCTCCACCATCAGTGAGCAAGTCCTAATGCATAGGTCTTAAAAAGAGCCAAGAGAAAAACTTTGGAGGAACTTTCTCTTCTATATTTTCTGTTTAGTTAGAAATATAATTAGACTAGTTAGTTCAAGAAATCTCAAGTTAAAACATTCAAGGAAAGAAAAACAGTATGGGGAAGAATGGCTTACTCTGTACAATCTCTTCTAGCTATAGTAATGACTGCCCTGGCAAAATCTGCTCATTGGGGCAATGATAGCATGAATCCTCTGGGAGTATCTAACCACGTTTTGATTCAATCTCTTCACAAAATTAATTGATGCCTGGTACTATTAGGCTCTACAGAAAAACATACTACTATTGTTCTGCTAAGTGCATTTAATATTTAAGTGCCCCAACCCCATCTGGTGTTTACCTTTATGTGCATAGATCAACACATCTCTCACCCCTCATAAGAGAACCTTGCTTGGGCAGAATCTGGCATTTGTTGTCAACAAGTGCAAAAAGAAAGAGACTTACCCCTGGTAGAATATCTATATCACATCCTTTTCCCTGAAGTGGAGGATCGACAGGGAAGACAGGGAAGAAAGGCTGTAACAGTCAGATGTTGTAAAGGACTGCTGGCAAAATGAAGTTTTCTGGACACAATAGAGTCAGAGATGTTACATACTGTTTGACCATATGCACAAAATAAAACGATCTAAAGTTCCAGCACTGGTTACCAAGGGAGATACAACATCTCGCCATAGCAGAGGAGGGGTTGGTGATGGACAGGTTCTGGGAGATAGAGAATCAGAGGCTTTCAAGTATGCAGCTCCTGATAGGCTGCACATGCTCTGTGGACTGACCTACACCAATGTACACTAGCACCATGAAGTGGATTCAGTAAGTTTAAAAATAGCACAGGGAATTGAGAGGGAAACATGATGAATGGGATTATGGGAAAGTTGGAGGGGAGGAAGTCACAGATATATTGGATCTAACCGTACTATATTCATGTATCATATTTTCAAATTTAAAAAAAATAGCTTTGCCCTTACCTTGTCAATTCTACCATTCCCTCAGACTTATACCACTGGAAAATTGATTTCAATTTTTCTTTAGAGTTTATTGACTCTAAAATATGATGAAAATATGACATGAACAAAATAAGATTATACATGGGCATTTGTACATGAAATGAATCATATTTTTTAAAAGAAAGTTCAGCACAAGGGCACATGCTAAATATGCATAAACATGAAGTTTATTTCAAAAAAGAGATAAAATAGTAATCTCTGACTCAATATTCTCATTTGTCACTCCTTCAGTACCAGAGGTCAAATATAGACTAAAATTATAGCGCAGCAGAATATGAAACTTTGAAAACCAGGAGTTGAGGGAGGGAGAGAGAGATAGCTCATTGTTTAAAAGCACATACCACTCTTGCAGAGGACTGAGATTTGATTTTCAGAACCCTCATCTCATGACTGAAATTACAGCAGCTCCACTGGGATCCTTTGTTCTCTTCTGGCATCTGTGGGGCCCTTCACACAAGTACACATACTGACATGCAAACACATACACATAAATTTTAACAAAAAAAATAACAATTTTTCTTGTGAGAGATTATCTCCATTATCATTTTCATTGGAAATAAATTCTTCTCTTATACAGTACATTCCCACCAGTGTTTCTCCTTCCTTCACTCCTTCAAGCTCCCCTCCTCCTCCCCTCTCCCTAATATCCACTCCCTGATGTTTTCCTTCAGAGAAGAGCAGGCCTCCGAGAGACAATAACCAACCATGACAGAACAAGATACAATAAGACGAGGCAGAAACCCACATATCAAGGCTAGGCAAGGCATTCTAATAAGAGGAAGAGTCCCAAGAGCAGGCAAAGGTGTCAGAGACAGACCTGTTAGGACCCTCACAAAACCATCATGCTCTCAGCCATAAAAATTATGCAGAGGACCTAATACAGATCTATATGTGTGCTTGTTTCTTTACTCTCTGTGAGACCATGTGAGCCTGCTTAATTGATTCAGTGGGCCATGTTCTCCTGGGGTCCTACATCCCCTCTGCCTCCTAAATCGTTTGTTCTCCTTTTCTGCAAGTCTCTCCAAAGAACATAATAATAATAATAATAATAATAATAATAATAATAATAATAATAATAATGAGGAGGAGAGGAAGAAGAAACCTAAGAATCCCACCTGTTAATCAGGCAGGTGGGAGCAGATATAAACATTTGGAGAGAGACTACATTTGTGTAACTTTTAATATAAAATATTGACGCAATCATTCCAGGTTAGCATCTTAAGTTAGGCTTTATCTATGCACACATGGAGAAAATGTGGAAGCATGAGGTTCAGTACTCTCTGTGGTCTGGGATATCCATGAAATTCTCTGAATGTACCTTCGATCTAAGCCAAAAGAGAACTCATTGAAAAGACGATGCAGAGAATGAAGATGAACATAGAGGGCTATGCAGGAGATCGGTTATTAGCCTCACTCACTGTAGAATTGTATTACTTTTCATGAAAGAAACCCACATGATGACAACACTTATGACTGATTCAACATTGCCCCAGAATTGATGTGTCTGGACTTGTCATTTCCAGACACTGGTTATGTGACATGACAGCTGTCTTATTTCTTTCACCTAGGCTTTCATGCACAAGTACAACTGAGGATCAGAGCTCTGTGGGATTGGATTGTTAGCCTGAATTTCCCTTTTCAGAGGGGGACGTTAATATGTCTATTTTTATTATTAATACATTGGCAGAGCCATGGATCTATATCGCTTAGTCCTCCAGTTTTCAGAGTCTATTGCCACAGAAAAAAAATGTTTCAACAAATAGTTTGAAGCCAAGCACTAAGAATACATGTGAAGACTATCAAGGTATTGGGGTTCCTGCTAATTCTCCTGGCCCCAGTGGCGTTGAGTTTGAGACCGTGGGCTGTCTTTTTGTCTTTCCTTAAAAAATAAAAGATCTCAATTCTCGAGCAACTCTACCTGATTGAGGTTTGTGTTTTTCTTTCTTTCTTTGTTTTTACCCAAATATCCTAAACAAGAATAAAAGTTAAAGGAGACTGGGTGTGACGTTGGTTACAAGTGCTTGCTTATAAGAAACAAGTTATTTCGAATCTCAGATTATAAACCTTGATATGTGGCAAATCAACTTTGAGCTGCATATTAATAATAATAATTGTGTGGCATAATACAGTTATCTGTATTTTTAAATTGTTTTTGTTTTAAGATTTGTTTCATTAGTTTAACCATGTACATGTGTTTGGGTCTTTGAATGTGAGTGCCTACGAAATTTAAAAGCATACAACCCCCTAGCTATGGAGTTACTGGTGGTTGTGTGCCACCCAATGTAGTACTGAGAATGTCTGTTACAATAGCCATATAAAAATTAGACCAATGAACCATCTCTTCATCCCCTAATACATAATTTTAATAAAACGGTATGAATTATTTTAAGTATCCCAATAAGTTAATATGCCTAGTTAATACATTTATTTGTTCTCCAAATGTACTACATTCTAATTCTTTCATTGAAATGGCAGAAGACAAATCTTTATACAAAAAGTGACCTTTCAATTGTGTAACCACTGATGTCACACAAATAAATAAAGGACACCTTAAGAGTGGTTATGCCACTATTTACTTGGGTTTGAAATGTTTTCCCTTTCAGGGCCAGCAAGGATCTGAGGTACTCTGTTGGGGAAGTAGCCAGGTCAGCAGTTAAAAATGGAGAGTAGGGGTTAACCCCCCCACACCCCAGTAATTGTCAAAGCCAAATAAAATAGGCATAGTCTGAGTCTCTTTCATTCCTAAGCTAGACAGGGATAAGTTTAAATTGGTTCAACTATCAGGGAATCAGGGATGCTAATGAACCTCACAAGAAAGTGGAAAGTCTTATCCCTGAGAAGGAGTTATACAAACAGTGAAAAAGTATTGGGAGGGGGGAGATACCCTTTTTAAGTAGCTGACTGCTAGTTAAAATCCTGTGCTGTAGCCTTTCTGAGCTGTTGTTCATGCTGGGATGGGCTCTTCCTCACTCAGCTGCTCCAGTCACGCCTACTTCTGTAAGTAATCCCCCAAAAAACCATGAGTTCACCAAGCTAGTCTTGGGTGAAATTATTTCTTTGCTATGGGGTTAGTGCTTTTCTAGGCTAAACAGAGTTTTTTTCTTGTCTCTTCAGAAAATATACAACAGTATCCTAAAGCAACTTTCAGTTTAACTAAACGCATGTAAGGATTCATATGAGTTTTAGCGTATTAGATGAATATTTCAGATGTTCAAATTGAAATGACACAAAACAATACGACCAGATATGATGACCGTTCATGTGTTTTGAAATTAACAAGAAGATGATACTGTATTTTAAAACTCTGGCCACCGGAGGATTTAAAAGGACACAGAGTCAATGAATTATAAAAGGATACAGGATGCTTCTGTCCTTATTTTATGCTGTGTAAAATGATACAGGAACATCCTAAACAAGATTTGCCCAGCCTCATTGACAGTGCTTTCATGCTATACTTTCTTTATATCCTGTCCGAGCACTGAGGTCCAAAGAAACGATTCAGCGACTATTTTTCTTGCCATTTCAATAATAAAAGTAAAACACTGAAACAAAATTGAACTAGCAATTGTGATTTAGTTCCCAGGCTTTTATTTCCAAGAAGACTTTAACACCCTTTTTGTGACTATGAATATCAATATCCTGTAGACAAATTTATATATTGGTGATATAATACTCTCAATAGTATAAAGCCCATGGATTGCAGAATTTGTTGTTAATGGGAATTTTGAATGGTTTTGCCAAAGGTTTTCTCAATATGATAAATACTAACTTGCAGTTTTGTTTATGAGGGGAGGTGTAGAATTGCCTGCTTGTTTAAATATCAGACTTTTGTGTTTTGTACTCATAAGACTGCAGAAAAACTAACGGAAGTTCTCATCATCTTAAAAATGGTTTCTAATCTAATGTCAGTTGTACAAAGGCTCCTTGCTGGCTTGAATATTTATCCCTTTACAGCCTGCAAGTAAAAGTGAACATGCCTTATCCACTGTAAGCCAATGGTTCTCCATATTGTGACCTTTTAATACAGTTCCTCATGTGGTGGTGACCCCAACCACAACATTATCTTCATTGTTACTTTTTAACTGTAATTTTTCTAGTGTTGTAAATCATAATGCAAATATCTGTGTCTTCTGAAGGTCTTAGATAACTCCTATAAAAAAGTACTATGACCCCCGAAATGGTTGTTAGCCACACGTGTAGAAGTACTGAGGTAAGCAAAACTTTCGTCAACAAGAATGAAGAGGTAGGCTTTATACAACCCCTTGGACTTCAGTTTACTCATCTGCAAAGTACCAGTGATGGGGTATACTTTACAGAGTGAGTTCCTGATAATCATTGTATCCATAGTCATAATATTAATAATGTCAGGGGCAAAGCATTTCAAAAGTACTGGGTTGTAGGCTTCATGATATTCCCAGTGGCTAGGAATCTTTGTCGATAGGAAATTTAAACATTAATCAACATTCAATGTAAGATTTTCAATAAAAGATGTATTAAGAAGATATCATCCCTCTCAAGTGTTCCAGGACCCCTAACAGTAACACAATATTTTTTTTTTCATTGTGTGAAAGGCACCAAGAAAATGGCATGTAGCAGCAAGGTCCAGGAGTCCAATGACAATACCACTTTACCAGCAGTAGCCCTTTTACTTTTTCATTCTTGGAAACCATTTCAATTTGCTGTCCCTAGATTCTCAAAAGGACAACAAAGAGTCAATCTTAACAAAGTTCGACTGAAAAGCTTAGACAGGAAACCGCAATTCATTTACTTTCAACAAGAGTAGCACAAAGATCCCCTCTTTTTAGCCTTACAATAGACAATAAAAGACAAAACCTCAATAAAAATTATATCTATTAATTCCAATTAATATTATATATATTCTGATTGTAACATGAACAACTTACTGGAGAACAAACCCCTCAAAAATTAACTCAGCATTAGCCATCCACTGTCAATAACTCCTTTGTTAGAGATTGAAACTTGTATACTCCTCCCTTATCCATGCTTGAATCTTTTTAGAGCAAACTTCCTACTGCCAGTTAATGTCAATTCACAAAAATTTTAGTGGTACAGATGTAATGGGAGTAATAAAGTGCTTTATGATTGAGTTTATGACTTGCTTGATAGACACTCATGCCTGATACTGTAAATTTGTCCAAAAGCATCTATCTAGGGTAAGTGCTAGAAGTGAATCGATTACTATTATTTTGCTAAGTGAACATAGTATCAAACTACCTATTAAACACATATCTCTATACTCTTACATTAGTGCAACTCTCAGGTCTCATCAGAAAAGGGTCTTTGTGAACTAGGTGGTATTTAATACAGTCACAGAACTGGTCAGAAAAGTATAGAGAACATGATTCATTAGTGTGTTCAGTCACAAATAGGATGCCCCTAACATCAAGGATCAAGGAACATTACCAAAGAGTGGGTGTAGATATAGTAAAAGCCAGAGGTAGAAGTGGACATGGATGAAGCATCAAAAGTAAGCCAAAAATAACAAGGAAGCCAATCAGCATTCAAGCATGGATAAGGGAGAAGTATACAAGTTTCCATCTCTAACAAAGTCGATATTGGCTAATGGCTAATGATAAGAGAGCTAATTTTTGAGGGGTTTGATTTCCAATAACTTGTCCATGTTACAATCCATATATGTATGACATTAATTGGAATCAATAGATATAATGATTTTTGTTGAAGTTTTATCTTTTACTGTCTATTTTAATGCTGCTAAATGTGGGAGGGGGCCCTCAAGACCTGGCATTTACATTTGTAGCCCCTGTGACCTTGCTTCTGATTGGTGAATAAAGATGCCAACAGTCAGTAGTAGCTAGGCAGAAGAGATATAAGTGGGGTTTAGGTTTCATGAGCTTGGGAGGAAGGGAGGACCATGAGGGGAGTGCAGGAGAGGAGACAAAAAGTGGCCATGGGTAAAGAGTCAAGAGCATTTGACCCTGAGGCCTGCCTAGTTGGAGCTAAGAGCATCCCAGATGGAGCATAGTAAGCAATAACTCAGGGCTATCAATAGTAGAATAGATTCTAATAGCATGGAGGTTAGGTATCTATCTATTCAGCTCTTGTGCTTATCAAGGCTTATTGTAAATATAAAAGCTGTGAATATGTCTTTCATCTGGGAACTCAGTAATGAAAGGCAGGGTAGAAGCCCTGGGCTAGGTTTTAATTAACTTATGACAACAATTTTTAAAAAGGAAAGCTCTGTTTAGTGGTAAATACCTTTAAACCCAGTACACACAAATCAGAAGTGGGCAACCCCTATAATTTCTAGTCTAACCAGTGATTCATAGTAATACTGTACCTCAAAATGGAGGGAGAGGAAGGGGAATAGGAAATGAAGGTACAAAGGAGACATGAATTAAGTATCCTAGAGGAGATAGAGATAGAAATAGGCATAAAATAATATAATAAAATATAATATATATTTGTATGCAATTCTCAAATAACAAATAACATTAAAATTTTTAATGTTTTCTTTCAAGTACCTATTTTACATAGTTTTGTATTAATTGTGAACTTGGATATAGTCTTTGACTGCAAGGATGTTGTACGTGAAATATGTGGCATTTAATAAAACTACATAATTTGTAAAATTTCTCCATATACTGAGCTTTAAGTCACAAAACATTGAAAATTTGATAATAAATGAATATATTCAGTATTTTCTATGTTTATTGTTTTGCAATTTTTGATGGCTTGGATTGTGGTGTAGACAAAAAGAAACGGCTAGGAACTCTGGGGCATTTAGTGAGTACAGGTTTCTCGATAAGTGCAAATGTTAAAGCCTAACAAGGCACAGCAAGCATCTAGAAAAGTGGTTATAAAATTATTTCTTTCTGTTCTTCTTTATTGAAAACATAAGTAATAGACACAAACATCTCTTCAGTCATTTTTGTGAAATTCTAAGGCTAAGGAGAGCAAGGACAGAACATTGTACCTCCTTGATGGAGTGTTCAGAGGTCATCAAAACAGACTTTGATGAAAATCTATATTTTATAACAACATGTTCTTCACCTAGTCAAGAGTTATAATGGATATAAGGACAAGGGGAATGGCTATAGAGCTTATTCATTTGTGAAGAATCATATTGACATTTTAAAAATCATTAATGAGCTTCCATTTCAAAATATTCTTGCATATAGTCATAAGTCTCAAGAATACCCATTACTCTTGCACTTAGCTTAGCCTGTGTTAATATTACTATAAAACACTTATGCCTATCATAATTTAATATCAAAAGTTTTCAAATGAACTGTGTAAAAATTAATACTATCCATACTTAATTAAGTTTACCTAGTTCTCATCTAGGACCTTTAAATATCCTATGAACCACCAAGACCGTATACAGACTCAAAGCTATCATGATTTATTAGGTTACTCTAAACTGTCAATTTCTACAAATTTTTCATTATGAACTTTACTTTTTAAAAAAAGCATTGGCCAAGGGCTTGGCAAGGTTGTGTACACATTTAATTCCAAGACTAGGAAGGCAGAGGCCCATGGACTTTTGTAAGTTTGAGGCCAACTTGGTTTATTACAGTCAGTTCTAGGCCAGCCAGAACTACATACCAAGACTCTTATCACAAAACAAACAAACAAATGAACAAGTGATCTTGATCAAAAGAGCAATCACATTTTCCCCTGGAGAAAAATTCTCATGTAGCCTAGGCTAGCTTCTAAAACATTATTTGCTTGAAGACATGATTATGCATTGGATCACAACATCTTTACTTTGAAGTGCTGAGGGACTATATGTACAACTATTACTGGTTTCTGTAATGCTAGAGACTGAACCCAAAGCTTTATGCATGTTAATCACTCTACCAAATGTGCTTTCTCCATGGCCTCTCAACCATAACAATCCCAGAGCTAGAAGATGCATTTTAAAGGCACTGTAGCTAAAACCTGTGTAACTCATTTATTATAGCTGTGACAAATGTCATGTCTATTCTTAGTTGTCAATTTGCCTGTATCTGGGAATTACTAAAACATAAGTAGTTGGGTACACTGTTAAGAGATTGTTCTTGATTAAATCATTTGAGGTAGGAAGACCCAGCTTTAATGTGCATCTTTGGAAGTGAGAAGATCCACTTTTAATCTGGATCTTTTAAAGTTGGAAGACCCACATTTAATCTGAGCTATATCTTCTGCTGGCAGCCTATATAAATAAATGATATGGAAAAAGAAAGCTTTTGCTCTTTGCCTACTTGCCCTTTCTCTCACTGTCAATTCCACTCCTTCACTGGCATTAGTGGCTACTTCTTCAGGATTCTGGCATATACTGAAGACCAGCAAGAAATCCAGCCTCGCACACTGAATACTGGATTCTTGGACTTCCAGTGATAAAGATATTATTGGGCTAGTTGGACAACAGCCTTTAAGCCATTCTAATAAATTCATATATATATATGAATTCCTCTAAAAAGCACTGACTAATATAACAACATACCTAAGAAATAATAAAGATTTTTTTATTTGCTCAGAACTTTGATGATTCCAATTCATAGATATCTGGCTCCATTGCCCCAGAGTAAAAAGAAAAACTACTCACATCATAGCAAGAGAAAAAAATACACTTTTCAAAGTTATAATCCATCAACACAACTTTTTGGTTTTCTTGTTCTTTTTGGTTTTTTGTAGACCATTCAGCTATGAATTCATCCATAGCTTAAACCATTGATAATATTAAATTCAATAGAATCACTATCTGGGCTCCAAGTCTTCATCATATGAGCCTTTAGGGAAATTTAATATCTAAACCATAACATTCTACCCAATTTCCACAAAGTCTCATCCATCTCTTAATGCAAAATAAACTTATGTATTTCTAAGAGTTCTCAGCACTCAACACTTTCAGCTTTTCTCAAAAACCCAAGGTGAAATTCTTCTGGGACTAAAGGATAAAACTCTTGCTTTGAGATCCTATAAACTAAAAACACAAGTCACAGCCTTCCAATACATAATTTACAGGGCAAATTTCCTATTTTGAAGGGGAGAAATTTGGGCCTAGAAACAAAAAGAAAGGAAAAGCTGTCTCTTGTGAGATTAGGCCGGGGCCTAGTAAACACAGAAGTGTATGCTCACAGTCAGCTATTGGATGGATCACAGGGCCCCCAATGGAGGAGCTAGAGAAAGTAACCAAGGAGCTAAAGGGATCTGCAACCCTGTAGGTGCAACATTATGAACTAACCCGTATCCCGGAGCTCTTGTCTCTAGCTGCATATGTATCAGAAGATGGCCTAGTCGGCCATCACTGGAAAGAGAGGCCCATTGGACAGGCAAACTTTATATGCCCCAGTACAGGGGAACGCCAGGGCCAAAAAATGGGAATGGGTGGGTAGGGGAGGTGGGGGGAGGGTGTGGGGGGCTTTTGGGATAGCATTGGAAATGTAATTGAGGAAAATACGTAATTAAAAAAAAAAAACAAAAAAAACCAAAAAAACAAAAACAAAACAAAAACAAAAACAAAACAAAACAAAGGAAGAGCCCAGCACAGCAGAATAAATGTTAAAGCTATTGCTTCATAGATGGTATCAGGCACCATACTGTGATTCTGAAGAACTAGGGCAACTCTGGTCCAGATGTTTTGTTCCTGCATGCCATGTGATGGTTCTCTTTCCTCTCTGAGCTTCCTCAGCAGATATTCTACATCTCTGGCATTCCAACTTGTTTAGTCTATACTATAGCTTCAGGTTCTCACAAGGCTTCAAGCATTGTCTACTTAGAAGCTGTTTGCATGGATTCTAGTTATGCCATACATTGCCCGGACTTCTAGCCTTCCCTTTGAAATTCAATTGAAAGCTTTCCATTCTGCACACTTGCTAAACCACACCATGCAAGTGAAAACAAGCCCTCTTATCAGCTCAGGAGCCAGGCCACTAGGGCAATAGCTTCATGGTGTCTCAGTTCTTCAAGGGTTGAAGTAGTAGGAAACAATTGCCAAGGTGGTCTTGAGAAAGCAAAGTAGCATGGAGATCCTTTCTCAAAATAATGTCTTTGTCATTCCAATGAGATAAAGTCATTGAAGAAAGGAACCTAAATGAATGAGTGCAGGGAGTGTAAATGAATCCTGACTGGCCATCAAGGAATCTTCACTATCATCATAGTTCAAAGGAATTGTCTTCTCTTCAATGGTGCTGACCACTTGAGAAGCCACATTCTTCAGTGTTCCAACATTACAGGTGCTTCCCTTCTGGCAAATGGGAGTTTCTCCTGTTCTGGTTTCCCACTTCTCACTGTACATCTAGCTAAGAGCAGCTATAAAAGTCCATGCTGTGATATCTTGAAACTTCTCCACCAAATAACTTAGTCTATGATATTTAACCAAAGTCTCAGACTGAGTCTCAAAGTGGAGGTCCTTGTGCCCACAGATTGCGGAAGTTGGAATGTTAACCCATGGAGTTGTTCCTTCAGGGGACTGAATGCGTAACATGTTATCTGCCCAGAAGGCTGGAATTGGAAATGCATGGATTCTAGCCTAGTGAACGCTGAGCCTCTGTGTGATTAACACACCGTACCCTACTCCATCCCCTCGTAATCTTGTTTTTCCTCAGTCAGTCTATAGAATCCATCTTTCTGGAGGGTATCACATGTACTTTACCAAGATTTTCAATGTAATCATGTTTGATCTTTATTTAACTCACTTTGTTCTAAAGAAATTTATGTATTGCTTTATTGTGTACAGAGTTAATTATCACCAGGAAAAATTTCAACCAATTATGATGTGCTTAAATATGCCTAAAATAAACTAGTCAGGGTCAGACTCCTGAAGTTTAAATAAACGTTGGTACTCAGTCTTGTCGAACTAAACTCTTTACTTGTCCCCATGGGAGATTACTCTGCTGGCCATGGTAGTCACAGACTCCCACCCCCACATCAAAGACTATGCAAAACATATTTTTTTTTTTTTGCTAATGTCCTACGAATAGCTTTTAGTGCAATTGCCAGTAGATTTATCATTTTTATCAGAAATGTCATGCGTGCAGGCATAACTGCATCTCTACCAGCATTCTATTTTTCTAAGCTCTCACCACAGTTAGCATTTAAAACACTTTTAGTTTGAGCCAGTCTACATCTTCAACATGAATGCCTTCTGATAACCAGTACCAAAATTTTATAAACCACATAGTCTTAGGAAGTCATAGCTGTGACAGAACCTTCCCCTAATGAATAAAGATTTCAAGGGACCAATCACTGGGCAAGTAGGCGGGACTTCCGGGTAGGGAAGAGGAAGCAGGGAGACAGGAGAAAGGAACTTCCTTTTGGACAGGAGAGCTCACCGAGGTGCGGTGTAGGTAGCCGGAGCCTGTAAGTTTAAGTGGCAGATCCTGGTGGAGGATTTAGAATATAGACTAGCTTACAACATTAGGATGCTATGTTCTGCACTCAACAATTGTGTTACCTGTTGATTCTAAACTAAGATTGTGTTGTTTTCCTTGCAGCAACTCAACTGGGTTCCAGAGAAAGATACAGTGGCAGAACATAGGCGTGCTAGAGTGCACTCCAGCCAGCTGTAGGAATTTGGAAGTGCGGCGCTGGTGTGGCAGCAGCCAGCCTTGGGGACTTTGTGAGTCGCATCGTGGAGAGAGCCAGCGTGGGTGAGACAGGCCCTGGCCAAAAGGAAAGAATATGGTCTCGATCTGTCTGCCAGGCTGAAAACCGACCGAGGCTGCCAGCCAGGCCCTCTAGCCAGCCATAGCTTGAGAGCTCTGCTTCTTTATATTTCATGCAACACATAGCCTACTTCTTGGTACCAATTATTTGTGCCATTCATATGGTTGTAGAAAAGCAAAGCAAAACAAAAATACCAGACAACCAAAAAACCTGACACCAGAGAAAGTCAACGTAAAAGGAAGACACACACATTTGGCTATTTCAGCCCTTTCAGTGCATTGTTATGGGTGTGTGGAAAAGTAGAACACAACAGAGAAGCATACAGAGGGAAACTGTTAGGCATCAGGAACTAGAAAGGAAAAGTAACAGAGGTCAAGCTATAACTTTTAAAGGCACAACCCATTAGACACACTCGTTCAAATAGACTACAGTTCATCATACGTCATTTGGCTATTGAATAATTAATGTATTGATCTATTATTGTACTTTGCACTCTTGTGTCCCAATTATCTCTCAATGTCATCACTGTCTAGAGGAGAGTAGCTAACATATACAATATTCAGGAGATATATTATATCCAATTCCCCATACCTATAGTAATATTATATTGGTAAATTGTATATGTAACTTAAGCTTGTTGGTGTGAACTTGAGCACAAAGGGCACCAGCATGCTCATTTCAAATGTCCTCTAAATATCCCTGCCCTAGAGCTGGCTGTGCTCCTAATTCAATGACAAGGATAAAGGAAAGCAATAAACAACTGAGGGATTATACATGTTATAACCTTGAGATCAGTCAGTAAATAGAGCACTCCCAATAGAGGTTAATAGTATTTGTTTCATGGTAGAAAAAAAAATGCTCATATGGAAACAAAAGGAAAAAACTCATTCATGACTATAATGAAATAGTCATTCAGATTATTCATGGATAGTCTGCCTGGGAATCTCTCAGTCCAAAATTCCAGTATGACATGATAATTCATCAGGATTTCCCCAGTCATATCTGCTGCTACATGCATCTGGTTCGATATTTTTGTATCTGAGTGCTGAGTATATCTGCTAGTTGTTCTTTTGTGTTTGCTTAATATACTCCTTCCAGCCAAAGTCAAGGCTATCATAGATCATTCTTCATGTGAAACAATACCATCAAAATGTTAAAAGTCCTAAAAGCAGATGCACCAACCAGTGGAGAGTATTTTAGAGAGCTCTAAATCTAAATCTTAGGCACCTAAAGCCAAGAGAGGTACCAAAACCATATATTATAGAAAGGTCATCTTCTATAATAACTTGTCCTGGGTAAAGTAGACATCCACATTAGGAAATGGAAATGCACTCTTGAGTCTTAGCCATCACAACAAAACAATCACCCAAAGTGGATCAAAGGCTTAAATGTAAAGCCTGAGACTTTGCAAATACTTGAAAAAAAATCAGGAGAAATAACTCAAGATTTTGGTAGAAATAATACATTTTAACCTAGTATCCAAGCACTCATGAAATAATGGAACAAAGCACACATTTAAGATTCATCCATGTATTATGCAGATTGAAAGTTCTTGTCAATTTGTCATTATAAAAAGTATTCCTTTGTATCAAAGTTTTACAGTTTGTTTATAAACTCATCCCCTCAAGGACGTTATTATTGTTTCCATGTTTTGAGGAACAAACAATGTTGCTGAAAGTATTTATATGCAGGTTTCAGTGTGAATATACTTTCAATGCAGATGGATAATTAGGGATAAAAAAGTTAAGTCACACGCTCATACAAGGAGGTTATGTTTATGTTTATAGCAAATTGCCAAAAGGGTTTACAAAGTTGTTCTACCATTTTGACATCCCCGTTAGCACAAAGTCTCCTAGCTATGCTCTCTTTTAGCCAGTGACAGATGCTGAGAAACTTTTAGATTTTAGCCTTTTAATTGGTGTGTAATTGTATATCCTTTTGCTTTAATTTGCACATCTCAATAACAAATTATGTTGACCAATTTTTTTACATGAGCCCTTTGTATCTGTGTATCATCTCATCTGATGTATGCCTTCAGCACTTTTGTCTACATATTGACAAGCCTGCTTGTTTTCTTACAGTAGAATATTTATATTATTTGCACATTTTGATGGGTCGTTTATTAGATGTGCATTTTGCAAATACTTATTCCCAGTTTGGGGCTTGCCTCTCTGTTTCTTAATAGCATTCTTTGTAAAGCTCTTGAGACATTCATACATAAATACACACATACACATGTACATACATACATGCATACACACATGCATTTGTACACACATACATACACATTTAAAGCCAACTCAGCATTGTTATGTTGCATAAATGATTCTTGTATATTTATACAAATTAATATCCAAACCAAGATTTATGGAGATCGTCTCTGTATTTCCTTCTACAAGTTTTGTAGATTTTTCTTTTGGGGGTCTAAGGTCCATTCCAGTCAAGTTTTATAATGAACTTTTTCTACCTTTAGATTCATTGTTTTAGATAGAAGTCAGTTCCCCTCTTTTTAAAAGCATATTTCTCAGTGCCTTTGTGTTAATGTGAACAATTAGTTGATCGTGCTTATGTAACCATTTTTGGTTATTCTATTCTGTCTCATTGAACAATGTGCCTATTACCCCAACAGTATAATGCTGCATTTATTTAGATCTCTAAGTTTGTCTCTAAGCTTCTAAAACAACTTATATAAACCTCGTTTCTTCTCTTTTTCAGAGTTATATTGGCTGTTTTATGTGTTCTGTCTCATACAAATTTGAGAGTAATTTTAACAATGGTTTTAAAAAACTTATCCAGAAACTTTTATTTGGATAGTTGTAATTCTATAGTCAAATAGAAAGAAACGTCAGATTTGACTTCTAGAGAATATATCCCCTCTAACCCTGATTTGAGGAATTGAGGTGTTTTCTTCTTTCTACAATCTTCCCATCTTTCCCCAAAGAATCCTTGGCCAAATAAGATTCTTACCAAAATAACATAAAATATTCCTGTAATGAGACTCTGACTCCTCTTTCTCTCTCTCCTTTCCTCCTCCTCCTCTCTCTCTCTCTCTCTCTCTCTCTCTCTCTCTCTCTCTCTGTATGTGTGTGTGTGTGTGTGTGTGTGTGTGTGTGTGTGTGTAGGGGTGGAGGGGCCTCCTTTGATTCTATAGGGAGTATCAATTTGTTGTTTTTAACATAACTTACAATCAACTTTCCAAAAGTAATTATTCAAATGTGCATATAACTTTATGAAATTCAGGAGCTTCTCAAGTAAAAACCATGTCTGTTAGTTGTGTTTCTCTGCTTGTTCCTCCAGATTTGGGTTGTGGTGGTTCCAGGTTTATGATGTAACCGAGAAAACCTGAGTTCATTTTTATTTGGTTTTAAGGATTTCAGTGATGACTTTGGAGCTCTTGCATGTTGGAACAGAGCTAAAACCAAAGGCTTAATTCTCTTAACTTTACTATATCTGTACTTTAATATACTCTCATACTAAAACAAAGCCCAAACAGCAAAGTATAGAATTCCATTACCTATAACAGACCATTTTCTGCTTTGTAGTGAAAGAAAATAAAACTTGAGACCTGTGATTCATGTAATAGCCCAAAGAGTTGTTTGTGAGCTTTGAAGCCTGGGACTGAGAACATAGCAGAACAGGCCAGGACATGCCCAGGCAGGCCCGTCGTCATTAAGACATTCCTGAGGCTGCTTGGCCATAAAGATAAAGAGAATGCAAAGACATATCCGGACTAGCCTGGCGCCTCCCCATCTCCCACCCTTCTGACATGGGTTAAATGTTAACCAGATGCTCCGCTGTTACCTCAATCTGCACATACAGTTTGCTGATGTTTAAATGAACCAATTGTGTGAAAATGCGCCAATTCCATCCCCAAGCCCCAGACCCTTTTCTATAAAAACCCCTAACTTTCAAGCCTTGTGGTTGACAACCTCTGTCTCCTGTGTGAGATACATGTGGGCCCAAAGCTCCACCATTAAACTACCTCGTGTGTTTGCATCAAGACGGTCTCTTGTGATTCTTTGGGTGTATGCCAACTGGGGATATGAGTGGGGATTTCCCCACTCGGTTCTTTCATTAGCATTTTTAGTTTTTAGTATTTTATTCAGTAATAATAGTACCTATGACAGTAATAAGGCACTAAGTAAAATATTTTATTTTTTCTATTGAATAAATGGAGAAAAACAGAAGAGTGTACTTATTTCAACTCAAATAGCCAGAATGTAGCAAAGACAAACATTTTTTTTCTTAAAAACTTCTTTTATCTACCATCTATCTATCTATCTCTGTATGTAGATAGATATAGATATATAGCTACATATGTAATTAAATAATTATATACATATTGATGACAGAGAGAAAGAGAGATAGAGATAGATAGACATACATTGAGATATATTTGACTTTTGGAGACAGGCTCTCTCTACACAGCTCTGAATGTCTTAGAACAGTCACCAGGCTAACCTTGAACTTGTAGATGTCCTCCTGTCTTAGCCTCTTGAGTGATCAAGTTAACTGCCTGTGTTTCCATGCTCCACTTTGCCCCATCCACTCCAGTAGTGACTGTGTGACAGGCCCAAAAGCTTGGATGCAGTCCCAAGGTGAAAAGTTCATGGAAACTTAGTCTCCTGGATCCGTGGCATCCTGTAAAACTAATGTTTCAAATCTGCCCTTGCTTTAGTTGGTGAACAGATCTTTCTGCTTTCCTTCAATATTGTATTATTATAAGTGCCTCTAAGGATTGATTTTGACATATAGCTAAGTTAGATTAGCCTCCACCAGTGTTCCAATACCCTGGGAAATTGTTGAGCCAACCTTGGGCGTTGATCTTTATAAGAATGTTACTCATTCAGATGAAAATGCCTCCAGTGTTGATAGACAATGAAAGAAATCAAGCATCACAATTTACTAGAATAGAGCTAGTAATTCCAGGGCTAGTCTACATAGTATACTTAGAACAATAGCAGAATCACTCCCATACACAGGAATTTACAATGACCTAGGAAGAAGTAAGGTTGTGGTCTAAGAAGGAACTAGAGTAAATACTTAGAACAATAGATAGCTGAGTCACTCCCATACACAGGAATTTACAGTGGCCAAGGGGGGAAGGTAGACTATACAATAGACTAGAATTGGAACTATGTCAAGAACATGAATTGCCACTGGCTTCTAAGAATAAACTGACCTTAGGTGGGGCTGCTTTTGATCCCAGTTGTTAACAGTGATTTTTACCCCAGTTGGTTCCTGTTAGCTTTTATGTATACATTCCTGTCTTGTTGTAAAAGTCATTTTGCATCAGATAACTTTACTGTACCATGGCTGACGGGTCACCTAACTTCTTTGCTTTCTTCTGTAATATATTAGTCTGATGCTCGCTTTGAGAACTTACATTCAGATACAGCACTCTCTGTGTGTCTGTATTTGTTTGTCATCTGCCGACTTCTTGCCTACCTGAATACTGAGACCCTGATTCTCCACAGGTGGGGGGACCAACTGAGTCCAGTCTGTGGCACCACTTGAAAACTCCATTCTTTTTTCTTTTCTTTTCTTTTTTTTTTTTTTTTTTTTTTTTTTTTTTTTTTTTGAGACAGGGTTTTTCAGTATATCCCTGGCTGTCCTGGAACTCACTTTGTAGACCAGGCTGGCCTCAAACTCAGAAATCTGCCTGCCTCTGCCTCCCAAGTGCTGGGATTAAAGGCGTGCCCCACCACGCCCTGCTGAAAACTCCATTCTTAAATGTTGGATATGTTCTGTTTCTGAATGAAATCAACACAAAGAGCTGCCACATCTAAAAATGAAAGTGTGCCATTATTTCATGAGTGAACCTCACAAATAGCAATTCTCTTTTGTGGTTTTATGTTTATTTTGTGGTTAGAGCACCATGTGAATATAATTGGGTAGGTTAAATAGTCAGGAAGCTAAAAGAGATAATCACAGTTGGTTTGTACTGGCAGAAATCTGTTCATTACTTAAACCATTTACTCTTCCTTAATTCTGAATTACTGTCGATTGTCCTCTGGTGTGTAGCTTCAAATTGCTGATGAAATATTGAGGTTTAAATCCAGAACTTGGCAATGCTTACAGAATAAATTGAAGCCATATCACATTAATATGTTCAAAGTCCCACCTGGCTTGTGTTACAGCTTTGTATGGAACTGGGGAATAAGCAACCCTGTTTATGGTCCTAATTCATCAAGTTCTTGCCTTTGCTAAGCAGTCATTTTTCTAATTGGTGCTTTACCCAGCTCTATAAAGAGTTCTTTCATGATCTGAGGTAAATGACAACATTTGACATTCCTTTATAAGGCACTACTGCAATGCTTCTCAAGACATTACAGAGTTGTAACACTTAAGACATAAAATGTACATCTGATTACTCTTACATGTTTGTAATACCTCAGCACCTGGCACATCATTTGTACATAACATTTTTGTTAATTATTGGGAACATGGGACACATTTAAATTTTTTTTTTTGGTTGTTCAAGAGACAGGGTTTCTCTGTATATCTCTGGCTGTCCTGGAACTCACTTTGTAGACCAGGCTGGCCTCGAACTCAGAAATCAGCCTGCCTCTGCCTCCCAAGTGCTGAGATTAAAGATGCGCGCCACCACACCCGGCCCTAAAATCATTTAATGCTACAAACAAATTGATGAGTTGTTTTTATAGATCTATGATTATGGTTCATTCCAAAATAACCAAGTTTGGACCTAGTGTTCTGTGTACTTTTACTACATATAGAATGTGAACCTTAGGGTGGAAATCTATAGAGAAAAGAGTGAGCTACCAAACCATACATGCAGTTGCCATGGTATCATATAACTACATATCACCACAAGTTTTGAGTGATATAGATTAAAGATGAAGTTTATAATATGCAGACTTTACCTGTGTCTTCATGAATAGAACTAATGCTACTCAATTAAAATTAAAAGCTAGTTTTAAATGCACTTGCCTGCCATCTTTTCCTACTACAACCCTTTTGAGTATCAGGACATGAAGATAAACTTTGGTAAAGGAAAGAAAGAAAGAATATTCAGCAATATACCATCAAAGTAAGCCCCTTGTCATGTCTATAATAATGAAGCCTGGGGTACATAGCTGCAGGAAGTTTTGTTAATACTTGATCTTCTATTTCCATGAAATCGATGGAAAGGCAAACTCTCAGAGAAGTTAATGTATACAGGTGACAAGGAATGGTTCACTTGATGAAGAGAGAGGAAGAACACTTTAGGGTGTTCTTAGACAAGTCATCTTAGGTCATCTTAGACAAGTGGCAAAAAATGTTAAAGAAAAGAAATATAATCCCACATAATAGAAAAATCCGCCAAAAAAAAAAAAAAGAGTATTCTTGACTACCAGTCTCTAATTAGGTGGATTCATGTCCTAATCCAAGAGAATGTTTGAGAGCAGAACAAACTGTCATTGTTAAGAGTCCTAAACATATTAACTAATGAACAGATAGTGTTTTGATACTCTCATCTCTGGCAAAAAAGATGGTTTCTCATTCATGTTTTTCATAAATGTTCATCTACTGTGTGTATGAATGTCTTCCAATACCTAGAAGTTTTGTAAGTCCATCTTTAGTTGTCTATGTGTAAATCACTCCTCAAATGGAGAAATGATGCAATAATCCCACAGAGAATAATTGTAACTGAAGAATGAAAGGGTGGCCACTCGACAATGTTAACTCTGTTTTACCATTTATCTATTATGCATTATTCTGAATAAAAATCAATTTTCTGAAGTAGGTTAAATTAGTTATAAACAAACCCATCCTCAATCAAAACCAACTTCAATATAAATCTATAAACTTCTACCTGGGAGAAGAATATCATCTAGGAGAAATAGTTCCTCCCTGTCCATTCAGCATTTGCAAACTATAAGGATATAATAGATAATATTATGCCATATAAGAATTTTGAAAAAGAAAGAATTTTTAAAATATTTACTAGCCTAAGAAAATGTTTAATATCCATCAATTAATGCTATTTGCAACTCCATTGGCCAGCAAATCCTAGAGGCAAATAAACTAAATCACGGTAAGAAATATACAAATAAACTTATGAAAAAATTTATTGGCTATGTGGAAAAGATCATATTTCAAAACATCCTTCTTTAATTAATTGTGCTATCTGTAATAAATAGCCCCTTCTTCTAGGTCTTTTTCAAGTTCATACTTAAACCTGGACCAAACAATGAAGCTGCCATTCACTGAACACCGAGACAGATGAAACATGGGCTACATGAGCATTGTGTATTTGCTTCATATTCTTAGGAATCAGCCACCCTAACCAAGAACACCCTACAATCCAATAAAGGGAATGATATTTTAAGAAGAGTTCACCTAAGAAGTTTTTTCTCTCTGATGACACAACATAAAGAAGTCACCAGATACATCATACCATTCCAAGAGAGTTTTAGTTGAGATAAATGTCTATTTTATCAACATCCATTATTGGATCAGTAAGGAAAGGAGAATTAAACTTTTTATAGACAATGACAGAAGGAGGACCCATACTGAATGAGGATCAATTCATGTAAAAAAAGGGGGGAGCAATAATAAAGTCACCTTTATTCTGGATGCATAATGATCAGATGGCCCAGGATTTTCAGAGTGGACTTAGAGAATTTCAGAGTAGGATTCCAGTGAAGAAGACCAAGCAACAGAAGCTCTGTGAGAAAGTAAAGTTGCAGAAAGGTTGTGAAAGATAAAGGTCACCATAGTGCTGGCCCTGAGAATCCATTCCCAGAAGCTGAGAGTCATGGATAACTCACATGACTTGAAAAAAACATTTGGAGAAGCAAGATGGCTCAGTTGGTACAGACCATGTCAGGAAAGCATGAGTACATGAGCTTGGAACCCATCACTCACATCGAGGCTAGAAACAGTGACATACATTGGTAGCCTAAAGGCTGAGGTATAGGATGGCAACAGGCAGCTCTCTGAACTTGATTACCAGCCAGATTTGTTCAATTACATCTACCAGAGAGCAATTGTAGAATATGCCCACTGTCTGTCTATGGCATCTACACAACACACATTCAGAGGAGGAGGCAGAAGTATTAAAATTCAACGTCATCTTCAAATACACAGTCAGTTTGAGCCCAGTCTTGTGGTATACAAGACAGTGTCTCAAAAAATTATTCATCGTCCTGACTACTTGCTATCTTTTATAGCTGCTGAAGCCTGTCACCTAAATGAAATTCTGGCTTTAAAAATCTGAGTTTGACCTCTATGCTAGAAAATTTTCAGTTTTCTAATCCATATTTTGGAAGGTAAAATGGTATACATATCACTTATGATCACTTTTCCTAAGTAATTTTATCCATTTTCTGCTTAAATTTTCCAGTTTTGAATGCAAGTAACCTTGACTAATTTTTATATTAAAGTGTTTTTTGATGATTTATAATGTGTTCAGACGAACATAAATGTCAGGACAGATCTGTGTTTTCTTCATGGTCACCCTTTCTCTAACTCAGTTTTAGATTGTCAAACAAGAGCACAAAGGAAGGTCTGGAGTGAGATATTCATCATAAAAATAAGATAATTAATATTTCAATTTATGTTTTTATGTTGTTTCCTCAAAATGGTGAGTTGGCCAGCCTGGCTGTCCCCAGGGATATCCTGTCTCCATCAACACAGAACTGGGGTGATGAGTAAACTAGTTTTGGTTTTGCTTTTTTTGTTTTGTTTTGTTTTGTTTTGTTTTAATAGGAATTATATAGACTGAACTTGGGTCCTCATGCTTGAATAGCCAGTGTTTTATGGGTTGAACTATTTCTACAGCCTTTTCATTTACGCTAATATTTAAAGTTAATATTTGAATAGGCAAAGGGAAAAAGGACAGCTGCACAAATTCCAAATTAGTGAAACTGGACACTTCAAATGGCTACTGAGCCCAAAGTTTACTCCTTTAAATCATATCTGTTTCTGTTTCTTTTAACTTCCAGTAATCTCACAACACTATCCTGTCAAATGTTAAATGGTGGGAATAGGATTAAGACAACTATAGAAAATAAAGCATGCTGTGGTCTTTCTCTTCTGTGACTTTAAAATAGCTCCGTTGACAAATGACTTGGTATCTGCTCCAACAGGACAAAAGTGTAAAAGTCTATATTTTTTCAATGGAACTAGGTGATGATATTATTTTCTGAAAAAAATGTTGTCTCATTAAAATATGAACCAAAATGGTGCTTTTTTACTTAAGAGAAATGTTAGAAATAAAGATGGTGTTTTTTTTTTCAAGTTACAAATCCTTCAGTTTTGAAAGAGAGAAAGAGATGAAGAGAGTTGAAGAATGGGATGTGTGTCTGTTGTTTTAATCCTGCACTGTAGACTGTATAGGCAAAGCCTCACTCGCCATCACTGTTATCCTAATTGTGATATCAGTAGAAAGGTGATCTGAGAGCTAATTGTGGCATAATTCCCATGGCTGAAAATGAGAAGAGCAGCAATTATAATACAAGTCATTCCAAAATCTGTCTGTAGTGAACTGAGTAGGGAGAAATATGAAGCTCAAGTTCTCTGGACAAACAGTTGCATAGATTGTCCTCACTGTTCTGGGAAGTTCCTCAGTGGTGAAGTGGAAGAACCTATGTCCCTCATTGGCTTGGCAACTTAATGTCTTCATTCTTCTATCATGGATAAATGGCCAGAAGACCGGTGAATCAACTTGACTAATCATTTCGATAGACTTTGAAGAAGAGGTCTTTCCGTGGAGTCATGTAAATGTTGTTCCAGTGGGAACCTATGTCAGGATGGAATGCTTTTTAAATGTATATGGTTTGTGTGTGTGTGTATGTGTGTGTGTGTGTGTGCGTGCACACATAAAAGAGATAGAAACACACAGGCAGATGACACTGCACATATTTGAAGCTGAGACATCAACTTATGTGACTTAGTAATCTCCTTTCACTCTGTGAATGCTAGGGATTGAAATTAGGTTGTCAGCACTGGCTGCAAGTGCCTTTATCCACTGAGGCCACTTCACAGCAAACAGTGAGACTTTTTAAAGGAGTTCCAATGGAACAGATGTTAAGAAGATGCTGAACAGATGTTAGTCTTCATGGTACTCAGGCCCTTCTCTACATATCTTCCCATAATAAACCATTAACTCTGAAGTTTCAGTCACTTAGTTATATAAAGTGACTGTCATGGTGACCTTGAGAAAAATTGTTTTTTTAAGTCACTACAGCTTTTCATTTTGTGGCAGCAATTTGTTCAGTTATAACTTTCCTTCTTACTCAAATAAAATTGTAAGTTTTATTTTACTTTGCTTTATTTCATTTTTTAATTGTATTTTAAGTATGTGAGCTTTCTTAAGTTTATATACCATGTATGTATATGCAGTATTTGCAGAGGCCAGAAGAGGGTATCAGAGTCACTAGAGTTGGAGTTCCAATTGTGATCTACTATTTGGGTGCTGGGAAATGAACTAGAGTCCTTTGTAAAAATTAAGTACTCTTAAACGCGAGCCATCTCCCCAGCCCCCAGATTTAAAAAAAAATTTATTAGGTATTTTCCTCATTTACATTTCCAATGCTATCCCAAAAGTCCCCCATACCCTCCCTCCCACTCCCCTACACACCCACTCCAACTTCTTGGCACTGTTGTTCCCCTGTACTGAGGCATATAAAGTTTGCATGGGCCTCTCTTCCCACTGATGGCCGGCTAAGACATCTGAAACATATGCAACTAGAGACATGAGCTCCAGGGGGTACTGGTTAGTTCATATTGTTGTTCCACCTATAGTGTTGCAGATCCCTTTAGCTCCTTGTATACTTCCTCTAGCTCCTCTATTGGGGCCCCTGTGATCCATCCAATAGCTGACTGTGAGCATCCACTTCTGTGTTTACTAGGCCCAGGCATAGTCTCACAAGAGACAGCTCTATCTGAGTCCTTTCAGCAAAATCTTGCTAGTGTATGCAATGGTGTCTGTTTTGGTGGCTGATTATGGGATGGATCCCCGGATATGGTAGTCTCTAGATGGTTCATCCTTTTTTCTCAGCTCCAAACTTTGTCTCTGTAACTCCTTTCATGGGTGTTTTGTTCCCAATTCTAAGAAGGAGCAAAGTGTCCACACTTTGGTCTTCATTCTTCTTGAGTTTCATTTGCTTTGTATCTTGTATCTTGGGTATTCTAAGTTTCTGGGCTAATATCCACTTATCAGTGAGTACATATCATGTGAGTTCTTTTGCGATTGGGTTACCTCACTCAGGATGATGTCCTCCAGGTCAATCCATTTGCCTAGGAATTTCATAAATTCATTCTTTTTAATAGCTGAGTAGTAATCCATTGTGTAAATGTACCACATTTTTTGTATCCATTCCTCTGTTGAGGGGCATCTGGGTTCTTTCCAGCTTCTGACTATTATAAATAAGGCTGCTATGAACATAAGTGGAACATGTGTCTTTCTTACCAGTTGGAACATCTTCTGGATATATGCCCAGGAGAGGTATTGCAGGATCCTCCAGTAGTACTATGTCCAATTTTCTGAGGAACCGCCAGACTGATTTCCAGAGTGGTTGTACAAGCTTGCAATCCCACCAGCAATGGAGGAGTGTTCCTCTTTCTCCACATCCTCGCCAGCATTTGCTGTCACCTGAATTTTTGTTCTTAGCCATTCAGACTGGTGTGAGATGGAATCTCAGGGCTGTTTTGATTTGCATTTCCCTGATGATTAAGGATGCTGAACATTTTTTCAGGTGCTTCTCAGCCATTCGGTATTCCTCAGGTGAGAATTCTTTGTTTAGCTCTGAGCCCCATTTTTTAATGGGGTTATTTGATTTTCTGGAGCCCACCTTCTTCAGTTCTTTATATGTATTAGATATTAGTCCCATATCTGATTTAGGATAGGTAAAGATCCTTTCCCAGTCTGTTGGTAGCCTTTTTTGTCTTATTGACGGTGTCCTTTGCCTTACGGAAGGTTTGCAATTTTATGAGGTCCCATTTGTCAATTCTCGATCTTATAGCACAAGCCATTGCTGTTCTGTTCAGGAATTTTTCCCCTGTGCCCATATCTTCAAGGCTTTTCCCCACTTTCTCCTCTATAAGTTTCAGTGTCTCTGGTTTTATGTGGAGTTCCTTGATCCACTTAGATTTGACCTTAGTAAAAGGAGATAGGAATGGATCAATTCGCATTCTTCTACATGATAACAACCAGTTGTGCCAGCACCATTTGTTGAAAATGCTGTCTTTCTTCCACTGGATGGTTTTAGCTCCCTTGTCGAAGATCAAGTGACCATAGGTGTGTGGGTTCATTTCTGGGTCTTCAATTCTATCCCACTGGTCTACTTGTCTGTTGCTAAACAGTCCTAGAACCAGGATCATTTTCATCATCTTGAGTAATTTTCTTTTGTTAATTAGATAGACCCAGCAGTGAGAATTTTTTTTGTAGGTCTCTAAACAATAATTCTAAAGTAGATTCCTTGAGTTAAGTTAGTTATAAAATAACTACTGATTCCTGTAAGTGACCTATTACCCAGCCAGAATGGTATAAGAGATGACACTCCCCAGAGAACCTCTGCTCCCCAGAGAATCTCTGCACCCTAGAAAACCCTCTGTACCCTAGAGAACCTCTGCTGGGTTTCTGGAATCCCCCAGTTTGGGAGATCTCTGTCCTTTGTAGCCTGAGAACTCTTGTGGAATGAATACACTCAGAACTTCCACTACTGGTTCTCTTTACCAGCCCTTGTCTTCGTATAAGCAATGCAGAAGTAAGAGCTCCATAGTAACAATACAAACTTGATCAAATGTGAACATTGCGAGTTTGTGACTAGCATACCCCATGGAGGTCCCAATACATTGTGAGAAAAGTTAACTTAAAAATATGTTTCATTTTCTTTTCAGAATTTTTCAAACTAAACAAACAAACACATGAACAACAGTCACATCTACTTACACATTACTTTAGTATTTTGATCCTAATCAAAAGCAGCTCTCATTCATGCTGCTGATCTCTTGCAATGGATCCTGTTCAAGGCAAAGCCAGACTGCTTGACTTTTGTCCCTGATGACCTTCTGTATGTAATCAAATCGTTTTTATTTATTGACCAAGGATAGATCAGGAAGTTGGTCCTCATTACAGCCTGTTAGCTCAACAAAAGTGTCATGCTAATTTCTCAGAAAATATCAGACAATAATGAAATTAAATAAATGAAACTATTTATTAGCCTTTTAACATAAAGACAAAGTAAACTCTCCTACAAAGGCACAGACAATGCTCACCTGAATCTGTTTGATTTATGCCATTCTCTGCTCCCAATAAAACCTTTGAGGTCCTTGAAGGGATAGCTCATATGTTGCTATATAGAATGGAAGCCAATAACAATCTAAATCTTATTTTCAAGTCCTTGAAATCAAAAGGCAATAAGGATACAGATGTAAAATCATTTTATACCTTGTTGACTTAGCATCCAAGACCAATCAGTGTCTTTGTATTGTACCAAGGCCACTCCAGGGTACTATTTCTTACTTTCATTCATTTGCCTTAAATAATAAAATTTGTACAGACCAAGACACTTTGTAAGTAAAGGTTCTAACACTCATATACAAATGTCACAATGGCTTCCTGTGATACGAGAAGAGAGATACAGATTCTGTTGGGTAAAGAAGAACGGTAGATATATCTGATGAGTATGGGAGTGTTAGTTCTTAGTTTTTGTGTTTCAGTACTATTCGACTTATTGAGTAGTGGCACTATCCCAAAGCCTGGTTTTGTATATTTATTATTTGGGGTGTGTGTGTGTGTGTGTGTGTGTGTGTGTGTGTGTGTGTGTTTCTGTGTGTATACAGACAATCATGTGCCAAAAAGTGCATGTGTGCAGCAGAAGAGAGCCTGTTAGAATCAGTTCTCTCCTTCCTCCACATGAGTTTCAGGGATCAAATTCATGGTAGTCTTGGTAGCAAGGATTTTAACCTTCAATCTATCTCACCCACCTACATAAATACATCATGTAAAGCATATATATATATATACATACATATACATCTATACATATACATAAGTGAGAGCGAGTATATAAATTTTAAACTTTAGAAAAATCACTGGAAAGAGAGGCCCATTGGACAGGCAAACTTTATATGCCCCAGTACAGGGGAACGCCAGGGCCAAAAAGGGGGAGTGGGTGGGTAGGGGAGTGGGGGTGGGTGGGTATGGGGGACTTTTGGTATAGCATTGGAAATGTAAATGAGCTAAATACCTAATAAAAATGGGAAAAAAAAGAAAATATGAACAGAAAAAAAAAGAAAAATCTTAGAATGTCTAACAGTTAAAAATGAATTCGTTTTTAAAAACTGAGAAATAGTGTCCCATTAAATTTTCACATGTTTAAATTTCTCTCTCTCCCTTTAAAGTAGAATTTCATAAAAGTTTGAAAACTAAAAAAGAAACAGTTTGGGGGGATGGCTTTGTATTTTCAACATTATGAATCAAGCTCTTGGAAGGCACAGGAAATAAAGTTCCACCTTAAATTTCAGATGAATTTAAATAGAAGAAATAAAAACAATCTCTTGTTATGCCATGTGATTATTAGATATTTTTATTAGCCACTGGCTTACTTTCAAAACTATATCTGTCCACAAAACTATATCTGTCCAATTCCCATTTTCAATCTCATGGAATATAGCTTCGGTTTTTTTTTTTTTGTTGTTGTTGTTGTTTTTTTCTTCTTCTTCAGAAAACATTATTAGGGCACGTCTTAATATACTGCCTAATAAAAATTGAGTTTTGCTTCCATTTCCACACCACTCAACTGTGAAGTCTGCCAGTGTGCCATCTAAGCAGTAAACAAATTGCTGCCTTTAATTAACAGTGCTCCCAGCCACAGACTTCTTTGGCAGGTGCTCCACAGAGCATGGATGACATCCAATGGCCAAATCAATGACTTGCAGGGCTTAGTTAATAGTATGGCTTCCCTTTCATATCCCTCTTGGTAGAACCAATTGTGATACATTTTCCACAGTGAAAAGATTATATATACATACATATGTATATCAAAGGAGATAGTTATAGATATACCCAACTCCTCTGATATAGAAAGATGAATCGTGAAAAACATTAATAATAATAATAATAGAAAGAAAAGAGGGAAGTAATTTTAAGTTATTTTGTAAGTTCATCCTCTGCAGGAAATGATTTTTATCCATTATGCCTCATGAGAGATCTCATTTAGGTAGACGTTTGATTGAACACTATCTTAACATGTTATTGTATAGATTAGTGTCTGCAAATGAATGCTACATGTAGGTGGGTGTCAGTAGAGTTCAGAAAAGGGGATTATAGCCCTTGGATCCATAGCTATAGACTTTTCTGAGCCATTGGACATAGAACTGAACTGAACTCAGATTCTCTACAAAGCAGCAAATACTCTCAAGCACCAAAGTCTCCGTCCAGCTCTTTAAATATCACTTTAGATTAGAAAAATCAGAAGATGTGAACCGCAGGGAAAACAATATTGGGGAAATTGAAAGGTTATCTTAATACATTTCAAAGACTCTGTTGTGTAAAACTTAACTTTATAGGTTGGATAGACTCTGTCCCCTGGTTCTATCCAGTGCACACTATATACACATTATATACTGACACAGATGGTATTAATTTATAGACCAATGGTGGCTCTTTCGATTTCTTCGTGGCTCATAGCCTGCTCTATTGTCATTAACTGTAAGGTGGCTTGAGACAGGAGTGAGGAATGATTTGAGAATAATTCAAGAGTACAGACACAAGCAAGCTCTACATAGCCTCTTTATCCCTGTTCTGTGTATATACTAGTTGAGTTGCTGATACCAGACCTTGAAATTTAATTCATATTCTTGGTAGCTCCATTCATGCTGTTGGTATTAGCCTACCATTTTACTAGAGCTTTATTTAGGCACTTTTTAAAAAAATTCGTTATTCCTCCCCCGTTTGGGAATCGTGTTTTTATGACCTTTTTCAAATTATGGATATTCCCAATCTCATCTCTTTCTTTTCCTGTGACATTCTATGTCATGTTTTGAGCACACTAATTGGGGGGGGGGGCACTTTTTAAATGTTCATGCAAGAAATCTGGAGATGAGTCTTCTATGGTAAATTCACATCTAACAAATCAAACCATAACAACTCATTCGGTTCAAATACCATCTGTTAAGGGGCCTAGAGTGATGGATCATAAGTTATGAGAACTTACCAGTCTTGCAGAAGATCCTGCTTTGGTTTTCAACACTGACATGGCAGTTTGCAACCATCTGCATTTCTCTTTCTAGGGAACCCAAGAGCCTTTTCTAGTTTCCATGGGCACTAACCATATGTGCACACTTAACTCATATACATGGAGACAAACAGTGCATAAGCATAAAATAAAAATAATAAGTCTAAATACACAAACCCAGTACTTTGTCTAAGATGGGTTGTAGTATAATCTCCTTTTTTCTGTTTCAGTGTAACTTTTTATTCAATCTAACCTTAAATATATTGTACTGTGGTACAATCTTGCTACAGTGGTCAGAATGATGTTTTTCAATATAAATTTTCTTAAATTGATCTTCAGCACAAAATCTTCACATGCATTGCATTCTTAATGAGAAACAAACCAGAGTCCTGATAAAAGATTATCTCCAGAAAGATAGCTTAGTGGGCAAGAGTGTGTACTGTCTTCCAGACGACCAGACTTCATTTCCAGCACCCATATTGTAATATTCACAGCCAACCATAATTCCAGCTCTATAGGTACCCATACACAAATGGCATGCATACACACACATGTATATATAAGTAAAATTATATCTTTAAAAAGAACACCACATGTAGTAAATTTTCTTTGAGGCATAAAATGAGAATGAAGTAGAAAATATATTAGGCAGATAATACACTTGTAGGTCATAGGAGTTGTCTGAGTATTAGAGTTGTTTTTTTTTTTTCTAATTTCATTACAACTAAAATCTACAAGATTTAAAAGTATCTGTGCTAATTATATGAATAGGGAAAACTTACATACTAGAAAGGTAATCATACCATCATATCTAGATTATTGCTCTCCTATTAAAAGCAATGTTCAAAGGGATATTTACTTAAACTCTATTCCTAAACAAAATAGAGACACTGGTGTTAAATTTTCTTCCTATAGACTTCTGCCTTAGGGATTTATTGATATGAAGAGACACCATGACCATTGCAACTCTTAAAAAGAAAAACACTTAACTGGGGCTGCTTTATAGCTCAGATGTTTAGTTCATTAACATCATGGCAAGAAAATATTGCAGCATGCAGATAGACATGGTGCTGGAGAAGAATCAGATAGATCTCAGTCTGCCATACTTCCTAATAGTTCCACTCCCTATGTGTCTATGGGGCCTTTTTCTTTCAAAATACGACAAATTAATTGTGGAATATCTCCCTTCCTTTCCCTTCCCTTCCCTTCCCTTCCCTTCCCTTCCCTTCCCTTCCCTTCCCTTCCCTTCCCTTCCCTTCCCTTCCCTTCCCCTTCCTTCTTCTGTCCCTCCCTCCCTCTCTTTCCCTCCCTCCCTTCTTTGTCTTCTTTGTTTCTCTTCTTTCTTTCTTTCTTTCTTTCTTTCTTTCTTTCTTTCTTTCTTTCTTTCTTGAATTTATTTACTTATTCAATTTGCATCCCAGTTGCTACCTCAGATCCCAGTCACCTCTTCACACAGTTCCTCTTCCCTCACACAGTCCCTCCCTCTATCTACCCTCCTCTTCTCTGAGAGGTGGAACTCCCCTCCTGGGTATTCCCCCATCCTGGCACATCATGTCTCTACATCCTCTCCAATGAGACAGCCCAGCAAGGAGAACTGATTCCATAGACAGACAACAGCCTTAGGGACAACCCCTGCTCCAGTTCCTGGGGACCCATATGAAAACCAAGCTACATCTCTTGGGGGGGTGGGAATAGATCCAATACCCTTTAAATAAATATTAGTTCTATCAGTTGATACTCTTGGGAACAAGACTTACATAGAGGTATATATATTCAAACTTCCTGAGAAATTGCCACCCTAATTTTTAGAGTAGCTGTACAAATTTGCAACTTGACCAGCAATAAAGTGTTCCTCTTTTCTTATATCCTAGATAACACATACTCTCATTTATTTTAGTAATCTGAGGCATTGTGAATGGATTTCTTATTTGGAGTTTCTATTGCTGCAATTAAACACCATGATCAAGAAGTAAATTGCAGAGGAAAGGGTTTATTCAGCTTACACTTCCAAATCACTGTTCGTCACAAAGGAAGTTAGGACTGGAACTTACAAGGGCAGGAACTCACCTGGAAGCAGGAGCTGATGCAAAGGCCATGGCAGTGGAGATGGGCTGGGGAGAGTGGGCAGGGGGATGCTGCTTACTGGCTTGCTTCTCCTGGCTTACGAGGCTGCTTTCTTATAGAACTCACGATGACCAGCCCAGGGATGGCACCACCCACAATGGGCTAGGCCCTCCTGCCTTGATTACTAATTGAGAAAATGCCTGACAGCTGGATCTCATGGGGCCAGTTCCTCAACTGAGGCTTCTTTCTCTGTGATAACTCCTGTTTGTGTAGATACTCAAAACCAGCCAGGACAATGGAGTAAGAAAACTCTCAAAGCAGTTTTAATCTGCATTTTCCTATTGACAAAAGATGTTGAGAATTTCTTTGTTTCTCAGCCATTTATGCTTTTATCTTTCGGGAACCCTTTTCTTAGCCCTGTAACTGACTGATTTTAAAATCAGGATATTTATTTCCATTAATATTGTTTTTCTAGTTATTTAGATAGTCTAGGTATGATTCCTCTATCAGATATAGTTTTCCATTCGGTAGGCTGGTACTTTTTCTGAACAATGGTATTCTTTTCCATGAAGAAGATTTTCAGTTGTTTCATGAGGTTCCATTTCAATTGTTGGCCTTAGTGCCTGTACTCTTGGTGTCCTGTTCAGAGTCCTTTCCTGTACTGAGTTAAATCCTGTTCTTCACTTTTGCTCCTCTCAGATTCAGTGTGTCTCGTCTTGAGGCCTTTCATATACTTGGAGTTGAGTTTTACGTAGGGTGATGCATATAGATACATTTTAAAATTAGGTTATATATTTTTCTTGATGCAATTTTTACAGTTTGTTTAGCATCATTTATGAAAGATGCTGTCTTTATCTATTGTTTGTTTTTTGATTCTTTGTTGAGAATCTGGTGTTCTTAGGTATATACTTACATCATGGTGTTTAATTCGATTCCATTAATCAATGTGTCTGTTTATACGCCAATATCATGCTTGTTTTATTAATACAGCACTGTAATATAACTTGAAATTTTGATGGTGATACTTTTTATAGTTCTTTGATTTCAGGATTGTTTTAGCAATGCTGGGTTCCAGATGATGCTAAAATTTATTTCTGTGAATAATTTTTGTAGTTTTGGTGAGGGTTTTTTTTTTTTTTTTGAATCTGCAGAGTACTTTGGTATGATGGCCATTTTCAAATTAATCCCCCAGATTCATGAGAATAGGAGAATTTTTCTCATGAATTTCTGAGCCTGTCCCTCTTCTTATCTGACCTCACAGCACAGAAGATAACTTAGGATCTAATATTGAATGGCCTGAGGGTAAAGCATGACTCAGTGCCCTTTCGGACAATTTGGATTACTGGGAGGCCACAGGTCTTTTGAATTGGCCATTTCATTCTCAATTGCACTAATTACCTAAACGAGTCATTCATATGAAAGCCCTGCAGCGACTTTGGTGCAGCTGGAACTTAATTTGGCCCCTTGGCTCAGTTATTCACTTAATACTCAGTAAATAAGATGTCGTGGTGTTGTGAAGTAGAAGGAATAGCAAAGCCATCTACCTAGTCCCAGAAAATATAGATAGTATAGGCAACCACACATAGGATAATGCACACTTTATATATGTCATTGTTACCTGTCACATCCAACACCACAGATGATGTTCACAAAACATAGAAAACAGAGACTTTACTTATAATAAACACCTACTGGAAAAACATACACGTTCCTTTCCGTGGTCTTATGTAAAAAATGTGTATACATGTTCATATGAATGTATATATTTACCCCTGCCCCCCCACATATATTCATATTGACTAGAACTTTTTGCTTACAGCATTATCAGTCATAATAGGGCATACATTTTGCTTCTTCCATAGATTGTATTTTCTCTCTTCTGATGTTGGTAAGGTGAGCTGCTTTATGGGATTTTGTGAGGAAGAAGAGATAGTTTATAAACAGTAGCATAGCGCTTGGTATGAGACACAAATGCTTAGGAGAATGTAAGTGGGGATGGTGCTGTCAACGATGGCTTTATCTGCTACTTTATTAACATTCAATAGATAGGAAGAAAACAATATCAACTGTTCAGTGACATAAAAATAATAATTTTATATATTCCATTTTCAGTAATGGTTAGCTACAACTTGGCATTTATTTTAAAAGTGTTTTCATTCCATAGTCCACCTGGGTCCCATATCCCAATGGTATGCAATATCCTGACTTATTATATTATAAAACAATAGCTCAAGTTCAATTCAGCTCAAGTTGTGTCCCACATTTTGAATTTTGATTTGTTCCCAAGAGGTTAAACTATGTACTGTGATATTCTCCTGTGAACCTGGGCAATGGAAGTTAGCCATGGCTCCTGGTTAGTGTTCATGGTAAATAATCAGTTTCTTCAGGAAGTTGTGCTGCATGATCACCATTGTGTTAGGTATAAACATTTCAACCTTTGATATTTTTAACATATGATGGATTTAACGGGAAGTAAGCATTATAAATAGTAGGCTATGTACAAAAAAAGGTTGGATACGATAGTTATGGAAGTCTTGCTGTAGCCCACAGAGCTGCTGTTCTATTCAAGCAAGAAGGGGCAAAACAGAGAAGAAACAGACAGCATACAGTGTGCTCACACATTGCACATTATACATTAATATAGTTATCAAGTGACTTTCATTATATACTTCTTATAGGAAATACATTAAAAGTATTTTATATGTATTTATAAGTATATTATTTACACATATGTTATAAATTAAATACATTTATATTATAATGACAATTAATTCTTTTTTATTACCCTGTGTGGTAGGTATCTGCATTCTACAAATGAAGAAAATGGGACTTTGAGGTATCAACAGATTTTCTATCATTCAACTAGTTACTTGAATAGCTAATATTGGTTCCTAGTTAATATCACTCAGAGAACTACTGGGTGATAATTATCCATGCCATGTGGGGTCATTTGAAAAGTTTGCATTTTGTAACTTTATTTAAAACTAGAACTCTCTGTTCTTTTTTTTTTTTTTTAAATCTCTATTAGTGAGTAATTAATCTAAACTTTGAGTTTCAGTTTTTTCAACTATGGAATGGGTATGGTGATAACTTCTCCTTTGAAGATTGCAGAGGCTGTGAGGTCAATTACTTTGCAGCTTCTAACATAGTTATTTGTATTAAAAATGATATAAAATTAATTTCCCTGAATCAAGATCTAGTAATCCTTTCCTTTCATTGATGCATTTCAGGTGTAAAGTAAAATGGGACCTCTGTTAGCTCCTTTGTGCCTCTAGAGAAATCATAATATTATTTGTTGCCCTTGGTTCCATCTTGCCATGAAGTGAGAATCACACTTCTGAGCTGTCTTGGAATTTCCCAAATCAGATGACAATCAAGTCAGTGATGGGGGTGGAGGGGTGTGTGTGTCAAGGCACAGGAAAGCATGATACAATCCATTTCACTGTATCTTTATTTATTTAGCCGGAGAAAGCAAAATGACCCTCTAGTGCAGTAAAACCAGTGTAGCATAACACACAAAGCTGTGCTATGAGCTCAAGTAGACTCTGCATCCTCCAATGTCTCTTTCACTGGTTTCCTAGCATATCCTGCCTCAAACAGTTAGGTCAGTCCCTTGAGGGTCCTTGCCTGTCACTAGCTTTTACAGTAGTTCTAGCTGTAGCTGTAGTTTCAGTCGAATAAACCTGAAAAGGTTCAGATCTTTGGTTATGTTTGTTGTTTTTGTTTGTTTGTTTTTTGTTTTGTTTTGCCTTTTAATAAAAGAAGTCTTTAGTATAAGTATTTGGAGAAGGCAAATTTTGAGAGAAAGAAAAACCATTCCCATCTGCAGAGTAGTTTATATGAGTGAGTACAGAGCCTGAAATCAATGACTGAAAACTAAAATCTGCCCACTGAACTCAATCCATCCCTCCTTTTCTTTTCCTTCTACCTACCTTCCTTTCTTCCTTCATCCTTTCCCTCCTTTCTTCCTTCCTTCTTTCTCTTTCACTATTTCCTTATTTCTTATTGTTCTTTGATGATATGGACTAAACCATGATCTCTGTACATGCTAGTCTTGCTGAACTCTATATCAATGAGCTGCAATAGCCCCAGTCCCAAAGTCCTGCTTCTCCAACAATCCCAATTTCTTTCCATCATCCATAAGGCTTGCATAGAGGAGTCCCTCGAGAAACAGATTGACTGTAAGCCCTACCACTATGGAAATCGGTGCAGAGAGTCTTCAGAAAAGTATGAATAGATCTGTGACTCAGATTCATAAACTTCTGATTGTGTGTACTCCACATTTCCAGATCATCCTGTGAAAGAGATGAATGAAACCCGGGATGTCTTATAGCATTACTCATGGAAACTAAGGTATAGCAACAACCTAGGTATCTGTCAATAAAAGAATGGATAAAGATCATGTGATATATATATATATATATATATATATATATATATATATATACAAGTATATTATATATATCTTAGGTTCAATGTAATATATGAATTATATATAAAAATACTTCTTTTTTCTGATTTGTGGGTGTTAGATTTTATATAGATCCCTAAAACCCATATTGATTCAGATGACAAAAACAGGAACGTTTACCACTATTTTATGAAACTCTTTGCAGTCTCCATGAACTTGGATGTTGCCAAAGCTGTCAGTATATAGTCTGGAATCCAGTGTTTCAGAGCCCTATAATGAATTCATATCCATCCATATATATTTTGTTTTCTTTACAAAACTACCAAATGAAGAGTTTCTTTTGTGTGGTTTGTCATGGTGGTCTAATGACCACCATGGTCTAATTTCCTAATGGGAAATTATGACTACATGTGATAATAGCTGCACTGTGGAATTTAGAGTGTTATATAGTTATGATACATATTTTGGTGGCACTGTCACCTGGCACAACTTTAAAATCCTGCAGCCTTCACCCTCAGAGCAGTAGGCTTCAGAGTGACAGCCACACAATGCATTAGCCCAGTGTGTGGGAATGTCCTGAGTACTAGAAGGATGGAGGAATTATCTATAGGTCTCCAGTGGCATTCCAAAAGCTCCTGTGTTGCAGAAGAGAGGGCCAGGGGAAGCAGTCATAGATGCTGTTAGTTCTTTGTCCACCTCTGCACTGAATGCCTGCAGAAGATGGGTATTGACTGAGCGTCTGTATTCAGTTTACTTTTGTGTCCTTGGCCTAGCCAGAATGATGCTCTATCCACAGGAAGAATTTTATTTCCCGGACATTAGAAAGGGACCAAGCAGTCTTCCTCTGCATATCTGATGCCTTGTCACCTTCAATAGTTGGTGGTTGGATAACATGATCAGTCTGTCTCTAAGCTATATCTCCTGCTTTTGGGCTTCCCCATGACAAAGGCCAGGCAAGCCAACCACCCCTTTCCTGTTCCCTCAGGTTTGATACTTTCATTGGTCTCCCAACACCCCTCTTCTTCCCCATACTTGCCAAAAAACAAAAAACAAAAACAAACACAAAAAACAAAACAAAAAAACCCCAACCAATCAACAAAGAACACTCTTTTTTTTTTTTTTTTAACTCAGAGAATTCAAGCAGATTGCAAGGTCAAGGTTACTTGATAACAAAGGACAGCAGCTTTTCCCTCATAAAAGTCACCAGGATGCTGGACCTGCAGTTAGGGGAATCAACATCTTGGAGATAGATACTGGTCTTGGCTGCAGTGCTTATTGGTGCTGCCCAGGACATGTCAGGATTTGGATCAGCCCCCAGGCAGGAAGAGACTCTTCTTGCCAAGAGAGCTTTTAGTTCCACCTCCACCCCCAGATCAAGCCCTGGGAACTGATCTTCCAGAGAAAGCTGCTGCCATAGCACATGTGGCCTCCTGGGGCCCAGGAGAGAGGCACAGAAAATGGCAATCCCATTCTGACATTTCTTTAACAAGGAGACAGGTGATGTCTGGCAGAACTGAGCAAAGACAAACATGGTTTTCATAGGAATCAAGCAATAAAGATTTTATACTTACAGAGCTTATTGTAAGAAAGAACTTGAACAGATCAAGGCTTAGCACTAAACTCTCACAAGCAGTGAGGGCTCTGAAGGAGGCAGACTATGTGGTAACTTCCAGATGAAAGTCTGAATGGGACCCCTATGAAAGGATCCACATCCTGTTCCCAGGGGAACTACTTGTCTTATAATGGTTTGGTTCCATATAGACTCAGGATTTGAATGTGTACTCTCCAGCAAGTGGCACTGTTTCGGGAGGCTGAAAAGACTTTTGGAGAGGGCGCCTACCTAGCAGAAGTATGTCACAAGGAACTAACTTTGAAAATTATACCTACCGCTAGCCTGCTATTTCCTGATTGGCTTCCATATGCAGTCCAACAGCCACATCCTCCAGTAACTACGGAGGCCATCACTCTGCCATATGTACCCTGCTGTGTTTGACTGAAACTGCTTTGAAACCGTATAGCAAAATAAATGTTGCCTCTCGGGTTGATGCTGTCAGGTATCTTAGCCAGAGTGATACGAAACCGACACTGACTAAGGATTATCATCACTCTGTGCTACAGAGACTCAGGAAGATGTGCCAAACCCAGGTAAATTCTGATGAAATAACATTAGTACAGCCAGTGGCTTCCACAAATCCTCATGAGTGTGGATATAGCGTTCTCAGAAAGGCCATTACTCATTTTCATAAACTCATAAGCTGTAGAATAACTTTTGAATTGTGTAGACACGCAATGACATCATGCCTGATGCCCAAGCCTGATGGCTAAATTGGACCTCAAGTCATCAACTCGACTAAAAACTCAGTTCTCACAGACAGACCTCCTTGGGGATAAGAAACAGCTTCTAAAAATATTTTACCACCAGGAGTGTGATAAGAAAATGAGAAGCATCCCAGCAATCAGGAACACATGGTTTGGACCAACCAACACACCCGCCACTATGCAGGATGACAAAATGGATAATCAATACTCTCGGTTTTATTTCTTTAATGCTCATGGTTTAATTATCAGTTAAGCATAATTTTTAATGAACTATAAATAACAGCTGTTGAAATTAGAAATAATGTAAATTTATAACTCAAAACAAACCCAGAGTTACTTGTATTAATAGTGCAACCCAGAGCACAAGGATAACAATCAATTAATTGAATTAAACACACACATACACACACACACAGAGAGAGAGAGAGAGAGAGAGAGAGAGAGAGAGAGAGAGAGAGAGAGAGAGAGAAACAGTATGTGGAACTTCAAACATGGAGTATGTGGGTTTCTGTGTTCATGTCCTAGTTATTATAGATCACTTTATAAATCTGGAGAAATAATTTTATTGGTTGGGGAGAATGACTTTCAAGAGGAAGATGGATCACAGAGGTCCGCAGTACATTTTGTCAGACTTTATCTGTAGCCAAAGCACAAAACTGCCTCGAATTGTCCTGTAATAGGCAGTTTACCAGCCCACTCTTCCTCTACACGGAAAGGGGAGAGACACAAGCAAGAGGGTTTAAAACACATCAGATGGCACTGGGTGGGGTTCTCAAGGTCTTACCACAGGGAACTTGACTACTGCTGACTGGTTTTATTTCACCTAGGTTATCTTAGCCTGAGACTGCCTTTATCCCAAGTCATAATGTGCATAGTTTCTACAGATATGTCACCGAGCTTAAGTTATCAAGTCATTGCTTGTAGAAGTATATAAAGCAAGTACTTGCTTTGTGGCCAAGTACACAAGAAAAATAAAATTGTAATTTGAATGAAAAGCTAAATGGATTCTGGCTAGTTTTCATTCGAATTTTTAATTAGTATCTAATCACCCAATTCTTCAAAAGAAAATTTTGTTTTCATCCTCTGCACTCTTAGGCACTAATTTGGGGAAAGCATCTATCAAGCTCTTTTGGGGGGCTTGTTAGTCGATGCTACAGAGAACAAATGATGCTGTTGTTTAGAAAATGTCCTCTGGAAGAACCCCACCATATAAAAAGTATCTTTAATAACACCAGCAACACACACATCTTACCCCCATAAGACAGTTGCTGGAGGGTCCTTAGTTATTCCCCATGGGAACTCTGTTTACCAACATGGAAGAATAGAAAATGCTCATGACAGAAGATTTGTCTGGCAATGAAATTATTTCTCTAACAGTCTATTTGAAATGTAATTTGATATTTAAAGTCTAGGGGAGGAGGATAATTCTGTTTAACTGAGAGAATGCACTAATATCTTAGTTGCACTTCTTTGGTTTTAAGGAGACATGCCTGTTCAGATCTGATATTGGCAGCTCAAGGTCAAGGAAATGTGCTCAACTAAGCTGCCTTCTTAGGGGATAGGACAGAGAGAATCAGGTCAGTTGCAAAGATACCATGCTGATGTCAGACACCAAGGATTTGCCCTGGACTGAGAAATCTCTGGCTGTCCCAATAGGAAAAAAGTTTCCACAAGTTTAGGAGCTAGGGGTATAACTATTAAAATAAGGATTTAAAGTATTTAAAGAGAGGAAACAGACCTTTACGAACAAATACCCAGGACTAAACAGAAGCATCCCTCTGAAACATGCCCAGGGTAGAAACCATCAGCATTAGGAAAAAAAAAATTGATATGGAAGCTTGAGGTCCATTCTGCTAACATCATTTAAGTGGTATTTGCTTGTTCTTGGAGGTAATTAGATGTGAGTTTTAGAGATGTACGCTTGCTTAAAGGACAGTTCTTTCCTTGTGGGATTCCTGCACCTGCAGTTGAGAAGAGGGATTATCACAGAAGTCAGAGAAACAAGACTGAAAACTCCAAAAACCACATTCATAGTCTGAGGAAGCTTGTGAGGCTTCATCATGAGACGGATCAGAAACTTACTCAATTCCCCATGTCCCAAGACTTGACAACTTGTCCTGAAACACAGGCAAGGGCGGAATCTTCAGCTGACTCCAGAGAGCATCATTGGAAGCCAAAGGATGCAGTTTACCTTTAATTTGTCACATGCACTAAACACATATTATGTTCACCAGGAAGGGACCATGTTTGATATAGTTCAGGAAAACTACCTTGCTTGATTAACATTTGACTAACCCTCTTGCAAATCATAAATTTAAATCTGTTTCTCAGCAGCAAACAGATAAAGAAATACTGCCCCAATCTACTTTTCAGTAATAATGAACAGGGACTGATACAGCCATTTGCTTCTGTAGAAGGTTCCCTTCGACAATCATAATAACAATATGTGCAGGTATTATACAAACATAATACAATATAATACCTCTTTATATGTCAATATGTTCTCTATTCAGCTCCTGTAAGTCATGCTATACAGCTTCACATCTATGTGACTCTTAACTGCCTTGGCATGATACAGGCTATGTATTAGCAATTTTGGAGCTCTGTTTCTCCCCCTTCTCATTATTCGCCAGTGAACAATTTAGACTAAATTTTGCAAACAGTGGGCCTGATGTGATGGCTGAGATTTTAGAACTTAAGATGTAATAAAACAAACAAAACACAATCTCTGAACAAGACTCTTATGCATTATAATCCTCTCTCTCTCTCTTGCCTGTGATATGGAGTTAATAATGCATTTCCTACATGATTATTAAGAGTATGACCCAATCAAGCCTCAGTGGGAAAAGATGTGCCTAGTCCTGCAGTGACTTGATCTTCCAGGGTAGGTTGGTACCCAGTGGGGAGTCCCCCTTTGCAGAGGAAAAGGGAAGGAGGAGTGGGGAAGGGGCTGTGTAAGGGGAAGACTGGGAGAATGGGATGCTATGATCAGGATGTAAAGTGAATCAATCAATACATTAATCAGAAAAAAAAAAGGAGTATGACTCAGGTAATAGTTACCATGTAACAGAGCTGACACAAGAGCACACAGCTGAGAACCTAGAACAGTGTTTGGTGTATCACAGCCGCATAATCAGGGAATAGTTGTTAGATGCCTGGGTGGTGATGCTGTTGGGCATTGAACTGGGAATAGCCTCATGCACCAAGAACCAGCGCGGGGAGTGACTGAATCTATGTTTCTTAAAGCTTTACAAAACTCTGCATGAAACATTACTAAATCACCATCGAGATTTTTCTAGATCATTCCTTTTGCCTCTGACATGACCTTACCAAACTAACAAGACAAATGTCCAATCTGAATCCTTAAAAATCTTTAAACCTTCCTCAGAATGACTCCCGTTAATCTTCATAGAATCCAAATCTCTCCCCATCTCTATCACACACGATCTATAAAAGTTATATATTTCCACAAATAACATTCACATTCCTTCCTCTCCCTCTGGCATTTCCTTATTCATGTTTCCTTAGAAATGGTTTGTACATACTTCCTTTTCCTCCTGATGTTTTGTTTTGGGTGGGAACACTTTCCCATTGGGGGCACCATAATACAGCACAAACAATCCATCTCCCCAGTTGGGCAGACCCACAGACTACCTACAGTCTGCAATGAGTCTCTCTTCTAACCGGGTACCTTTGAAGGGAGCATCTTTATTAATGTTATCTTCTTCTTTCTGATTGTACTTTATTAGCATGTGTTCATCTCTGAAATGATTCATGTTTTAAACTAGTTCATGTTTCTTCTAAGGGGAAAAAAAGAGGTTCTTTTCATGTGGGTTGTTTAAAAGAGGAAGAAGTGTTTAAGCCTTCATACTAGATCTTCTTCTCTTTATCTTTTGAACATCCGGGATAATGTCTATAAGCTTGAATTTAGGACAGATTCTGTTACACACACCCCTGTTTTCTATGTTCTCTTCCCTAGTTTGACACCGAGTCAAAATGAAATCTCAGACTACTTTGCATATACATAGTGTGTCACCCTGCCTCTTGTTCTTTTGTGATAACATACGAAGTCCTAATCTTAAACATTCTATAGCTGAATAATTTTTTAAAAAACTACAAAAAAGAAAGAAAAGAAAAGAAGATAAAATAAAAGGAGAGGAGAGGAGAGGAGAGGAGAGGAGAGGAGAGGAGAGGAGAAGAGAAGAGAAGAGAAGAGAAGAGAAGAGAAGAGAAGAGAAGAGAAGAGAAGAGAAGAGAAGAGAAGAGAAGAGAAGAGAAGAGATGAGATGTCTGGTTCTAGATATGGTAGAGAAGAAGGTTTATTATAGATAAAAGGAGAGGCCAAGATATCTGGGAGAGTCCAGAGTTGACATGACCCTGAACCATGTGAGAATAGAGTGGAGATGGGAAGAGGAGGGGAGAGGGAATTCAGGTGCAGTAGCCAGGAGGTCCAAAAGAAAACAAGGTAACCAAAACCTTGGATTATATAGAGAAGAACAGCTGGGGGAAGGACTGGAGAGTTTGGGGTAGAGCCCAAGGAGTGAGAGCCACACCCTGTCACTGGTAGAGACTGAGGGATGCTGGGAGAACCTGGCAGCCAGACCTGCTTTGATATGTTAAATAGGCACCTGGCTATTTGTCCCAGGGTTTCAGACTTAACAATAACTGTGAGAAAAAGAGCAGCAAAAGAAGAAATGGAGCTTTTTTTCTCTGCATAAATGTTGTCTCCTGATGTGTGTGATACACATAAATAAAACTGACAATGCGGCCATTTTCCTAATTTCCTTTAAAAATACTGAAATCATATGTGAGCTATGTTCTTTCTGACTGGGTTCCTTTGAACATCCTAATCACTGAACAATTTCTGACTTTACAACAAAAAAAAATGTCTCTTTGGTAACTGACAATGTCCTAGTTATTGCTGTGTTGACTGAGGACAGGATGATTAAAACACGGGGTGTCATTAAAATTCAGGTGCTAGGGCTGATTTTGTCCACCCAGAGAATTGCTTCTTACAATCCTGAAAGAGGAGGGTCCATTTCACCAGTCAAAATCCTCAGATCTCATTTCTCTCACAGTACAGAAGTCTGTATCCATGGGAACTATAATCTCTAGCATCAAAACGAGACACCAAAGGAGATAAGAATGTTTGGAGAGGTAGAAAGAAAGAAACTCTGGTAGAAATTAAACTCTAAAATTGAAGTCCTGAAGGAAATGTTAGGCTATCTACATATAGGGTAGCCTACAAGGAAGGGAGGTTGGGGACATTGCTAAAGCTTAGAATTTGAACAAAGGGAGACAACTGTGGAGTTTGCTGAGATGTGAAAGGATTTTTGTCATCTAGGAGAATATTGTAGGCAGTTAAGAGGGTCCTGAGGGCAGGGCAGAGCAAGATAAGACTACCCAGAAAGTGAAGTGGTGTGTGTGTGTGGGGGGGGGGGGGCTGGTACATATAAATATGTGTGAATGGATGTGGAGTACAGATGTTAACATTGATTATCTGCTTCAATCACCTTCACCTTACTTTTGATACAGGATCACTCTCCCATTGAGCCTGAAGCTTACATATTTGGCTCAACTGGCTGGCCAAAGAGCACCGCTGGAAATACAAGGATACCAACCCCACTACCTGGCTATTTATGAGGCGGTAGGTAATCAGAAGTCAGAGCTTCATGTTGGCATAGCAAGTACTTACTGCCTGAGCCATCTCTCCAGTCCCCAAAGTGAAGGGTTAAGAAACTCAGTACCAGCATTTCCAAAACTCAGTCTTTTCAGCAACCTTCTATTGAATCTAGGGAGTGTTATTGTTAAAGAGCCTTGAAGGCCCCAGTGGGAATATTCACATTTTTAGTTTTTCCATTATAATGTGTTGAAAATTGGTCTTTGAAATTAGTCACAAGTGCTGGGTTACAAGAATAGGCCTCTGTTCTGCCCAGGTTTCTTATCCTGGGGGAGGAAGCGACTTCATGAGAAGCACATGCGTTTTAGTGATATTGAGACATTTCCCAATCTGGGATGACATGTGTGCATATTAGGAGTACGACGTATCCTCTAACACCTTCAGAAGTTGTGCTCAAATCATAAGAGAAACAGAAAAGAGTGATTACCAATGTAGCTTGAAATTTGATGTGTTCCTATTTCCCTTACTCACTAAAAAACAGTCCTGAAGCCTTAATAGAAAGAAAGATTAGAATCTAACAATTTTATTTAGTTAATAAAGGGAATTTATAGTTATCAGCCTTTATATTTGTTGGGATCATGAGTTACTTTCTGAGTTAGTCTAAATCTGTACTACTTTCAATCTTTCATCACACTTAGTGACGATACGTGCAGAGATGGATTTGTCCTTGTAATAGTACAAAACTTCTTTTTCAGGTGCATTTTTCTGTATAAATGAAGTGAAATTAATTTCAAGAAAAGGGACATGTGAGTTCCCACTAACATGATCAAGCAAATGTGACGTGATTTTAAAATGCATATAACTGAGTTGTCAAGTTATTACTCCCATTAAGAATTTCCTAGCATTCTCCTGCAGGAGAAACACAGGGGTCCAAAAACCTACCCACAAAACCTTCAACCCAAACTGTTCTGTCTACAAGAAATGGAGGGATGTAGATGGAGCTGAGACTGAAAGAAAAGCTAAATAATGACTGGCCCAATTTGAGACCCATCTCATGGGAGAGAGGCAACCCCTGACACTATTAATAATATTAATAGTGTATATTATATGGTATACAGTGGTATGCTTGTAATCAGGAACCTCTCATAACTCTCTTCTGAGAGGCTTCATCCATCAGGTGATGTAAATAGATGCAGAGACCAAAAGCCAAATAATATTTGGAGCTCTCGGGATGTCTTGTGGAAGAGTAGAGGGAAGGAATGGGGGAGCTGGAGTGGTCAAAAGTATGAGAAAACCAAGGGAGTCAACTAACCTGGGCCCATGGTGGCTCACAGAGGCTGAACCATCAACCAAAGAGTATGCATGGGCTGAACCTAGGCCCCTTACACATATGTAGCAGATGTGAGCTTGATCTTCATGTGGGCCCCCTAACAATTGGACCTGGGGCTATCTCTGACTCTGCTGTGAGACTTTAGATCCTTTTCCCATGGCCGGGCTGCTTTGTCTTTCCTCAGTGGAAGAGGATGCATTTAGTCCTGATGTGACTTGGTATACTAGGGTGAGTGTGTATCCATAGGAGGGGACTCCCCTGCTATGTATACTCTCCTTTTCTCAGGGAAAGGAAGGCAGAGTAGGGAAGGGAGTATAATGGTGGGACTGGGAGGAGAGGATGGGGTGTCTGTGATCAAGCTGTATAGTGAATAAACAAATTAGTGGAGCAAAAAATGTAGTAAGATATATTAAGGGAAATATGGCTGGATTGAAATCAAGAGAAAAACAAATAATAAGAATGAAAAACATTATAAAGCCAAAAGTAATAAACCTCCATGCTATATAACAATATGTTTATGAGAGAATACTGCACTATGTAATTGTGCTCTATAATGTATGCACTTGCCAGCACCCTTCTAGCCCTTCCTGTTCTGATGATGTTGGCATCTCCTAGTGTTTGAATCCAACAAACAATCTGGCACTGCAGGTACTTCTCAGGTAGACAGATGTCCTTCTAAGTTTTATGCTTCTTATTTTTATCGCACCTTTGATTGCCACAAAATGTACACCCTCGGCATTCACCACTTCAACAGTTTTATTGTTTTGTTTAATTATAGCTGTCTATTTTGAGCTTACCTAGGATTCTGTATGAAAGCAAAGGCGTTGATCATATCTCATTTTTGGGTAAAGTTATCTGGTATGTGTATTATTTAAAATGATGTCAGTTAATTTTTCCCAGTATTTCACGCTAAATTCCAATATGTAGAATGGTGATTTGGGACCAGAGGAACAGTGGGTTTTGCAAAAGAGGTTTACAATTCTGGCCTATGTAAGGCCAGTCCCTAGTATACAAAGCTAGTGATGCAGTGGGGTTTGCTTGTGTATTTTTGAGAAATTTCATTGCTCCCCAAATTACAAATCTGCATTACACCCAAAAGAAGCCTTGCTAAAATTGCACTTCATTTAGTGCAGAACACCATGGTAGGATTTCAATAATAGAGGCTCTCTATTTGTCTCAGTTGTGCAGGTAGCACTGAAAGCCAGCATTGCCTGGAAGATCTAATCTCATTTTTCATTGCTTATCATCATGAGAGTACACTTTGTCCATAATAATTATTATGGGCAAGATGAGAGGAGAAACGAATGGACTTCCCCCAGCTCCTAGGAAGTTTACCTTTCCAACCCAGTACTTTGGAAGAATGAAACAATTCAGTATATTAAGAGAGAGTGAACATTTACCTCATAACTGAGAATCATTTGCCCAACATTGGTTTTGGTTTTGATTCTGTTTTGTTCAAGAGCATATACACTGTATTCCCAAACAAACACTTTCTTTTGCTTCATGAATGAGTGTCCCTCCTTAAACCAATTTGTGTTATATATAGAAATCTTATTAGATCAATCAAGTGTCAAGATGACCCTTTAAGGGTAGGGTTGTGTAGTGAAGAGCCTTGATTATAGCAGAATTCTAATATAGTAAAATGAAAGGAGAAATAACCTTTTGAATGTGACATGGTCAACTGAACCTTTGTCTTCCAATACAACTTATACTCAGTATCCTGTGAAGAAAGGGATGGGGAAAAAGAGGAAGTACGGAACAGAAAGGGGTTATAGCCATTATGCACTACTCTGTTAAACTATTAAAGATTCCTTCATAATCTCGTCATATAAAATAACCCAATGCCATTCATTTAAAGGTGGTTATTAAGGTGCCAAACTCACTGACATAAAACTAAGTTTGAGTTGTTGGGTGGTAGATTTTACTCACTGCCAAAATACTTCGCACACTTGTCTCTCATTTTAATTACAGTTTCCAGCAGATAAAAAGAGATTTTTAGAATCATGAAGCATTCCTCATCTGTCCATGATTGTAGACTTAACTCTTTGCTGTAACTCAGGGTCTCATTTCTCTAACAGAAGGGCCGAGTGTGTAGCTCAGGATTAGAATGTGCTTGCCTAGAATGTGAAATGTTTTATTTCCAATACCAAAAACAAACAAACAAATAAACAAAAAAAACCCCACACCAACAACAAACAAAAATTCACTTCTCCAGTGGGTGATGACTCTACAGGTATGCTCTGATAAGCCCAATACTAAGAGTCCAGAACTTCTGATCACTATAGAAATACAAGGTTCAAGCATTATGTTCCAAGATGGCAGCCTACAGAGGGTCATCAAAGCACTTCTTGAATAACATGCCTGACTTTTAAATTCTAGGAAGAAGGTTGGCCACACCCACTCGGTTACAGGTATCTAACCTATTCATGATGAACAGTGATTAAAATTTCCCAGGGCTAGGGTGACACATTTTTGGCAGGTTAGATGCAAGGTTAGGTGGGTTAAAGAAAGTATGGATGCTAATTGGGAAAATAGTTGATAAACTCTTTTATGTCTAGCAAAATGCAAGTGCAAAGCGTATGTCAGGGTTTTCCTTCCCAGGGATATAGAATGCATGGGTGCAGACATTTCTGGGTAATAGGAACTCACATTATCACTTACGCTCATTTTGTAATGAACATAAGTCTTCCCTCTGAAGGGTAGTGGTAAGCAACACCCGTGAGTTTTATTTCCTAGGTACTACCAACCAGTTAACTAGGTTGTGCTGGCCGTATAGAGTACACAATGACAAGATCCCAAACACACATCTTACACACTTGTTTAACCCCAATGTTTTATGTTATTTGTGAGCTTAACTCTGAAACTTGGTGAAATTAAAGAACCAATGAACCATGAAATAAAGCAGTGTGGTTAGCCTGGGGTGTAGAAATGGGCACTAGAGTGGATGAGGGTATTCAGTAGACTTGTCTCCCTCTGAATTCACTCATGACTTGAACTGGGTGGATCTTTTTCTTGGCAGAGCCTCTTCTGACAGCTGCCCATGTTTCTTCTGGCTTCTCTCTTTTAATCAAGGGCTTCTTAGCCGGAGCCTTCATCCTCCACATGACTACTGGGTGCCGGGGTCCTGCAGAACTCTGGATGCGGATGATCTTGGTGGAGGCAATGTATGACATTTTCACTGTTTGCACTACAGCATTCATTAAATTCTTGGCTGCCTGGATCAGGGAGGTGACACTGTCCAACTGTAAGGAAAGAACAAAGAGAAAAGTTACTACAAGATTTGTGGATATGGATGTCAAAGGGTGACATTTTATTTTGACCAAAGATATAAATGAACAAATTCTTATTTTACATATTGATATGTAATCATTTACATAGTTCCACCCTATTATTTTTTAAAGATTTATTTGATGCACACATACATCCATGTTTTGTTTTTAATGTGGTATCTTAGAAGGGTTAAATTATTTTTCTTTGTAATATATATATACATACACATATTACATGAAAGTGGAGACATATACATACATCACTTTTTTGAATATTTCATAGGTAATCACACTTAAGTGGGTCTCTGTTTTAACATGGAAATGTTATTTTCTTGTGGAGACTGCTGTTATATAAAGAATGGAGAGATCAAATAAAATTGAGTTTAAAGTTCAGATGTCCCTTTTGGCAACTTTGGGAAAGTTCCAACATATCAGTTAACTCAGGGAAAAATATTTATTAAAGATAAAATAATACATATAAGAAGCCAAGAGAGTAGCTGCCAAAAGTTTTTTGTTTTGTTTTGTTTTGTTTTTTATAATTAAGTAGCATTACCTCTGCAACCTAGGAAAACTGGCAAATGGCAAAATGATAAAGATGTACTCATGAAATTGCTAAAAATACCTCTCCTCAGATGACCTTGTTTGTTAAATTTTCAGGGTGCTATTAATGTAAACAAGCTCAGGGGGAAAAAAAGTAGATTGGCATTCCTAGAAATTGTCTTTTTTTTTTAATTAGGTATTTCCTTCATTTACATTCCCAGTGCTATCCCAAAAGTCTCCCATACCCTCCCAACCCACTCCCCTATCCACCTACTCCCACTTCTTGGCCCTGGCGTTCCCCTATATGAGGCATATAAAGTTTGTACAACCAATGGGCCTCTCTTTCCACTGATGGCCAACTAGGCCATCTTCTGATACATATGCAGCTAGAGACACGAGCTCTAGGGCTACTGGTTAGTTCATATTGTTGTTCCACCTATAGGGTTGCAGATCCCTTTAGCTCCTTGGGTACTTTCTCTAGCTCCTCCATTGGGGGCCCTGTGATCCATCCAATAGCTAAGTGTGAGCATCCACTTCTGTGTTTGCTAGGCCCCGGCATAGTCTCACTAGAGACAGCTATATCAGGGTCCTTTCAGCAAAATCTTACTAGTGTATTCAATGGTGTCAGCGTTTGGAGGCTGATTATGGGATGAATCCCCGGATATGGCAGTCTCTAGATGGTCTGTCCTTTGTCTCAGCTCCAAACTTTGTCTCTGTAACTCCTTCCATGGATATTTTGTTCCCAAGAAATTTTCAAAATATCTTAGAGCTAAGCCAAGTCGATTTGTTTTTATACAACCAGTGCTTTTCAATTATTTCAGTTTGGCAGATTGTCATCTGCAGCCAACTCGCACAGGGAGATGTGCCTCTGCTGTCCCCCTCTGTGATAGGAACTGTCAGGGCTAGGGCTCAGACACTGGCTCTGTAATGTTAGTGAAACCCATCAGCAGCTGCCGGCCCCAGTGCTCCACATTTGCTGTCCGCAGAGCTTCATTTCACACACAGAATAAATGAGTGAGGAAGGGTGGGGAATCAGGTTATTTGCCTGGGGCAGTGGCTATCTAGATGCTTCCTCACAAGAAAATATAATTAGCCATAATTTGCCAAGCCTGAGATACTTGAAAAGATAACACCAAATATGTGTGTGTGTGTGTGTATGTATACATGTATATATACACACAATATAATATATACATATATAACACACATATAATATATAACACATATCTATATGTATTATAATATGCATATATGTTATATAATATGTAGTATATGATATACAAATTAAAGAGTGATATTTGACAACTACACATGTATCTATGTTTTATGTGTATTATTCTCTGTCTCTGCCTTTCTGTCTCTCTCTGTCTCTCTTTATATATACATATATGTGTGTGTGTACATATATATATATATATCTTATTTAAATACTAAACAAGATTTTAAGTACTCACAACTATGTTAGAGGGTGTGTGTATGGGTGTGTGTGTGTGTGTGTTATTTTTATTGTTGTTGCTGTTTGTGTGCATGTGTGCCCAGGCATGCATGTGTAGACAGTGGGTGTCATCATCCTCCTGTATTACCTCCTGCCTTATATTTTAACACACAGTTTCTCATTGAACCTGGAACTCACTGGCTGGCTAATATGGCTGCCCAGTGAGCACCTATGATCTTTGATGACACTGGGCAGTTTGTTCATTTGCACAGAGCCTTATCAAACTACTAAATTTTAAATAGGTTAGCATGAGTCCTTCTTAAACTGCCAATAGACTGCAAAATAAAATCTTCTTTTTAATATAATTGTTTCATTAAAAGCCTAATCCCAGGAATGGATTACTTTTTCAGAGTTGTTGGTCACTCTGAAACATCCCAAGCTTTGGCCAATGCGTTTGTTTGCCTTCCAGAACTTTATGATTAAGACCCTTGTGCTGAAGATAGCCTGCACTAAGACAGAGAACTGGGAAAAATCAAGCTGGGATTAACCTGGAAGCTTCTTCCCAACTTTAGCTTTCATACTGCTGGAGCAGGCTAGGAACACTACCAGATGTTTAAAAACAATCAATAATTTCACTCATCTGTGAACTTTGTAAGCTACGAGGATGACTGGCCTGGAAAGATATGTTGAATTGCTGCACCTGTGCAAATGCTGTGAAATCTAATCAGAATATTTAAAGCTCATTCCACGTGAGCCATTATCAGGCTCAGAACCCTAGACTAGACAGGTCATAGACTATGGATGAGAATCTGCTGCTATTAGTCTGCTAAATGGCCATGGTATTAAATTGGCTCCCAATAACTTAGAACTAAATCTATAGATTAAGGCACCCAGAGAAGTTTCTGTAGCAGTACACAATTAATACTCTCATTGATCCCGGTGGCAGCAGCAGCATTCCTCATTACCCAGCCCAATGTTCTGGATTCCCGAATGAAGTACACACACACACACACACACACACACACACACACACACACAGAGCGTTTATATTTTGATGGCTTTAAACAGCTCAATGGCTGAGCTACTTCCTAATCTCCACATGGTCAATCCACCTCTCTCCGACATTCCTGAGTTATTACTTATTAAATTCTATACTCCATCTTGGTTGCCCCGGACCCAGTTGTGCAGCTCTCTTGGACCTAGATCTCCTGGCTCTACATGGTGGCTATGCTCTCTGTCCTGAATCTTCTCAAGCATGGTATCCTTTTTCTCCTCTCTGCACTGTAGATCTCCTCTTTCCCCCACCTCTTCCTTGGTCCCTTACCGGGAATCCTAAAAGTCCAGCCTCTGTCTCCCTGCTCAGCATTGGTTGCCAGCATCTTTATTTAACAATCAAAATCAACTGGGGCCAGTGTTCCCTCAGTGTCTTATATGTGGATGCATGTAGGCATTCTCATGCAACTGGGGGGGTGGGGTGGGGAAAGGACCCAGATTAACATAATAAAAGCAGCATTAGCCCAAACTCTCAAGTTTCCATTTTGTGTGGATGATGACTAAAACCGAGAGTCGTGACAGGTCAAGGTACAGAGAATAATAGACTGCAGAATGTTCACTCCTAAAGAGAACATATATGTTGTACTCAAACCTCCAAAGAAAAAAAGGAGGGGGTATGCAATGAACTAAAGGCTAGAGAATGTAGATGAGGACAAGGAAACAGTATTGTAAGAACAAAGCAGAGAACGCCACCTGCAAAGTCTCAGCTGTTAAGATAGCACGTCCACGACTTGTCCAAGCCCAAGCATTGAGAAGCTGGTTGTGCATGAAATTCCTCCTCTACCAAAGAGCCACTGGCAATCATTAGCTGTCAGGAGAGGAAGTCAGGTTTTGCTAAGAGTGTAGCCCCTATAAGTTAGCCATGTTCCTGGGAAAGATCACACATCCACAAATATATGGGCAGGACACATTGGCCTCAATGGAGGGAATGAATAAACAGACGAGACACAAACTTGAGCAGGGAGGCTGGTGGTTTGGGGAAAAGTCAGAGGAGGGAGAGAGAATATGAGCCAAATCTGGTAAATGGATTTCTCAAAGAACTACTAATAAATTACCCCCATGCTGTCTAGTACAACATGGATGGTGCTTGTCAAATCCAGCACATAAAAACAAAACAAAACAAATCAAAAACAAAATAAAGAAACAGACATGTTTTTTTTTCCAATGAGTGCAGTGATAGTTTAGGATGCTGAGTAATGGCATCCCTCAAACATGAAATCACTAGCTTTGTTTTATAGGTTCTGCACCATCATAGATTCTTCTACAAAAGAAGAGCATGGAGACCACCTGCCATTCAAGCTTGCATCAGTAGCTTTGACCTTAACACTCCAGAAAATTAACATTCTCTTGCCTTCCTTTTGACTTGGTAACCTTAGGATGGATAGACTACATTGTCTTCCTCTCCTTTTGATTTCTCCATGTAATTGATACCTTTAGGCAGACAGCATAGGAAGAGAGTTCAGGTTCTACCCAGGCCTCACAGGGTGGGGACTGGCTTGTCTTCCTCCTCTACCTAATCAGTAACTTCCTACCCGTGCTAATATGAACTCTTAGCTTGGACTCTGAAAAATCTTTTGACTTTAAGGTCTTAAATAGTTATAGGAAACCCTTCTGTTCCACATGACTCAGAAAATACAGGACAAATTGTGCCCCTGGAGAGCATGAAGACTGGCTTTGCAGACAGCAGATTAGGGCAATTGCTCATAGAATACTGTTATTTTATGAGGATAACTTCCAGACCTTGCTGCAGGCTAGTCAGGTCTATGTGCTATATGCACTGAGGTGTGCTATTCAGGTCTATGTGCTATGTGTGCTGAGATGATTGCCTCTCAGCTATTAGCCAAATGACAAGCAATGGCAAAGACAAATCTAAATAATGGAATGAAATTTCATTCTGTACCCAAGGAGTGCCTGTGGTCTACTCATAAAGAATAAGTATGTGCAACCAAATGCCTGCAAAACATTATTTAAAATCCTTTTTGCTCAGATTTAATTTCACGAAAAGTATTTTAAGGGAAGGCTTCAGTAGACCTCTCTGTGTAAAGACAAAGGTAAAATTGGGTGAGGTAATGCACGGCTTTGGCATTCACAATCAACTTATTGAACAAACTGTCCTTAAAATCACCTGTGCGGTACAAGATTATTGACTCATTCCAAATGCCCAGGAGAGCAAACCAACCAGACTCTAAAATTCAGGCCGATGGGATCTCTATTATATATCACTTGCATTAACTGAAAGTTCTGCTGGCAAATATAACCTGAAATGGTTGCCACAGAGAGGCTCTTCTTACTGGCATCTGCAAACACTCCCTTCTGAGCTAGATGGAGAACTAGGAACGGGATCAGCTATGACTCTAAATTTCTTCCCCATTCTCACACCTCATTGTAATATGTAAGCATTGTACATGTGTGCGAGCACACACACACACACACACACACACACTAAAATATATAGGTCAAAACTGTAGACAAATTCAGTTATAGCTTCCAGGACAAGGAAGTCCCTAAGACCTGTTTAATCATTAAAATGTATAAATGCAATACTGATTAATCAAATGCTTTTTCTGATACTCAAAAAAGAATTTAAATTAATTTGTTTGCCTAGATTTTGAAGCCTCAGGGAGGACACAGTACTCCTTTTCCCCCTGACTTACACAGAAGCCGTTTTCCCTCTGACTTACAGGGCTCAGTTAGAGTATTTGGAAGAGACATCAGGACAGATCTTATTAAAAGACATGCACATGTGTTGGGTGGTAAGTGCATAAAATAGCTGCATCTTAAGAGTTAAAGATCCCTTTCTTGTGTTTCTAACTTATAGGCAGAATTGACATCTCTAGACGAAAGTCTAAACACATTTACCATACACTGCAAAATGCCGAAATACATTTTTTTCCAGCAAAAATACATGAGCATATCCATTGTTTTCTGATCCACCATAAACCTCTCTTGAGCACCTCATTTATCCCCGCACTTGCTTAACACATTCTATTGTCTCCAAAGAGATTTATCTGAAGAGTAGCCTACAATGAAAGCATTCTCTCCCCCACCCCCTTTTTTTTCCAGATGTATTCAAAAATGCTAAACAGCCTTGCTGGCTTAATAGGCAACTTCAGTAAGGGCTTTGTTAACGCTAGTTAAAATGGAGTTGCATCTCCAGATTTAAGTTGTCAAGGTCATTAAGACGAGGAGAAAGTTTATTGTTGGAGCATGGAACTTATCGCTATGAGCCTCTCATATTCACACACCAAACATGTCCTTGGCCAACTCCAAATATATATGATTATTATCTCTCACCAATGCTAATTGAAGGACAAATACTGAGGCCAGAGGGATGTCTCCATGATTGTGAGCACATATTGGTCTTGCGGATGACCAAAGTTTGATTCTCAGTACACACACACACACACACACACACACACACACACACACACACACATATATATATATATATATATATATATATATATAAAAGGTACCTGACAATATGACAATGGCCTTTTACACTGCTCTAGGGGACACAATGCCTTTCTCTGAGATCTGCGGTTAATTGTCCCCAAACATATGCACAAAAATAAAAATGAATCGTTTTGTAAGAGACATACCTTTGGTGGAGGTTCTGATAGTTCCAAATACTAATAGCTCTAGAGACATTTTTATATGTTCAAAATGGCTATCTCCCTTATCGTCCAGTTTATTATAAGATAATAATCTATCATCAATAGAAATGATGGTTATTATTTACATGCTTCTATTATTTGAAATGGCCAGTAGTGCAAATTTGACATACAAACAAATGGACTGTTATTTATTTGAGTTGTAGAATTATATGTGTAGAGATGACACCAAATGTTTTTCAAGGCAGCTGCAGTCATGTTTTTTGTTCCCCTCCTGTACTTTTCCATAAAACTATAAATGATACCTAGATTTTCTATACTCGGACTTCACCAGGAACTTTCTAGAAGCTGTAAATGAGAAATGAATCATTGACAAATAATTTTTTGATTATTTGCATTTAAAACTTAGAGCCTGTTATAGATCCTCTTCTCAGAAAGCCTCAACTTTCACAGCTTTAGGTTGGCATCCTTCCTCAAAATTACAGGTCAATGGCTATAAATGACAAACATAGCTTATCCCAAGAATAAAACATGTGTTCTGTAATAAACAACACACATGTATCCCAATCTGCTAACTGTTCAATGCTACATGAGAAGGGTTCGATAATAGAGAATAGTCATTTTGGTATTGATTATTAGGGTTTGCTAATTTCTCATAAAAGTAATTTTATAAGCTGGAATGTCAAATAATGTGACACAAAGTATAAGAATTTCGATCAAACAGTAGTTAAGTTCTCCCAACCATTGATATTGGAGGGGTAGTAGAAGGTGTTTCTTCCCTACTGTTGTGTCAATACCATATGCTAAAGCAGGTGACACTCCAGGTTCAGTGAAGAAAACAGAAACACTTCCAAGGGTTTCACAAGGCAAATTAATGTAGGAATAGAGCTATTTGGGAAATGGAACGACTGGGAAACAAAACTGCCCATAGCCAACTGTCATATCAGCACAAACTGCCACAGTCTTTTCAGCTAAAAAAAAAAAAAAAAATGGAGACTGCAAAACCATGGGACATACTCAAAGGGGGAAACTGTCTACTACTAGTCTGGCAATCGTTGGCTATTAGGTAACCTGGACTGAAAGTCATTTAACACAACCTTGATGAGGAAAAATTCCTGCCAAGCACAGTGACAAGGACAATGGATTTCTGCCTGAGGATGCATTTCCCTGTGTTTCCATTGGGACATTTGTTCTGGTTTAATCCTCACAACCTTCTGAAGGCTAGTTTTTCATTTTACTGATTGCAGTACTGTACTTGAAAACCTAAAATTAACATCTGTGTATTTATTTAGCCAATATTGTTCATACAGATCAGATCAAGCAGTTAGCTTTCTTAGCTTCATCACTGATACACACATATGCACACATACACACATGCCACACACATATAAATACTCGCACAGCACACACACACATAGCACATACACATGCACATATGCACGAACATAAACCACATACACACATATGCCACATACATATATACATGCATACATATACCACAAGCACACACAGACATGCACATATAAAACACACACACACACAAGTATACATATACACACACAAATATACAAGTATATCACTCACAGGTACACACAAATACACATAAATACATATACATACACCCAAATACACATAGATATGCACACACAGAGACACATACAGACACACCCACTCCTAGACACAAGATGGGGACAACAGGAATAGCCTTCCATGTTTCTTAGGTCTTTATATATTTAAATGATTCTTAAGATGTGTCAGGCATGCTTATGATTCCCTAAAACAAGACTAGTGTTTTATTTTTTTTAAAAAAAAAATGGGCTACAGAAACAAAGAGACAAATCAATTATTTTACATGATTGTCACTGAAGTATCCATATATGATGTATACATTTTTACAGTATGCATCTTTATAATTTTAAGTAAAATAGCATCTTGTCAAGTTCTTTTTGTATACATGAAATCTCATAACATTTTTATTTTATTTTACATTTTAACATTTTTAAAACTTGCATTATAACCTGATCTTGCCATAGACTATAAGGCTTAGCTATAGTTTACTATAACTCCATAAATCATAACACTGGCCCACTATTACTGAATTGAAGAGTAAACCATAATATATCTATAAAAAGTAGGAACCACATTGAATTCATGAACAGTGTACAATTGCAACAACAAAATTTATGATAAAAGGGACAGTTTTCAGTCTTCTTCCACATCTGGTTAGTGTCCCACTGCACCTCTAGTCTCATAGGCCAGGGAATGACACTCTAGCATGCAGAGATTATGCACATGCACTCAATCAGTGGTTTCAATCCAGGATGAGCAGTGTTACCACTAATTCACACTGTAATTGCTTGATCCAACCTAGTGAAGCAAGAGGGTTGACAGCTAAGGAGGCAGAAGGCTTCTTTGGAAATGATTCCAAGGGATGCCTGGAGCAATAGAGCTGTTATCTCAGATGGGAGGCATGGAATATGTCAGTGAAAATGCTATGCACCTTGAGGAAAACAATTAAAGTGTCCTTCAAATCACTGCATTCTATTTCTTTTACACAAACACTTCGTATCTGAGAAAAATATCAGGGGCCTCGGAATTGTCCACAGTGGGGGAAATACTAGGAAGTTCTGATGCCGAATTTAGTTTCTTTTCAAATCAGACATCTCTTTCAGCTTGCCTGGAGTGTCTTATAAAACAAAGCAATCTTCCAGAACCTCTCTATAGATAAGTACAGCTGTCTCCTCGGTGAAGGGGAGAGGTTCAAACACATTTCGAAACAGCTGGCTCTTGCCCTCCCAGCTGCCTGGAAAATGAGAAACTTTTCTGGCAGCAGGCCCCAAGCCCAAACCAGTGGGTGTCTGAACTAATCCCCAGGCAGCAGAGTGCAGTAGGCTGCAGACACACAGGAAAGCATGGGTGGCTTTTAATCATCTTGATCTTTGGCTTTGTGTAAAGTCAAAGAAGAAAGCTCCCAGGGTAGGATGGGAGATCAAGCAGGTGTATAGATGTTCCCATGCAACAGAGGAGGAGAAAGTCAGTACAGCGAAGGGGTCAAGAATGGGCTCAAGGCAGACTAGGTGAATCCAATCAGTTTTTCCTCTCTGTACCAGAGGGTATGTTTGCTTTGTTATTGTTTGGTTTTGATGTGTAAAACAGAAACATATCGACACGGACGCCTCAGAATTGTCTTAAGACAGTGTAACGCACAGGAGAGTGAGCTGTACATACACCATTCCCCCTGGTTCCGAAGGCACTGAGAAAAGTAGTCCCTTTGAGCTGGAGTAAACATGAAACTTGAAATGAAGAGGACAGATGAATCTTCCAATAAATGCACAATTTTTCAAACGTGCGTGCGAAGGCCATATGTGTCAAGGTGTACATAAAAGTTTATATACCACACCAATAGGAGCTTTGTAAGGTAGGTTGCCTTTCTTATGGATCAAATAAAGCATCTGATAAATGTAAGACATAGGATTTCAGGGACCTGGGCAATGTAATCAAAGCAGAAAGAGGTGGACTCAAGTCGCATGATGCTACATATGGTACTCTGGGGACTGATGCCTTCTCTAAACAAAGAAATACCCCATTAGTTTCTTAGAGTGTCTTCTCTCCCTTGTATAATGACTACTTAGTTCTTCTGAAATCTCCCATCCCCCTGGTTTGGTTTGGTTTGCTTTGGTTCTGCCTCTAGACTTGCTGTGCTGAAACAGTGTCACATTTTAGTTTGGGAGTCTTCCTGCTTGTGCCTTGACCTCTGTGGTTGACAGTCCCTAAACTCACTTCTCCTTCAGATACTCATACTTAGTGTCACTGTACAATTGTTCCATACCGTGCGTGTCTCTAGACAAACACTGACTTAAGTGACTGAAAAGTGCTTTGCTGGCAGGCATATCTTGGTAGACCCCAACACCTAATAAAACCCCATGTTTTTACATTTGTGTATGTCGCTGGACAATGTTAGTGGTTCTATTTTCTTCTTAAAAATCTACTATTTAACATAACGTTCATAGGGGCAGGCTTCATATGCCCCATTGTTAGGAGTCTTAGCTAGGGTCACTCTCATAGATTCCTGAGAGTTTCCATTGCCCTGGGTTTCTAGCTTATTCCAGAGATGCTCCTTCAATCCAGTTGCCTCTTCTAGTGCCCTCTCCTCCTGTCTTCTCCTAATCTGGTCCCTCATGTTCCCATCCTCACCCATTCCCTACCCAATTCCCTCCTCCCATCTACCCCGGATGCCTAGTCTATTTCCCCTTGTCAGTGAGATTCAAGCATTCCCCCTTGGGCCCTCCTCGTTAGTTAGCTTCTTTGAGTCTATAGATTTTAGCATGTACTTTATGACTAATACCCTCTTATAAGTGAGTACATCCTATGTGTGTCCTTCTGGGTCTGGGTTGCCTCACTCAGGATGATATTTTCTAGTTCCATCCATTTGCCTGCATCATGAATGACTTCATGATGTCATTGACACTTAAAAACTGAGTTGTGTAAATATATCACATTTTCTTTATCCATTCCTCAGTTGAGGGGCATCTGGATTGCTTCCAGTTGCTGGCTATTACTAATAAAGCTGCTATGAACATAGTTGAACAAATCTTTTTGTGGTATGGTGAAGCTTCTTTTGGGTATCAACCCAGGAGTGGTATAGTTGGGTCTTGAGGTGGATCAATTTCCAATTTTCTGATGAATCACCAAATTGATTTCCAATATGCTGTAAAAGTTTGCACTCATATCAGCAATGGAGGAGTGCTCCCCTCGTTCCACATCCTCACCACCAGCATGAACTGTTGCTTGAATTTTTGATCTTAGCCATTCTGATAGGTATGAGATGGGATCTCTGAGTTGATTTGCTTTGCATTTCCCTGATATCTAAGGATGTTGAACATTTCTTTAAGCACTTCTTGGCCATTAGAGACTCCACTGTTGAGAATTCTCTGTTTAAATCTGTACTCCATTTTAAAATATTGGATTATTAGGTTTATCAACGTCTAGTTTTTCGGGTTCTTTTACATGGTAGCAATAGGGGATATGGAGACTGAAATGGCCATCTTCTCTAACCAGGCATGATTTCCAATGGAGGGATTGGTTTACCAACCCAGCCATTAAAAAAATCTTCAACCAAAAATTCGTCCTGCCTACATAATATACAGAGATAAAGATGGAGCAGAAGTTGAAGGAACGGCCAACCAATGACTGGCCTAACTTGAAACGCATTCTATGAAAGTGAGCCAATCCTTGACACTGGCCATGGTATTCTTCTGTACTTGCAGACATGAGCCTAGCATAACTGCCCTCTGAGAGGCTTTACCCAGCAGCTGATGAAGAAACCCGTAGCTAAACATTATGCTAAGCTCAAGAAATATTGTGGAAGTGTGGGAGGAAGTATTGAAGGAGCCAGAGTTGTTAAGGATACCACAAGAAAATCTATAGAATCAGGTCACCTGGGCCAATAGGGGCTCACTAAGCCTACCAACCAAAAAGCATGCATGCAACAGACCCAGACCCTCTGCACATATGTAGCAGTTGTACACCTGGGTCTTAATGTGGGAACAAAGGCTGTCTCTGACTACATTGCCTGCCTTTAGTTCCCTTTCTCCTAACTTGGTTGCCTCATTAAGCCTCAAGGGCAGAAGATGCATCTAGTCTTACTACGAGTTCATGTGCCAAGATTGGCTGATATCCATGGGAGACCTCCCCTTTTCTGAGAAGAAAGGAATAAGGAGGGTAAGGGGCTGGGGAGGAAAGGGGGAGGGACTTGGAGGAGATGGGGAATAAGCTGTGAGCACAATGTAAAATAAATAAATAATCAATAATAGAAGAAAAATATATAAATTTAAAAACGTTAAAGCAGGGGTCACAAAGAGAGAAGAAAGTTGCCCTTGTGGGCAAAGCTTTTAACCCAGAGGCCCAGACATTTCAGTGATGCATGCCATGTGTCATGAGGGCCATAATTTGATGGTAATAATAGTTCAAATACTGAAATTGGAAAGTGATTTATGGTTTCTACATAAATTAGTCTGTCTTAAAGGTTACTCATCTAATTGTATCCTTTCATTCAATTGTATTCTGATATACTATCTTGAGTAGAACAAGAAAGAAATAGAGTTAAGATCCAGCTTCTTAGTAGCCAAACCAAAGAGGCACTTTAATAATACACTGCCCAGTAAAATGAGCATGTTCAAAAGAGCTATTTTCTGTTTATGACTATATATCTTAGCAGAGGAACAAAAATGAAAATAAAACCAAGTGAGATACTCTAGTCTATGAACAACAGGCAGAAACTGAGTATCATTGATCGCTCCTATAAATCAATAGAAAAACATACCATGTTCTAATATCCAAAGTTTTATTTCCCAAAGTATTCAGTAACTTTCTCTTGCATATTAGTAAGCATTCTATTTGTTTGGCTCATCTTCACAGCAATGTCTCCCATGGCAGACACAGTTAGCTGAGTGCCCCATAGCCATTAGCCCATTCTTCATTGATCCTTGCATTTATTCTTACAGCAGTTAGCTCAGCCATTGTGGGTAGATCATGATTGGTCATAGGTCATTATGCTTTATGACTGATTGGTCTGTGGGCAATTCATGCCACTCTGGTTTGATTAAATTTGTGATTTCAGGAAATATTTATCATTCATAGAAAGCAACTCTGTACCCTCTTGAACCCTAAGAAGCAGTGCACTAAAGCTAGAATTTGAGCTACTGAATCCCTATCCAAATTATAAACTAGTACCCCAGAATAGACAACTGTAAGTAACAGATGGTGAAAAAGAGAACCATGGAAAGTATTCAGGCTTGGTAACATGCTAAAACCATGGAACAATCATAATTTGAATCTATGGTGATTGTTTATGTCTTTAATAGTAAGTTTTGCTCCGTGGAACAATAGGTATCATACTCTAAACCCATTTTTCCTCCCAGTCAAAGATTGTGCAAATCAAGATGACATCATCCTCCTTCCAGCTGATCTTTCACATTCTACCATCTTGAGAATTTGATGCACTACATTCTGCTTACTGTCTGCCTCACATTGCATCTGCATTCAAACACACACACACACACACACACACACACACACACACACACACACACACACACACACTACCTTGCTGGAGGTACCTATAAGTGTCTAGTTCTATGCCATTTTAACCCCTACTGCACATCTTTCCTTAAGCAATAACTACTCCATTTGCAACCATTCATTTATAACTGCTTCAGCTAGATTCTGTAATTTGAAACCCAAGCTACTTTATCCATGGAACCATATCCATCTATTCTCATCTCTATATTCCAAGATTTAGGAAAGACTTATTAAATCACAGAGGGCATTTATGCTGTGGTAGAATTTTGGTAAACTGAAACTATTTTTCATTTAAAGGAAGTTTTATTTAAGAGGTTACATGCAAAACCTTTTGAAAATGAGTTCTGTTTTTTCTACCTTGCTTGAAGCAGGGTTTTTTCATGTTTGTTCTGTAGGTGATTTGCAGGCTTAGCTGTAGGCTTAGCTGCTTCACAGGTTCCATATGATCCAACTGTCTCTGCCTTCAGAATGCAAGGCTTACAGCTGCATATTACTACATTTGAATAATCTTAACTTGGTTTCTAGGGATGTAGATAATCTTGTTAGTCCCAAATGGCAAGAGCCTTTACCCACTGACTCATCTTACCAACCCTTAGGAAAATCATTTAGATACATGCTAAAGGGAAAAGAGTATTTAGGACATGTGAGGAGCAAACAGACTGTGTCTCAATCTTGTCTGTACTAGGTCTAAATAATTTTAGATGACTAATGTGATTCCCCTGTGTCTTTCTGTCACCACTAAAGGGATAAGTACAATGATTATAACTATCTTCGATAGTAGATATGTAGTAGATATCTACATATATAGAGAGATAGTTATATGTAGGTATGAGTGAAGGCTGTTATGTCAGGCTTAGAAAAGTTTCTGACACATTTTATGTACTATATGCAAAAGCTTACAGTAACAATAATTTCTTAGTCTGTCGTTATTTACCCCATAGTAATAAAGATGTATATATTCTATCCTATAAACCCCTTTCTTCAGTTGTTTTATTCATATCATTAATTCAAGTCATTATCATTTTTACAGGAACCCCTGGAACATCCTATCATTTATCTCCTAGGTTAGATTCCTTTTTTTTTTTTTTTAATCCACCAAAATTTTATTTCTAAAGCATCCTCCTGGTGATTTTTCTATTTATAAACTTCCATATGAAAGAAACAATTCTATAACAAAGCCTGCGTGCTTCACAATGTTGTATTCTCTAATGCTCGTGCTATTTTATTTTACTCCAATATGACTCTCAGTTTTGTTCTCATCGCTTAAAACGAAATCTTGTTCTCCCATCTTTGGGATGTGCTTATCTCTTTGCCAAGAGTTACTTTCTTTGAAATCATACTTATTCCTTCGGCCTCAGCAAGATTGTGGCAGTGATCCCCTGGTGAGATGGCAATGATTTCCCAAGCTCTCTTTCCCTTCTCAGGAAGAGGTTATCATAAACTTCTCTGTCCACATTGTACTCTGCACACACACTGTCATTACAGCAGCATTTGCCACCATGGATTATGGCTCAGTTCCTTTGTCCTAATCTTCATTGGGAAAACAGATATAAAACTATAGGTAGGCAACAAACCAAACTCAAATTGGCTTGTTGCCTCACCTTCAAAGTGGTGATTATACCTTTTACAAGATTCTACAGAAATAACTATCATTTTCTTTGATTCATTGGTATTGATAAGCCCCACTTTGCAGCCAAATTTGTCATTTTAGAAAGAGCAAAATAAGGAGCAGAGGATGAATGCTAATCTAATTGAATTAGTTGGTTTAGATTTACTGTCCAATATCAAACAGAAATACATTAAATGACGTCTTTGATGCTGCCTTGTTTGAAATCAAGCATATTTAAAAAGATAAAAGCTACTGATTTAAATGACCATCAAAGGGTTTTAAGTATTTTAAAAGAAATCAATGATTATTGGCAATCTCACTAAAACAGAATGGAGATGGCACAGTTATTCTTAAGGGAATTTAACAGAGATGAATAAGCCTCTGGATTGAATAACTGTTAAATCTTGCATTTTCTTCTATTCAAACCAATATTTGTTCTTACTTTGATACTTAAATCTGATTCATAAATCAGTGTAGAAGACTCTCAAAAACACTGAAAATAGACTTGCCATATGACCCAGCTCTACAAAGGATGCACATATTCTCCAAGAACTCTACTTCTTGCCAAAGAGAGATTTTTGACCATTTATATTTATCTCTGCACTGTTCACCAAAGCCAGGAAACAGAACCAGATTAGGTGTCCATGAAACTGGGAAATGGATAATTAATATGTCCTACATATACATATTTCATTCATCTGGAAGATAAAATGAAATCATGAAGCTTGAAGGAAAATGGATGGGATTACTAAGCTTGTAAAGGTCAGAAATGGCAGTATTGTACATCTCTCTCATACATGTATCCTAGCTTCTGACTGTTAAATGTGTGTATTGGCATATAAACATGAGAAAAGTTCTTGGGTCTCTAAAGTGGTCATTGAGATATGGTTAAAAAAATATGCTTTATTTGAGAGGCTGAGAAATAAAATTAAACATTTAAGATATTAAAGAAGTCAGGGGTAAAATGGACAGTAAGGAAAAGAGGTGTCTGGAGATGGAAGAATCACAGAAGAGGGAGACAAATAGAAATAAGTCAACTAAAACCAAATGTTCACGAAAATACCTCAAAGAAACTTTTTAATTTGTTAATTAATTTTAAAAAATATTCTCCATAAACCATCTAAAAGCAAGCCCAAGACTAAGTTTGAATCTATCCCAATAACACAAAAAGACAATGTAGAATTACTTGTCTCTTTAGCAAAGTCCAAGTTCTCCATCTTGTGTCAGAGAAGAGACAGAACATGACGTATGTCAAGAATCCGCTTGGCACATCTATAACCTTGACATGGCTTATTGGAAGTAAGTAGACAGTATGATGATCAGAGGCTGAAGGGAACCGGTAGGAGCCCAGCAGAAGGAAGTTTGATTTATGACCTTTCTAACTGATGACTTCTCCAGACTTGTATCAAATGGTCTTTCTGGATCTTAGCCCTGAATTTATTTAACCTTTGCGGCTGTGCCAATTTATCTACACCTATTAAGTCTGCCTTTCCCAAGACTGTGAACCCGATTTAGGCCAGATACGGGCCTAAGTAAAGCATTTTTGGCAGGTATCTTCTTGACTTAGAGCCCAGTTCCATTTACTGACTTATGTGTGAATAAGCTGGGGCCTTAGTACCCCATGTTTGTGTTCTGACTCTGGATGTGTAATTGAAAACTAACAAAGACTTACAGAAAGACATTTTCGGCCATAAGAGATAAAACTTTCAATGTTTACTTGGGTACCAAATTGTTTTGTATTCTCATTGAATTGAGCTTGAATTTCCTTGTCCTATCTATATATGTTGGACTGAATTATTTATAAAAGTTCATCCAGTCCTATAATATTAAGAGTCTTCATTATTATTTCTTCCTCTAGGGCCTCCTGTAGACTCTTTAAAATTATGAGAAGTGATATTTGTCTAGGTTATTACTCTTAAATTCTCATGCTTGTTTCCCTAATATATGCAGATTGTAAGCCAATCCACACATATTACATGGTCTTTTGATTTAGCTTGTATTGTTGGGATAACTCATGTTTTAATAGTCCCCCCATCTTTGTTATTCCTTTCTCATTAACTGCATCCTAAAATAGTCCAATATCATGGGACTGCCTGAGTCCCTAATTCTACCATTTTAGGGGTAACCCTAAGTGTTCCAAGAAATAGCTAACAACCCACACACATGATATGTTAAGCTTTCAGAAAACTATTCCTGTAACTTCAATAACAGCAGTGCAGAGTACTCGGCCTTGTAGCTAAACTGGTCTAGAACATTCTAAACTGTGAATCCTGGTCCAGAACACTCTACACTGTGAATTCTCATCCAGAACACTCTAAACTGTGACTAATTGTTTAAAACATACTAAACTGTGACTTCTAGTCCAGAACATCCTACACTGCGAACACTGGCCCAGAACATTCTATATTGTGAATACTGGCTCAGAACACTGTATATTACCCCTACTGGTCTGACCATTTTATACTATGACTACAGATCTGAAACACTCTGTAACACTGTGACTAACTCTCCATACTGTGATACTGGTCCAGAATATTCTGTATAATGGCTAAATGTCCACAATACTCTCTACTGTGTATATTGATCATGAACATCCAATACTGTTGTACCTGTTCCATAACACTGTGACTGCTAATACAGAATTCTGTACACTCCACTTGTTCACCCTGTGACTACTGCAAAAATTGAGCTCTGCTTAGCAGGATTATTTATAATGAAGTACAATGTCTTTTGTGTTTTAAATAAAAAATAGCCTGAAATCAAACTTTTAAATTTTGGTGAATATAATTGACTAAAAATAACCTTAAAGGAAATTACATATTATCCATTGAAAAAATAAGCTGAATGGAATTGAGAAATAGGGAATTTTTAAAAACCAAATCACTATATTACACCACCAACCAACCAATGCACAATGAATAGAATAACTTGCTAAAGTCAATATTTAACATAAAAAGAGCATTTCAAGGTCTTTCAGAAGGAAAGGCTCTAAAAAAAAAATCACTGTGCTGTCATAAGGATGGTCTCCACTATCCAATGTGACCATACCTTAAGAAAATGTAACAGCTTGTTATTGAGAGAGAATGCTACATATTCGAGAGAATGCTACATTTATCTTTTCTAAGACTATTCAAAGTTTTAATTTAAACATTTTCAGCTCTCACATGCTCCCTAACAATATAAAAACCTGTCGAGAAACATCACTTCACTCTTTCTTATAGATTTGCAGCCAATTTCATGGTGATCTTATTAGAGTTTATGTTGTACAAACTCACAGACCACTGACAAGAAATTAGGTGTTTTTTTTTTTTTGATATTTGGAAGGGTAGTTAAATGTGTACTGAGAAGGCACAAATATACATTTACCTCCTCATACAAAAGAGATGTCTTGTATTATTAGGAAAAATAACTAATGGATGATACATGGAATTCTCTCCCTATAGTAGGACCCATTTTATTTTAAGAATCATATTTTTAAGCACACCAGTTCTATAAATGACAATACACTGGCATTCCCAATGCTCACTAAGGTTTGGTGTTATAGACTAATCATCAATGAAGTTTGAAAATCTGTGATTCTTCATACACACACACACACACACACACACACACACACACACACACACACACACACACACATTCACATGTTTTTATTTATGGTAGCCTACCTCTTCAACTTAGCCAATTAACCTTCCCTATTCTATTCATGCTATTCACAACACATTTAGGTTATGGGGCTCCAACATCTCACTATAATATTTAGTATTTCTTAATCTGACCCACATCACATCAGAAGCACTGCCTCCTTTTCTTACACTTTATTTTGAGAACTAATCAAATCTTAAAAGTATCCGACAGTGAAGCTTCCATTTCTAGGTGGGGAAAGGGAGCAAATGGACTTTTCCAAGACCATAAATCAAACCAAACCTTAGAGTGAGCATTTACATATTTTAATGCATAGCTGACTATGTAGTGAAGCATTAGTAGCAATACCATATATATTTAAGTCATTGACTGATAGTCAAACATATGCATTGTTGATCATATTATTTTCCCTTGTCTTTAGGTGAAGCACAGAGATTTGTGGTCACAAATATAGTAACAAGGGCAGGAAGGATAAGTACACATTTTTAACCACAAAACAGGCTCCCCAGTTAAGGCAAATTCAGAACCTAAATCTACCTTTCTAGCAAGGGTACACATTTTCTATACACCATTACCTCCCTAACACCAAATATGACTGTATATAGAATAAAGGATGTATTAAATTTCCCTGGGACATTTAAGCTGAGTCTCTCCAATACAGAAAATAAAGCTAAGAACTGCATCTTTCCTACCAGCTGTGCACTGGAAATACAATTTATTATCCAAAGATCTGTCCTTCTGGTCTTAAGGGACTGGCCACAATATAGCAAGTATAAAGTCTGACTTCAGTTATGCATTGGCATTGCTACTCTGGCAGGCCATCTGTTACCTCAGAGAGGCTGCTTGCTACTTTATGCTAAGTAACTATTAAATTAGCTCCAGAGGCTAGGGAGATACCTCAGTCAGTACAGTGCTTGCTTTGTCAAGTCCCACAAACCACATATAAAAAGATGGATGTGGTAGTGTCTGGTTGAATTCCAATCCCAGTTCTACAGAGGCTGAAACAGGACAATGTGATGCCTGTGGCTCACTGAGCAGCAAGACTAGACTGCTTGTTCAAGACCAGTAGGTGGATCATATCTGAAGAAGGAAGCAAAAACACACACTATCCAGGGAATTAGATAGGCTAAGTACAGATCATTTCTTCTCCCTCCATTCTTCCAAGTCCACCCTCCCAGTCCCATTGCAGACGCTGGTAGACCAACTATAACTGCTATAACCCCTTCATACTAACTGCACCCATTCCTAAGGAAGCAAGCAGATCTTGGTGGAACTCCTCCTTTCCTCCCTCCTGTGGACTTCCTCAGTTCCCCTTTCTTAGCCTATCCCCATTACCAAGTGTCAGCTCCCAACATAAGAAATACATGTTACCTAGAATCCCCAGTGGTTGCACTATCAGGATCCCATAAGAATTTTCTACTCGGTAACACACAGCCACACACTCTCTTAAGATCCAGAGAAGGCAACAAAAATCAAGGAATAACCAACCAACAATGACAGGCATGGTTATCAACAACCAGAATTAGAATCTTCCCAAACCCAGACTAGACTTTGGTGTAAAAACAAAATAACATCCAGGACAATATATCTTCACAAGAGCCCAGGAATTCTACCACAAGAAGCCATGGGTATTGTTTTATAACATCACTGAAACACAAAACAAAGCTCTTAAAATTGCCTTTATATATAAATATGATAGAGCTCCTTGAAGAGACACTGAATAAATCACTCAATGAAATCTATGAAAACAATAACAAGCAGTGGCAGAAAATGAATCTAGCAGCTCAAGACCTGAAAGTAGAAATAGGATCAAAGAGGAAAACTAACATTGAGGAAAACCTGGAATGAAAAAAAAAAAAAATTAAGAAACAGGAGGCAAGTCCCGAAACAGAATTCAAAGGACAGAAGAGACAGTGTTAGTAAATAATGACAGGCTATGTTAAATGGATCTCTCAGACAGAGAAAATGGTAAAAATCTAGCAGCAGAAAACATCCAGGAAACCCGAGACACTATTAAAAGTCCAAACTGAAGAGTAATAGGAATAGATGAAGGAGAAGAAAGCCTGTTTTAAAGGTACAGAAATTATTTTCAACAAAATCATAGAAGAACATTTTTCTAAGCTCAAGAAGAAGTTGCCTGTCAAAGTACAAGACACATACAGGACAACAAAAAGACGAAAGCAGAAAAGAAATACCTCTTGACATAAAAAAACTAAAACACTAAATATATAAAATAAGGAAAGAATATTAAAAGCTGCAAGGGGCAAAGACTATGGGACCTATAAAGGTAAACCTACTAGTATAACAAACTCCTTACTTCTCAGTGTAGACTTGAAAATCGAGAAGAGGCTGGATAGATGTTCTACAGATTCAAAGAGACCACGGATGCAAGCCCAGACTACGATACCCAGTAAAACTCTCAATCAAAATAGATGAAGGAAATAGGCTATTCCATGAAAAAAAATTCAAAGCAAAAACAAAAACAAAAGCAAAAGAACCAAATTTAGACAATATCTATGTACAATTTCTACCTTCTAAAGAAGGTAATGAAAAGTAAACTTTAATGTGAATAGGTTAATTACACCCACAAAGACACAAGGAATAAATAATCCCAAACCAGCAAATTCAAAGAGGACACAGCACCACTACCACTACAAAACAAAAGCAAAATAACAGAAGTTAACATTGTTCATCTTTATCTCTCAATGTTGTTGGTCTCATCCTCGACTAACAGAATGGATGTGAAAACAGGATTGATCCTTATGCTGCATTCAGGAAACATACTTTAATATCAAGGATAGACATCACCTCAGGCTAAAACATTGGGAAAAGATAATCCAAGTGAATGGACCTAAGAAACAAGTTAGTGTTGCTAGTTTAATCTTTGATAAAATAGACTTCAAACCAAAACTAATCAGAAGGGATAAGAAAGGGCACTGCACACTCATCAAAGGAAAAAAAATATCTCCCAAGAGGACATGGCAAGTCTTAATATTTTTCCACCAAACACAAGGGCATCCAAGTTCGTAAAAGAACACTTCTACAGGTTAAGGCACATATTGACCCCTGTGCACTGATAGTGGAAGAATTCAATACCTTACTCTCTGCTATAGACAAGTCATCCAGGAAAAACTGAACAGTGAAATGCTAGAGCAAACTAACATTATAAATCAAATCAATCTAGCAGATATTTACAGAACATTTCATCTGAACACAAAAGAATATACTTTCTCTGCCCTTCATGGAATTTTCTCCAAAATTGACCATATACCCCGATACAAAGGAAGTCTCACCATATGCATGATAATTGAAATAATGCCCTGATTGCTATCTGACCACCAGAGTAAAGCTAGATGTCAACAACAAAAATAGAGAAACCTCACAAATTTAATGAACCTGAATAACTTACTACTGAATTAAAGATCAGATAAGATAGAAATTATACACACACACACACACACACACACACACACACACACATATATACTTTCTTGAATTGAATGGAAATGAATATGCAACATACCTAAACCTATGGGACATGATGAAGGCAGTTCTAAGAGGCAGGTTCATACCACTAAGTACCTATATTTTTTTCAAAATGGAGACATCTCATACTAGTTAACAACATATCTAAAAGCTCTAAAATAAAAAGAAAAATGCATGCGACAGAAATAGATGGCAAAAAATAATGAAACTTGGCGCTGAAAACAATAAAATAGAAAAATAATACAATGAATCAATGAAACAAAAGTTGGTTCTTTAAAAAATCAATTAAGATGGACAAACCCTTATCTAGTCTAGTTAAAAGGGAGGCAGAGAATACCCACACAAACAAAATTATAACTGAAGGGAAAAATATAACAATAGATGCCAAGGAAATCCTGAAAATCATAGATATACTTTAAATGCATTTACTCCAGTACATAAGAAAATCTAAAACATATGAATAATCTTTTTTGGTTTTTGTTTTGTTTTGCTTTGTTTGTTTGTTTGTCTTGGGTTTTGGGGGGGTTGTTTTGTTTTTTGTGTTTTTTTTTTTTTTTTTAATGAGACAGGGTTTCTCTGTGTAGCCCTGGCTGTCCTGGAACTCACTTTGTAGACCAGGCTGGCCTCGAACTCAAAAATCCACCTGCCTCTGCCTCCCAAGTGCTGGGATTAAAGGTGTGCACCACCACTGCCTGGCCGAATAATCTTCTTGATACATACAACTCACCAAAGTTAATTCAAGATCAGATAAACAATGTAAACTGACCTATAATCCTTAGTGAAACAGAAGCAGTCTTTAAAATCCCCCAACTGCCATCTACCTTTTTTCAGTCCACACCTAAGCTTGCAACAGTCATGGAGGAGCACACTTCTTCCCCACCCCACAGCTCTGCAGGCCTCCCAAGAGGCTGGCACTAACCTGACACACATAGGTGAGACACCCCACCCCCAAACCACCAGCTGTGGACACTCTAGCAAGCCTAGCAGCTCTGGGCTCTGTAACCCTGTAGGAGCTCCATCTTTCTTCTGGTCATAATGTACACCTGCGGCAGATTATGATCAGTGCACTACACCACACCCATGACTCCATCTGCCTCCCAGGAGGCCAACTCTACCCCCTCCCCAATTCTGCCTTCTCCCAGGAAGCCTGATCAAACCCAAGATAAACAGTTCCACCTGCCTACCTGGAGGCCTGCTTCAACCTGGGACACCTATGCCAGCCAACACCAGAGACAAGCACAAGAACATAATCAACAGCAAGCCCTGGATATACTAACACACCTGAACGCAAGACTGTGACCTTAAATCCCAACTCATGAAGATGATAGAACTCTTTAAAGAAGACAGAAATGATTCTATTATAGAAATACAGAAAAACACAAACAGGTAGAAGCTCTTTAAGAAGAAAGAAATCCCTTAAGGAGATGGAAAACCTAAGAAAGAGAACAGGAACTATGGACACAAGTATTACCAAGAGAATACAAGAGATAGAACAGAGAATCTCAGACATGCAATATACTATAGAAGAAATGGATGCATTGACTAAAAAAATGGCCAAATGTAAAAAGTTCCTAACTCAAAACATCCATAAAATTTGCAATAGCATAAAAAGATAAAACCTAAGAATAATAGGAATAGAAAAGGGTCAAGATTCCACTCCTGAAAATCATAGAAGAAAACTTCCCTAACCTGAAGAATGAGTTGGCTATTCACATAAAAGAAGCTTGCAGAACACCAAGTAGGTTGAACTAGAAAAGAAAATTCTCTGCCACATAATAACCAAATCCACTAAATGCACAAAAAAAGAAAGAATATTAAAAACTTCAAAGGAAAAAGGGCAAAGTGGGAAAAAACATTAAAAGGCATACCTGTCAGAATTACATATTACTTCTTAACAGAGACTCTAAAATTTAGAAGATCCTGGACAGGTGTCTTTAGACACTAAGAAACCAGAGATACCAGTGCAGACTACTATACCCAGCAAAACTCTCAATCACCATAGGTACAAAGACCAAGATATTCCATTACAAAACTAGATTTAAACAATATCTCTCTATTAATCCAGTCCTAGAGAGGAGAGTAGAAGAAAAACTTCAACATTATAAAGGTAACTATACCTAAGAAAACATAAGAAATTAAATAACTCATAGTTGTTCCAAAAGAAGAGAAACACACACACACACATACACACACACACACACACACACACACACAGAGAGAGAGAGAGAGAGAGAGAGAGAGAGAGAGACAGTAGCACCCCCAACATCAAAATAACAGGAACTAAAAATCATTGGTAGTTACTATCTCCTCAACATGAACAGACTCAATTCCCCAATAAAGACAGAGGCCAAATGACTGGATACATAAAAAGGATCCATTATTCTGCTGCATACAGAAAACACACCTCAGCAATGAAGATAGCCACTATCTCAGAGTAAAGGGCAGGAAAAGGCTTTTCCAAGCAAGTGGACCCAAGAAACAGGCTGGAGTAGCCATTCTAATATCTAATAAAATAGATTCTCAACCAAAAGTTATCAAAAGAGATTGGTAAGGACATTTCATACTTATCAAAGGAAAAATCCACCAACATAAAGTCTCCATTCTGCATATGTAAGAGCACCCATATTCATAAAATAAGCTTTGTTGGATTCAAACACTGAATGCCACACTATAATGCGAATGGGGGGACTTGAACATCCCACTCTCATGAATGGACAGGTAATTGAAACAGAAATGAAATAGAGAAACATCAATACTAGTACATGTTATGAACCAAATTGTTCTTATAGATATCTACAGAACATTTCACCTCCAAACAAAAGAATACACCTTTGTTTTGGCACCTCATGAGCCCTGTTTAAAACTGACCATATGATTGGGCATAAAGCAGGCCTCAATAGATACAAGAGTATTACATAATCTATTTTCTTCTTATCAGACCACCATTGATTAAGACAGGACTTCAACAACAACAGAAAGCCCACATACTCGTGGAATTAGAACAACTCCCTACTCAATTATCTCTTCTTGGTCAGGGAAGAACTAAAGAAAGAAATTACAGACTTTCTAGAATTCAATGAAAATGAAGGCACAGCATACCCAAACTCCTGGGAGATAATGAAAGTAGTATTCAGGAAAGCTCATACCAGTAAGTGCCTTCATAAAGAAATTGGAGAGATCTCGTACTGTCAACATAACAGCCCACCTGAAAGCTCTGGAACAAAAAGAAGCAAACATACCCAAGAGGAGGAGAGGGCAGGAATTAGTCAAACTCAGGGCTGAAATCAATCAATTAAAAACAAAGAGAACATTACAAAGAACCAACAAAACCAAGAGCTAGATCTTTGAGAAAAATCAACAAGATAGGCAAATCCTTAGCTAAACTAACTAAAAGCCACAGAAATAGTATGTAAATAAACAAAATCAGAAATGGAAAGGGAGACATAACAACAGAACTAGATGAAGTTCAAAAAAATCATTAGGTCTTACTTCAAAAGGCTATACTTCACGAAAATGTAAAATCTAATGGAAATGGATGATTTTCTAGACAAATACTACTTACCAAAGTTAAATCAAGATCAGGTGAGTAATCTAACTGGCTCTATAACCAATAAGGAAGTAGAAGCAGCCATTCAAAGTTTCCCAGCCAAAATAAGCTTAGGGCCAGATTGCTTTAGTGTACAATTCTACCATACTTTCAAAGAAGAGTTAATACCAATATTTGTTGAGAACGGTTTTCTGCTTCTCTGAAACAGAGAGAGAGAAAAAAAAAAGAGAAAGAGTGAGAGGAAAATGTCTGCCTGCCAGACAGAGTCAAAACAGGTCAGGACCTGTTGGCAGATTTCCTGGCCTGCTGCAGCATGGAGCATTAAGAGGAGGTGCACCTGAGTCTCTATGGTAGGGGCTGAAGATTCTATTGACCTTCATAGAAGGAAGAGAGGTTTTGGGATGGGAACAAATATCTTGTGTACATTGTAGCAAATTGTTTCTGTTAGCTTGTGGCTTTGCTTCCCATGGTATTATTGCGTAAAAAGGCTTTAAGTAATACACTTCCTGCTATTTGGGTAATGACCTGCAGCCCTCCCATTATCTGGCTCTTACATATTTTCCTATCTTTCTTTTAATCATCATCACTTCTCACTCACAGGACTGTTTGACTTTGCACCAGCAGAACCAGTGCAAATACTCCTCCAACTATTCCACCAAAGAGAAACAGAAGAAACACTACCTAAATCCTTCTATAAGACCACGGTCACCCTGATCCCTAAACCATGCAAAGACCCAATAAAGAAGATTGAGCCACCAACCAAAGAACTTACATGGGCTGGAACGAGACCCCTGGAACTTGTGTAGCAAACATGCAGCTCAGTCTCCATGGCTGCCTTATCTGACCTCGATGGGAGAGGTTGTACCTAATCTGGCAGAGACTTTATGTGCCAAGATAGGGGGATACTCAGGTGGTTCCCATCCTCTTAGAGGAGAAGGGGAGGGACTTTAGGAGAGAGGAAGTGGGGAGAGGGAGCAGGGTCTGGGAAGTAAACTAATTAATTACATAGTTTACACAAATAGCATAGATATTAATTAATCAATTAATTACTTAAAAGAATGTTTAAAAAACCCATAGGACACCCATTCATTTCTGGTAGGAGTGGAAACGTGTATAGCCTATATGGAAATCAGTGTGGTGGTTCCTCAGGAAGATGGGGTTTGAGCTACCTCAAATTCCAGCAATACTATACTTGGGTACATAAGGAAAGGATGCTTCATGCTACCATAGAGACACTTGGTTTATCATGTTCATTGCTGCTCTATTCATAACAGCCAGAGATTGGAAATAATCTAGATGTCCCTTAACAGATGACTGGGTAAAGGAAATGTGGTACAATAATTCAATGGAGTACTACTCAGCCATTAAAAAGAAATAAAACCAGTAAATTTGCAAGTAAATGGATGGAACTAAAAAAAAAAATTAATTAATCCTGAGTGAGGTAATGTAGGCCCAGAAAGACAAATACAGTATGTATTCATTTATATGTGAGTATTAGCTGTTAATTAAATTAAAAGCAAGCTACAATTAACTTCAGAGGTTAGGTTTAGAATAAAGAACTGGGTGGGAGGAGCAGATCGATCTTCCTAGGAATGGGAAATAAAATAGCATGGATATATGGGAGGCTAGAAAATTGGCTCAAGTTGTAGGAAAGTGAGAGAATATAGGGGGAGAGATAGCTGAATTTGAGGTACATTTGAGGGGAGGTATAGAAGCCTAATACAGTAGTAGCTCGTGTGTGTGTGTGTGTGTGAGAGAGAGAGAAAGAGAGAGAGAGAGAGAGAGAGAGAGAGAGAGAGAGAGAGAGAGAGAGAGAGAAATAAAATCAGCAAAAAGTAGGGGGAGAGATAGAGCCCCAACTGAACATCTGTTGTCACCAAATGAAGCCTCTTGTGCTAGGATTTGGTTATATCTAATTTGAGTTATTGGCTAAAGGGCCCACATGCGAATTCAGAAATAATAAATAATCGGGCCATTATCAAGACTTTAGGCAAAATTCTTCAAAAACTGACAGCAAGACCCTTTACTGAAGACATTTACACAACTCATTGAACATGGAGAAGTTGAGCTGGTGTCTACATAGAGCCATCACCTCTAAGTTATAATGTGTTTGGTACAGGAATATACTTTCAAGTGACCTAGAGAAATGAAAATACCAACCCAGCCACTAACATTTTGATCTACAGTCCTGCCCTGCCTGCAAGATATTCTAATGTAGTGGTGCCCACAGAGTTCATGGGAGTAACTAACCAATACCTGATTTGACTTAAGGCCTATTCTATGAAGTGGCACCCATACCTGACACTGCTTTCATGACCAAAAACATGAGACCAAATAACCCACGGACCTAGGGTAAAACCAAATCTTATTATTCTTTTATTAAAAAAGTAGCAATAGAATAACTCCTAATTACATTCTGTTACACTCATAGACCAGTGCCTTGCTCAACCATCATGAAGAAAGTTTCCTCCTGCAGCAGACAAGAAGAAATACAGAGACCTACCACAGGTAGACATTATGCAGCAAGTGAAAGACATTGTAAAACTCAGTTGCAAATGGGATATCTTCATCGAATCCCACCCCCTGAGGCCTCAGGGAATCTGGTAGGAAGCACAAAGAGAGTTGGAAGAGTCAGAGGGGATGAAGGACACCCAAAAGACAAGGCTCTCCAAATCAAGAGGATAAGTGCACCTATGAATGCACAGAGACTGAGGCAACACACACAGGGCTTGCACATGTCTGCAAGCCTTCCTTTCTGTATATATTATGGCTTCCAGTTTAGTGTTTTTGTTATATTCTTGCATGTGCTAATTAATGGGTCTCTGTTTCCTGTGCCTTCCCTTGGACTCTTCCTTCTTGGGTTTAGTTTTGTCCAATTCTGATGTGTTAGTTTTGTTTTATTTCACCATGTTTTATTTTACTTTATTTTATTTTATTATTGTCCCTTACAAGATGGTTAGTTTTTTTATGGGAGACAGCAAGGTTATGAATCCAGGAGGTAGAGATGAACTGACAGATGAAGAGGAAGAGGAAAGGATAATCAGAATATATTATGTAAAAAAGTTCTATTTTCAATTAAAAAATAGAAAAAAAACTTCAGATTATGAAGACAAACAAGCAAGATATACAGCTTCTCTGGAAAGATACCTAAGGTCCTCTGATCTGAACACACACACACACACACACACACACACACACACACACACACACATACACAGATACACAAATGCATGTGCACATATGGGCCAATACCACATACATAAGTGTCTTTAGATATTGTTGTAGTAACAAAGCTATTTTTTCTGGAAAGCTCTGCAATGTCTGAAAGGCTGCAAGGGCATATTTTTACAACCTCCTGCATGAATTAGCAGCGATCTTTCCCCTCTCTCAAACCACCCTTGCTGACTTTGCTCAAGTAGTTGGAGTATTTTACTGACCTTACCAAAGAGGAGCTACCCTAGGGCTGCTCTGGGCTCCATTTGTCACCTTCCCCTTTCTTTGCAGTATGATTTGAGGCACTTAGTACCATTAAGAAAAATTATGTCACTCGTGGCTTGTACCTGGCCTGGCTTCTGCTCCCAGGTGGAGCAGCAGATGCATAATGGGGCCATTTAAAAATGCTACCTTAGAGAAAACAGCTCTACAAAATTAGCGAGATGATGCCAAGCCGTTCTCTTTCTTTGCTTCCAGCATGAGTTATCTTCCAGGAAAGTGAATTACTATACCAACCATGGAGCAGCACAATTAAGAGGGAAAGACAGTGGAGGAGCATAAGGCAGCATTCCATAGATGATGATGAAGAGCATACAAACCAAAGCATGCCACTCACACACCCAAGCATATTGAGCCATTTAGTTAGTATACAGATTGTTTCAGGTTATCCCTGAGATTCACATGATAAACTAAATGTTATCTCAGCAGGAGATCAAATGAGAGGTCTAATTAAATTAAGTTGTATTAGAAGGAAGTTGTTTCATAGACTCCAGGAAATCATTAAAACAGCAAAGAGAAAGAAGAAAGATAATGAGTAATGCACACAACCATGTGTGCACTTGTATATGTGAGAGACAAAGGGAAGTCATGGTCAGAGAACATAAAGTTTCAATAGCTCTTAGTCTCAAAAAATATGAAAACTATTATTTGTCATAATTAAAAATAATCATTTGTATTTTAAGCATATATTAGCCCATTGGTTTTAATTTCATTTTAGTGGTTGGCTGTAGGTAGAAACACATACATGTGATACATAGACATGCATGCAAGCAAAATGAAAAATTCAAAATACTCTGCATGTCTTCTTTCCAGAATCCTCAGTGTTATCAAAACATTCAGGCCCAAATCTCCTGTGACCCAAGGCTCGACAGCACTCACTGTCCTGACATCTAATATCACAAAGAAACAACAGACTGTATTTGCTCACTCAGGTTGTCAGGGTTATTGTTGTCATGGGCTGTGTCACCAGAGAGTAGCATTTCTGAGCCACATTATTACAAGTCCTTTCTGAGATACATTCATTCAATTTAGACTTACAGAAACTTTAGGTTTAACCCATGAAAGATGGCATTGCTTTTCATGTAGCCAAGTGATACCCTAGTAGTATTTAAATAACAAAAAGCATCATCTTCAAATTTAGAACTGATAAGACATCATCTCGCTCAATAACCACCACATTCAGTAGTAGTGACTATTTACTAGAATTACTCCCTAATGTCTGACTCTATATTTATCTAGAACAAATGTATTTTAAATGTCTACACTGGTTCAAATCCTGTCATGATCCATAATTAATTTAATTTCTAATTTTTATATTGTTTTGTTTTTTAATCCCTGCAATTCTCAGAATCGAGTGAAAGGATACTGTATTTGTAGTTAAAATATGCTCCACATTGCTATTTTCTGCTTGTCTCTCTACCTTACTGAACTCTTAGAGAACAGAAAGCTTGTTTTTGGTGTCATGGCAGAAAAATTAGAATAAATATGTGCCAGTGTGCAATGACACAGAGGGCAGTAACTGGAGCCTGAATCCACAGTTTCAACTAACCCTGTGATATTTGGCAACTTATATTCATTTATTAGCCTTTGTTACTTGTAAACCAAATTCCATGTGTTTCCTTGTATTGTAGGTAAGAGGTTATCTATCTATCTATCTATCTATCCCTATATATCAATCTCTATTTTTCTATCTCACTATATGTACACACACACACACACACACACACACACACACACATACACACGTCAATAATTGAAAATTAGTCACCAAGTGGAAAAAGTTTTCCTGACACCTCCTCCCCATCAATGAAGGAGTAATGGTAAAGAATACTAGGTCTTGCAAACTTTATATGCCCCAATACAGGGGAATGCCAGGGCCAAGAAAGTGGGAGTGGGTAGGTAGGGAATCAGGGTGGGGGAGGGTATAGGGAAGTTCAGGATAGCATTTGAAATGTAAATAAAGAAAATATCTAATAAAAAATAAATTAAAAGAGAATACTATAATGTTCCAATGTTCTATTAAGTTGATACCTATGACAAAAGGGGTATGAGAGATACTTGCATACCTGTTTCTGTTCCTAAGAAAAGGAAAGAAAAGCAATTGGAAAAGCAGATCTAATCAAGGAGAACACTGTTCATCTCAACCAGTAGTGAGAATTCTGCCTAATTTTGCAAGGGTTACAGAACTGCATTGTCAAGCAATGTCTTGAATTGGGCTGTCTAATGTTTTACATCCACCTCTTAGTCATGGCCTAGGCACATAGGCAGGCCTTGAAGGGTGCCTTATGCAGAGTCACTCAGAAGACCTTCTAGAGCAAGGAGTGACTATGAGATGAAGTCATCCAACACCCAGCCCCTGAGAGGCAGAAGAAAACCAGCTAAAGAGAGGCACCACCATATTCATAGTGCAAAGATTTGGAGAATCCTGCTGAACATTTTACAATGTATGGGACAGCCCCCAAATCAAGTAGTTATCTAACTCTCATAAGCAGATAGTGCCAAAGGTGAGCAATCTAGACATCCATAAAAGCACAAGAAGCCACCCTTTGATATCAGTTTCTAACCACTATTGATTTGCTATTAATAGCATCTAGACTTTAAATCATGAAGAAAGAGTCATCAAGGTGGTTTCATGAGTGACTGAAGCACTTACTGTGAAAGTCTCATGATCTGAATTCAATCCCTCAAAACTACTTACAGGTAGGAGTTATACTTGTATACCTGTTTCTGTTCAAAAGAAAAAAAAGAAAAGAAAAGAAAAGAAAAGAAAAGAAAAGAAAAGAAAAGAAAAGAGAAAAGAAAAGAAAAACAATTGGAAAAGCAGATCTAATCAAGCAGAACACTGTTCATCTCAGGCAGTGGTGAGAATTTTTCCTAATTTTGCAAGGGTTACAAGACTGCATTGTCAAGCAATGTCTTGAATTGGGCTGTCTAATGTTTTACATCCACCTCTTAGACATGGGCTAGGTACATAGGTACATAGACTCCCTAAGGTTGTCCTCTGGCCTCCTTAAAACATAATGGCATTCACAAATCCACACCACTACTCTCTCCCTCTCTCCATCTCTCCACTCACCCAGCCCCCATGCACACACCTCCCGTGCATTCCACACTAATAAATAAAATTAAAAGATAGTAAATTATGGAGAAAGAATTGTACTCTTTTTTTTTTATAGTAAACCCAGAGAAAGAGATGGAGGAAGGGAGGGAGGGAGGGAGGGAGGGAGGGAGGGAGGGAGGGAGGGAGGGAGGGAGGGAGGGATGAATGGAGGGAGCAGGAGAAGAAGAAAGGAAAGAAAAAAGTAGAGAGTGGGAAATGGAAGGGACATTTATCTCTTTTCCAGCATGACTGTCTATTATGCATCTTCAAGTAGGAATACAGCCTGAGGTCAGAAAGGAAGCCACAACTTTGTGTGCAATCCACACCACACTGTGTCTTTGCTCACACAGTTTCTGCTCCTGCCTTTATCTGCACTGTAGTGAATTCTGAAATCAACATTGTTCTTCTGAAATCCTTAGCTCCTTGCTGCTTTTCTTCTCTCCACTTTGTGTCTCTGCCTTTTTTTTTTTTTATCAGATTTCCAGCTAAACTCATAAGCATCCAAGTGCCTGCATGGAGAGTTCCTCTTACTTTGATGTGTATTTTGCCTAATGGGGAACTGGCTCCTTCCCACAGTTGTCAAAGGCATCTTGCTTACCTCCTGGACTTTTCTTCCAACGGGGCTTTGAAGTTTCAAGTTTCAGGTTGCTTAGCATATAAGACATGCAATTAATTTCTTCTCTTCTTTAATATGGGGTTGATAACAAGCCAATTCCATTCTCAAGAACACAGTTTTACAGTCTAAACATCTGTTATCAATGATAACAGAATAAAATAAAGTAATTCAGTGTTTGTGTTTAAATCATGCAAGACTATTAAAAATAACAATCTGTAAACTAACAGTAAAGACATTATGTCCACTTCCTCTAGTTCATCCCTCTTTGTGGGCATTGATTTCTGTATCTAGTTCAGGTGTCTGATCTTACCTCTCCCTATGACTAAAAACAAATATCCTAATTTCAAAAAACAGAACCCTGGTCTTCCTAAGAGGAACATCTCAGTAAAGCTAAGTCAAACCAGTCCTAATGTCATGAAGAAGGTATCATATTGATTGTGTGTGTATCAAAGGATATGGAGAAAGTGAACCTGTTTAGAAAGGTTCTTTGGAGCAACACCTATCTGTGTTGTTTGGAAATTGGTAGTTCAGTTCACAGATTAGCAGTGGCAGCTCAGTCCACTCACAAACACTTCACAGATACATCAGCAGTCCAGTTTGGTAGAGTTGGGATCGCAAACAGGAATCGTCAGTGGTGGCACTACTTAGCAGAGACAGCTAAGCCTCAGTCTCCGCCTCAGCTCAAGTCAACGGGAGGGACCAGGGCCAACAGGAACACCAGGAAAAGTTCTCAGCTGTGCTTTTCCCAGAGAAGAGAAGATCAGCTAAGATACAAGACCAACAAGCATTACACAGCCAGCTCTATAAACATGCCTAGCTCAGCCATTCACTGTCCTTAGAGTCCTATTTATAATCATGTATACATTGCATGCTCTCCATGGCTCTTGCCTCAACCCATGTTTTACCTTAGCACATTCATCTGTCTCAGCTAACATCACTCTGCCAATCAGCCCAAGACCACAGAAGCAGAAATAAACTATAGCATACCACCAGAAGCTTTTTGATGTTTCTCTCTATGGAGTCCTGACTAATAGAGCTCAACTATGTAATGTTAGGCAGAGCAATGCATGTATGCCATTTGCAAAGAATCCTTCATAATGTGTCCCTTTATGTGCTTGCTTTAATAGAACATCTTTCCTCTTGTGGCTTTAGTAAAACATTCTTTCATGAATCTGTCTTATTCTTTCTCTTGTGTCCACTTCAAAAAAAAAAAAAAAAAAAAAAAAAAAGAAAGAAAGAAAGAAAAAGAAAAAGAAAAAAAAATACTCCTTTATATTGTTTGCCCTAGCAAAACACCATCAAACATAACTGACTTTCTAAAGAATGCTTAAGTTTCCACTTCAGAACATGGTGTCTAAGATTCTGGTCCTGAGTCTGCTGAGACCTAACTCTATGTCCTGGAACAAGTAATTAAAACACTTCAACTTATTTCCATGTTCAAAAAGTTAAGATAGTTACAGTATTAAATATTAATATAGTAGTAGCAAATGTCATTGTATCTGGATACACCATAGAATATAGTGATTTCTGACTAGTGTGATTCTACAAATCAACCAACCAACAAACATAAACTACTTTTTAGAGCTAAGATTTTTAATAAGAACACTTTCCTCTTTGTCTCATTTTTCTTCTTCATTATTCTCCCTATCCACATTTCCTTTATTTACTCTTCAATTTTATACTTTGACCCACATGTCTTTTTCTTGATAAATATTTGTGCTAATTTTCAAAATCTTTCTTTTTTCTGTTTTCTTCTTTTTTTTCTTGTCTAGACAAATGGATACACTATATTGGGAAAGGTCATTAGGCAATCCCCTAATGCCATAACATGGCATGCACCTTAGCTTACTGAGTTACTTGGATGTACTTGGTTGCTTATGTTCTGTGGACCCTGGTGGCTCCTTTGGTCAGTAGCTATATTACTGCTGACCCCTATCATTCCTTAATTGATACATACTGCTCCCTGATGTATGCTAGAATGTAGTTGCAGTTGTCTGGAAATTTTTCAAATACTGCTGATCTTCTCCCTCTCGATGGATTAGTTTCATAAATTTCTCTAATTTTCAAAAGTGTGGCTTTGGCACACCTGCCTCAGGGTAAGTGGGTACAATTAAACACATTAATGGAAAGCCACAAAACACTGTAGTTACATAATTATTCAATTCTATGTAGTAGAAAATTTGGTGAGCTAAAACCATGGCAGTTAGAAAAAGGATAATTTTGAGAGTTTAAACCTGTTCACAATTTGATTTTTTTCCCCTGAATTTTTATATCTACACACAGTAGACTATAACAGTGTTTATTTCTTATCTTTTATGGCATGCTTCATGAAATTGAACAGTTATCCTACTGGCTACTGTGCTTCCAGAGACTAGAGGAACAGTTGAAAGTGTTTGGGGGTGATTGACTTCTGGTAACCTATGTACTGGATAATCACTTGGAGGTTATAATCTTTATATCTTTCTTATTTAAGACCCTCATAAGTCAAAGAGGCTATGGAGACTGAGCCAATAGAACCTGTTTGGCATTCTAGGCACTTTACACATAGCCAGTCTTTTGGGTGACTCCCTTGTGATCTGAGAGAAAGCAATTGGAAAGTCATCACGATTTCAGGTTCGTGAGGTAGAGGATGAACAGGCTAGGGCACATTCCACCACCAGGCCATATCCTGAAGCATGTATAAACACACAGTTTCTCTGCCCCCTCTCTCAAATCACTGCGGCTACCTTAGGCTACTTTCTCTTCTGTGCAATTTGGAGAAGTGATTGAGGAGATGGCCATCTTAATTCTGCTTCTCCAATGAAGTTGGGACAGAGAACTCGAATTTCACTGTTAACAGAAGATGTCTCCAATTTTATCAGAAGATGGGATCCAGGAGTAAGGAGCTCTTCAACTCTCCACTCATCTATCTTTATGTGTGATTATATCTTAATTCTCCTCAGTCCCAACTCAGACAAAAAAAGCACGCTCAATGTCGAGCCCCAATCCCTCTAACGTTTCTCTTGATCCCATCCCTCTCACCCCATGAAAACATTTCCATGTTATTGTGTGGAGTCTCCATTGATTTCTTTGTTTCTCTATGCTTCTTATTCTTTACCTGAGAATCCCTTAGTTAATTCCACTTAACATTATATAAATACCAAAGGATAAATAGGCTTTCAGCACACCTATAATTCTGTTTGTTTGGGAACACTACCCATACTCCCCTGTGGCAGAACCCTCCTCTAATAAATAAAAAATTCAAGGGACCAATCCCTGGGCTAGTAGGCAGGACTTTCTGGTTGGAGGGAGGAAGAAGGGAGGTAGGAAAAGGATACTTCCTTTTGGACAGGGGAACATGTGGAGACATAGTATAGGTAGCCAGAGCCGCCACCCCCCCTTCCCACCCCCAACCCCCACCATTTAGGTGGTGCATCCACAGTGATCTGCCACTGCAGGATTTAACATAGAATAGCTTACAAAATTAGGATGCTAGCTTCTGCCCCCAGCAGAGAGTCTGCCTGGCTGAGAACAGGCCAGCCTGTCCACCAGTACCTTGCTGGTGATAGCATGGGATGATTTTTTTATATTTCACACTACACTCCAGCTTCTTGCCAACCTATTTGCTGGTCTCCCCCGTGTTCTGATCTGATCTTTTCTCTTTCTCTGCATTCAGACTCATCTCACTTGACATCATCAACATCATCTTATTTCTGCTACAGCTTGACAAATAAAGCTGGGTACTTACTAAGAATCAATTGAACGAATACTCTTAAGGCACAGGGAACATGAATTGTCTACATCATTTATGGTCACCAACTCCTGCATAGTGATTCACTTAAGATATCTAAAGAAACTTAATTTTCACAAGAGATTAAATCTTCTAAAAAGCAGATATTTAAAACATGCATATGAGTTGCTGAGTTTCTGGTTTTCACAGAGGTACATGCTAGAAATTGCTGGATGCCACCAACACCCACCCTTTCCTTCATAGCAACTGGCTACATGGAGGAAAGGATTTGCATCCAGGCATTATTTCCATGCTTTGTCATTGGGAAAGCTCCACCTGTTGATGTCCAGGGGTAAAGTGAAACCAGGAATGTGTGCTTCACTTTCATTCATTGTGACTGAACATTTTTTGGGGGTGGGGATGGAGGACTTAGGTAATAATGCAACCAGAGCCAGAGATACAAAGTGGAAGGAGCAAAAGAGCCTGACTTCCTGATGACTCTCTCAGAATCTCTGGGAGGCACTACCTCCCAATTTGGTTTCAAATAAACCTGCATACTGTGAAAGGTCTCTCTGAACTACACTATAGAAAAAAAAAATCCTATCTCGGCAGTTTCTTCAAATCCTTCTCCAGCATTCATTTAATTAGTGGCTCAACTTGCTTCTCAAGACTCTTCTTCCATAAAAGCCACCACTGTATTGCATGCCCAGGTTCCACTGGACCTTTCTCCCTTCAGATGTCACATTGTCACCTAACTTCAATGAATAATTAAGCATGTCTGCTTACTCTTCTAGACATGATGCCCCTTCCATGTGTAGCATTTTGTGTTGCCCAGAAAATTAAAGTCTTACCTCAATTTCACCCTTAACATATGATAGCATATTGACCTCATACTTCATGTGCTTGCTGAGATTTCACAAATAGAGGCTTGCTCACTTCATCCCTCTGAATCCTATTAAGACAAGCCCTTACAACCCAGTGGTTTTCCTCCTGACCCCCTGGTTTTTTGTTTGTTTGTTTGGTGTTTTGTTTTGTTTTGTTTTGTTTTATCTATTGCATAGTTAACTTCCAAATGCACAGAGCTCTGTGTGTCCCTCTCAAACTTAAAGCCAATTATCTCTGAAATGAAGTTGTTTACCCCTACTCCACAACATACATACCAGTATTATGAGCAACACTAGCTTCACTGAAACTACTCTGCTAGCCTCTCTTGTCTTATTATCTCCTCTGCCCCTATCCTCTTTTGTTCCTCCTCCAAAAGAGCACATCTGATTGACACTGAATAGTCAAGGTCCAAGTTTGGATCAGGCAACTTCTGTAGCTTCCTCCTCTTCACGCTGCATATTGGAGGACTTAGTTTTCTCCTTGCCTGTTCAACGATGTATATCTGTGGACGTTGCTAATCCATGGTGTATTGCATTGCTTTACACTAATGCCACACACTCACGTGTATTTTTATGTTACTTTTATGGCAGGCAAGTAAGAAAGCTCATTAGTTAGTTATCGGCTTGTCCTGATAGGGTTTCTCGGTGAAGCCCTGGCTCTCCTAGAATTCACTCTGTAGACCAGGCTGACCTCCAACTCAGAGATCTGCCTGCCTCTGCTGCCCGAGTGCTCAGATTAACTGCCCTTGTGTTACTTTTGTATGGACTTGAGCAGCATTAAAAACCCCACTGGCTAAGCCAACTGTCTTTTAGTCCAGATGTACTAGTGTACTTGGCACAAAGAGAAACTCAGCCCCCTTTCTGTGATTTCGATGAACTGTATCTTGGTTTCTTATAGTTTAAATCATTCAACTTCAAGATAAATGTGTATTATATAGATTTACAAATGAGAGGTGATGCAATTTAATTCGATGCTATAATGTGGATGCATTTTAAGTAATCTCACTTCATTAGTTCAGTTTCCCTGACTTAGTCCTCAGAACTCACAGAATATATTCTGCCTGTTCCTTTCAGAATCCCAGCCACTCTGTCTTATTTCTTTATCAAGTGTATTTGCTGAAGAGCTGTCACGTGAACCTGATGCTATAATAAAGACGTCCTCTAGGGAACTCTGGAGTTTTAAACACAAAACCTGTGTGATTTTTAACCTGTGTGATATTTAAAAATGTGTATCTGTGCTTCAAAAGCTTCATAATGGCTTAGTTGTCAATTTAAAGAAGGAAAAGAAAAGATGGACATAAAAGAAAAAAGTAAAGAAAGGAAGAAGGTGGATGTAGGGTCGATGAAATATTCAAGCAAGTATATATTTTGGCACACAAAAATGAAATGTACTTTGAAAGCTTTCCAGGTCTACCTGAAGGCAGATGTTGAGAATGTGAAAAGTAGCATGCTTTCTCCTGGCAGATTTATTTTTCTAATGGACAATTATGAGCAAAATGATGACAAATAGCTTTGGGCTCATAATGACTCCACTTTTACGTGCTAAAGCCCAGATTTCAAATGGATCCTGCCCTTTCTGTCTATAAAATATGTGGTTCATGAATTTGAATCACCACACTGAATAATAGTGAATATAATGCCATTTATATAGCTTAAGAAGATTGCATTTTTAGATGGACAATAAGTGGCCATTTTAAATAAATAAATAAATAAATAAATAAATAAATAAATAAATATATTGTTATTGAAAACAATTTTTTAAATATAAATGTATTTTGATCATAATACTCCCCTCCGCCAAGTCCTTTTAGATCCTTTCCCCTCTTCCTTCTCTCTCCTTACGTACTTTCTCTAAAAAAGAAACAAAAACCCGATACAACGACCAAACACCCCAATACTAAAATCAAACCAGAAAGAACAAAAACAAAATAAAATATCACCCTCAAAAAAACAAAACAAAACAAACAAAAAATAACCAGTCAAGAAAACAAACAAACAAAAACACCCACCAACTGTAACCAAATAAAAGCATAGATAAAATGATAGAGTCCATTTTATGTTGATTGACTACTTAAGAACATGAGGGAGGCCTGCCTTGGAGTGGTGGATATATTTAGTGTCACTCCATGGGAGAAAACTGTTTTCCTATTCCCAGTAGGTATAAAGGACAGTTCAGTTGTTAACCTTTACCTTAGTGGCTAGGTTTTCATTCAGTCATTTTTTCTTTTAATACAACAAAAAAAATGCAGGAAGATAAAACAAAACTACCACATGAAAGCTGGGCAGGACAACCCAGCAGAAGGAAAAGAACCCAAGAGAAGGCAAAAGAATCAGAGACCCACTCATTTGCACACTTAGCAATTCTCATTAGAACAGTAAACTATAGAGGGCCTCATGCAGTTCCTGTGTCTTCAGCTTCAGCCTCTGTAAGTTTATATGAGTTTTTCTCATGTTGATTTAGAGAGCCTTGTTTTTTAGGTGTTCTCTAGCAGCTCTGGCTCTTACTCTTTGCACTTCCTCTTTGGCATGGCTCCGTGAGCTCTGAGAGGAGGGATTTGATGGAGACATCCAATTTTGGGCTGAGTGTTCCAAGATCTCTCCCTCTTAACACAATGCGTAGCTGTGGGTTTCTGTATCTGTTCCCCTTTGTTGCAGGAGGAAGCTTTTCTGGTTATACTAAACATGACATTTATTGATGAGTATAGAAGTCATGTATTTTAATAGTGATGTCAAGACTGGACCTGTGGACATGCATCACACATTTTCAGAGGTTTTCTTCTGGGTAAGACGAAAACCATTGCATATATTTGGAAAATAACATTTGTGTGAACTTGGACCTTATAACGACGATGACTGTGTGAAATGTTGAATGGGAAAAAAATACTTGATGTCTAATAATTCAGAAATGGAGCTCAGTTAATTTACTATACCTATGTAATATGCTTATAAAATAGTCATTGACTTACAATGATCTAGCCTACAATTTTTTAATGATTAAAGATTGGGCAGGTGACACAATAGCACAATAGTCGGTAGAAACCAAATACTAAATTTTGAATCCAGACCTTTTTCTGTGAGAGCAATGTGCATTATTACTGCTGTCAACTTTGTCCTCTCAGGCTGGACAGGAGTCAGTGTCCAAATACAGTATTTCCTTACCTTGATATAGTTATTCAACATCTTATGTAAAATATTCCATGCATTGTAAAAGACTCTGTGTTTATAATTTTGTGCAGCGTGTAAATAAGCATTTATGTTCTCTTCATGTTTAGTGTAGACTAAACTACAATTTTTGGTGGGTTACATGAATTAAATTAATTTCCTACTTATGATGTTTGCAGTGCACAGGTGGTTAATCACTATATGATTACACCAAAAGTAAAATAAAAACAAAAACAAAAACAAAAAACCCACCAATATCTGCATAATTTTCTCTGGGCTGTAAATGAGCACCCATGAATAAGTGTATATTTCTACCTGGATATGCTTATATATAGCTTATATGGCTTTTGATTTAATAAAATATATTTTTTTGAAAAATGAAAGTATATCAACAAATTCTACGAATTCTTTCTGAATCATTCACTCTCATCCTACAAGCCTCAGTTTCCTCCTAGATTCAATGCTGGGCGGCAGAAGAAATAAAACTCTGAGGTCTCTGACAGGGAACCCCAACTTTGACATTTACTTCCTGACCTCCGAGAAGCTACTTAACCTTTCTGAATCAACTGAATTCATACATTAAAGAAAACAACACAATCAAATAAATGTCTCTCTGGAATGTGATTGTAACGATTGAGCTTAGACTCAGGTCAGAGATAGAGAATCAATAATGATTCGTTTCCTCTCTCTGCCCCTGATGATAACCTTTGCTTTTTTTGTAACTGCATTTACTTCAAGAACATCAATACATTAAGAGAAAGTTCAGTGCTAGGATGTAGAAGGATGAGATGATGCTAATACATAAGGATACTGGTACAGCTTCTTAAAAAGTGTTCCAGTAATGTGGCTTCCTAAATTGTTCATCACGCTTTAACTTAAATTTATAATCTTGGTACATGTCCTTCTCAAAGTCACTGATAACTGAATCCAATATAGGCATCAAATATTATTTTATTACTGTGTCTGCACTAGAGAAATAATCTAATGTTATTAAAAGATGAGCACAAACCACTGGGCATTATTTCTACCATGAAAATTTAAAAGCAGATTGAAACTCAAGGCCACCAAAGAATTTATGCAAGTTCCCTTAACTAAAAATATTTATAATATACTATTTCAAAAACAACATTTAGATTTTTTTATCTCAGGCCTGAAAGTTTTGAGTTATAAAACTAAATATGTAGAAAATGGAGACTAATAAATAGTAATAAAATAATTGAATTAATGTATGCTTTTATATTCCCTTATTTTAAAATTTTACAGAACTCATTTCAGAATTCTCTCTGTACACATTATAAGGTTTAAAAGCTGTTCCATATGACTGTGAATTTCTTAAGGTAGTATTCAAATGCTGATATATTGCTTAATCTCTGAAGTTAAAAATAATATATATATGCATATGTGTGTATATACATATATAAGTATACACATACACACATGCACTCACACACACATAAATATGTATATTAAAAATTTTTAAAAAGAAACCTAGAAGGTGTTCTTGCTTAATTACATATACCTTATACTGTGACAGAGTTTGTCCTATGTTAAATTCATATGAGAAAAGTACTGAGCCACACCCTGGTTGTTCTGTTTCTAGTGTGTTCTGTGTGTAACAGTGGAAGTAACAGGCAGTACTCACAGCTGATACGATGAGTTCTCCCCCCAGATTTTGGATCTCTGCTTTAACTTGACTGCAGATTTTCAGCTGGTGGGAGTAGAATTTAATCTGTTCCAGGTAAGCCAGCAAGTCCTGTTTGCACGGTGGATCTGGACACTGCAAATGTATCAGAGTTAAAAATAGAAACAGTGAAAAAATGAAGGGGCAGATCAGAGTGGTCAGTACATAAACCATGGATACCTTAAAGGTCAGCAATTTTCCTCAAGCCCCGTTTCTCATACCAACTCAAGTATAGTCCCATATCCTTCATTGGAAAGCTCCTGTTGAAACAACTTCTTTGTTCTTCAGTGGAAATCACTGAGTTTATCCAAAGTACTTGTTATAGGAATTTACAGATCTGAAGAAACATGTAATGAGCTGCCTTCAATTCATGACAAGTTTAGCAGACTTGACATGATGTTTTTGAGTAGACATGAAGAAATAGTAATAAGAAATTGCCCTATCCAAAAAGAAAGAAAGAAAGAAAGAAAGAAAGAAAGAAAGGAAGGAAGGAAGGAAGGAAGGAAGGAAGGAAGGAAGGAAGGAAGAAGAGAAGAGAAGAGAAGAGAAGAGAAGAGAAGAGAAGAGAAGAGAAGAGAAGAGAAGAGAAGAGAAGAGAAGAGAAGAGATTTCCCTATCACCTAGAATCACTATAAGGTCCTTGGAATGCATTGTTTTCTGCTGTGTGCCCTGTGATATTTGTATGAGAATACCAAATGCACAAGAAAGCATATTATGCTGTATTATTTTCAGCTTTAAATATTCTTATCTCATACAGATAAAGGGAATTATTTTTACCTGAGATTACATCTGCAGATGCAGCACAGAAGGAAGTAGAAAACTCACAGGGTTTAAGGATGTTGCAAACCTTTTCAATAACACTCCCCCTTGGTGCTTTATTTTCTATAAGGAACTCCTAAGAAAATAATTTTGCGTCTCACTATAATATGAAAAATAACTCAGGATTAAAGGTGAATCTTTGTACTGTCTCCCACATGAAGTTAGATGCTTAGGGAATAGTTTCTTTACCTTACTTAATTTTACCAGTAGTACCATTTCATAAGAATATAGACGTGAAAAAAGAAACCCATAAGTGTAGAAAATTATTGCTACAGCACTGAAAATGTAAAAAAAAATTGAAATAGTGCAAAATAGTCATAAGAACAAATGTGAATGTCTGTCTGAATACTGTGACACTTCATTGTTTCAAATTATTCTTAAGGGCTGGAGGGATGGCTCAGTGGTTAAGAGTGCTTGCTGTTCTTGGAAAGAATCCAAGTTCAGGTCCTTGAACATATGCCAGGCAGCTCAGAACAACCTGTACCTCCAGGTTTCAGGAGCTGTGACACCCTTTTCTGGCTTCTACAGGAACCCACAGACTTATGGCCTTCACTTACACAGACAAACACATATGCATAAATAAAAACACTTTAAAATGTTTTCAAACAATATGGGAGACAGATTTTCAATGGTTGAAGGTTAAAAATCTCAGAATTTAAAATTTCCAAACATCACTTCAATATATGGATTTAAATAAAACATCCTGAAAAGGAAATCTATGAAAATGATCAATGGATATGATACATTCAGTAGTCTTCACTTTATCCATATATTTCATCAACATTGAAATAAATACACAGTATTTCCATAATTATAAGGTGCTGTTAAAAAATCTTTAAATCAAGTTATGTAAATTTACGAGTTAAAAGGTAGGCTGAGGAGCCACCAGTGCGATGTCTCAATGGCAAGGGCACTTGCCACCAAATCTTACAACCTGAGTTCAATTCTTAGAACTCATAATGTAGAAGAGGAGATCAGACCCCTGTAAATTATCCTCTAACCTCCAAACATATATTGTGGCATATGAGTCCTGCCCCACAACCACAAGTAAACAAATGTTAAAAAGTGAGATGAAAAAACAATAAAACTTCTCATGAATATTTGTATTCATCTAGGACACTTATCCTCCAAACCCGTCTATAGAGACATCAAAATCCAAAACTTCTTAGTTCATATTCAATAAAGTGGCAGAGCATTTATGTATAACCTCAAAAAAACCCTCCTAGTAAAGTTTAAATATATCTATACTGCATACAAATAATTAATAAAAAGTAAATAGTAGATGAATAGTTGGTGCATTGTATTGCTTGGAAAATAAAGGTATGCAGAAAAAGATAGTACCTTCAAATTGCTATCTATACAAAATTTAATTGGAGCAGACTGAATTGGTAGATACAGGACTCATATGTGTAGAGGGGTGACTAATTTAGAACTAAGATGAAGAGTGACTGAGAAATTCCTGAGAAGTCTATTCCATTTCATATTGTTAAATATTGCGATCTAGGTATCTCCAAGTCAGGTGCACATGATGAGGACATGGGAACTTGTACTCAAAGTCCATATTCTCAATAAAGGAAGCAAATATATTCCTTTGAGGAAACAACTCTATCTGCTAACCGATGCAGACACATGCATAGCTTGGTGAACATATGATCGCCAGCAAGAAAGACATTAAATATGATGGGGAAAGAAGTTTAAGATGACCGTTATTTTTTTCACACTTCTTCACTTTACATCCTGCTCTCTGCCCCTCCCTGGGTCACTCATTCCCACAATTCTTCCCCATCCTTCCTTCCTCTGAGCAAATGGAGCCCCCCCCCCCAACCCCCGATATCCTCCATTCTGGTATTTTAAGTCTCCGAGAAACTGGGTACTTCCTTTCCCACTGAGGCCAGGCAAGGCAGCTTAGCTAGAACACATCTCATGTACAGGCAACCGTTTTGGGGAAGTCCCCATTCCTGTTGTTCAGGACCCACATGAACACCAAGCTGCACATCTGCTACATATGTGAAGGGGGGACTAGGTCCAGCCCTTTGTATGCTCTTTGGTTAGTGGCTCAATCTCTGAGAGCCCCAAGGGTCCAGGCTATCTAATGTTGTTAGTCTTCCCATGGAATTCCTATCCCCTTTGGAACCACAATCCTTCTTCCTATTCTTCCATAAGAGCTCCATCTACTGTTTGGCTGTGGGTGTCTGCGTCTGGTATTTCTTATATTTTGAATAAAGAATTAACTAACATTGGTCTACAGACCTCTTAATGTAGTTTACATTGTAGTTCAATAAAATACAACAAGAAAGAGCAAAAGGCTGGATAAAGGATAAGAAGAGGAAAAAAAAAAGCAGAGGACGCACAGGAACTAATTTCCATATAATTTTTACTGCTGGCAAGACGTTGCTTTTAGTAATTTAGGGCTGTCTCCACGTTCAATGATCAAACTTTGAGACAAAGATATCTTCATCTGATGAAGAGAGGTGCACCCTCAACTGTCTCCAGAAACAATGTCATTCCTCTTGTGGGTGTCATTGCACACAGAAAGTACCAAAACACCACTTAATTTGTAAATGGGCTTAAGTTGCCCTTCTTATTTATAAATTACATTTTTGATTAGTATGGATTTCTTCCTTCCTTATAAAATTATAAAATTCCTGATGAAATTTACCTTGGACCTACCGATTTGATTTTTTAAATTGAAAATACAATTTTAAACATCATATTCAGATTATATTCCCCTCCTTCAACTCTTTCCAAATCCTCTCCATAATCCCACCTACCTAAATATACACTCCCCCTCTCTCTTCCTCCCTCTCTTCCTTCCTTCCTTCCTTCCTCCCTTCCTTCCTTCCTTCCTTCCTTCCTTCCTTCCTTCCTTCCTTTCTTCCTCTCTCTCTCTCTCTCTCTCTCTCTCTCTCTCTCTCTCACACACACACACACACACACACACACATACACACACACAGTAAAGACAAAATTAGAAGCCATATAAGTCAGAAAATTTTCTGGATTTTTTTTTAATGCCCATTTTGAGATAAGATCCTCCAAAAATATTTTTGAGCTCATTGATGCAGCCATGCAGACTACCCTTAAGTATGGTTTGTGTATCCATGAGACACTGATGATGAAAACTGAGTTTTCTTGCAAGTGGAGATCGGTTTATAGGGTCAACCTGTAGCCTAGTTTTCTAGAGATGTGGGCTCTGTGGGACCCCTTTAAGCAAACGTTTAGTCAGATTTATCACATTCCCAGCTCTGGAGGTTTCATTTTTAGCACAAAATTTTCAGATAAATGGATGAAGCCATGCAAAAAAAATTTTAATGAAGTAACCTATAACTCAAAATACAAATTTTATGGTATATAATTTCTTATATATGGATAAGAGCCATAGTCTTCAATAAGCTGGCTGTAATACATGTAACCACTGAGGTTACAATACATATAACCACTAAATTAGGCATGGAGTAAGGGAGTATAGGAAAGTGAAGAATTTCTCTAGTAGTTGAAAATAGAATAGTTATGAATGGATGGGTGTGAGAAGTATGGGGAATGGAATTGGGAGGATCAAATAGGTAGATGGAAGGAAAGGAGGAGTAAAAGACAGAATAAAGGGAGAGACAGCTAAAACTAAGGGTCATTTGAGGGATCCAATGGAAAACTAATAACATTATCTTCTTCAAATATATACATATATGAAAGAAATGTATATGGAGTCACCAAATAACAAAGGAGACAAAACTCTGACTAAACAATTCTTGCAACCAAACAAAAATCCCAGAGCTGGCAGTTATAAATGTAATCAAATTTTTAGTGAAAGGGGTCCCACAGAACTCACAACTCTGGACAAACCAGGCTATTGATTGATCTCCACAAACTGATGGCAATCCCCTGTTGCTGATGACAACACATATGTAATTCACTGATTATGAGCAGCAGAGATAGGGCCTATGTAAAGCCTTCATCCCAACTAACAAGTGTTCATGGTCCTGGAAGGTGGACTGCATAATATTGGTGGAGACAGTTACCAATCAAGCTACAAAACCCTCCACTTACAAAAGCATCTTGCTGGCAAAATATGCTTGTGTAATATTGGCACAAAAGTTGTGGGAGTAACCAACTACTATCTGATTGGAATTAAGGCCATATCCATAAGATGGAATCCATGTCAAATTGCCTGGTTAGCCAAGAATCAGGCTTAGTGGGACATGGACCTGAGATCAAACCAAATAGAATGACTATGCTAAAGGAAAGTAGCAATAAAATTACTCCTAATGACATTCGTCTATACTCAATATACGTCTATACTCGTCTATACTCAATATCAAAACTTGCAGACATTTCCTCCTGCAGTAATGAGAACAGAGATTCACAGCCAGGCAATATGCAGAAAGCGAGAGCCCTTAAAACACTCAGCCCTAAATAGGGTATCTCTATGAGAACCCTTCCCTAAAGGCTCTGAGAACCAAATCTGAAGAACAGGAAGTAGAAAGATGGTAAGAGAGAGGGGGTAGAAGATACCTAGGGAACAAAAACTTTGAGCCACAACTGGACAGATGTATATGTGGACTTACATAGACTGTGGTAATATGCACGTGGCCTGCACAGAGCTAAGCCAAAAGAGGGTTCTAGTGCTGAGAATGGAAGTGAACACATACCCTCATTCCTAACCCACAAGCTTCCTCCAATAGATAACTGATTCTTGAATGAATAACTAATGCTATATCCCCTCAATTTTAGTATATTTAAAGAAAATATTCAATCTCCTTCAGGAGACTTTCTCAACAGTAGGCATAAGACTAAATAGTTTTATTAAGAAAAGGATGTTAAGTTGTGTATGGGGTTTAAAATAAACTTCTGTAGTTCCCAGTGGTTTGACCCATGTTCACCCTTTATTTACAGATTTGAAGAAAATTCTGGTTATATATTTGGAATTTGTTTTGTTTATCATCTAAAGAGCAAAACCACCCTAACTGGTAAGTTCTAATGCTGTAGAACATGTTTTAGATTCTTGTTGTCATTGTAAAAAAAAAAAAAAAAAAACCTTTCTATAGTTTTTGATTTCTCTGTAATAGCTGTACATATGTAAAGCACTCAGCATTATAATTTCTGTGAAATGGTGTCTCATGATCAAATCAGGTCAATCGACACATCTGTTTTCGCAGATATTCCCATGTGTAGATATCTGAGTTGTTTTCATAGATCTAAAAGCATAGTTAAAAGAACTATCCATCCAAATTTGAGAATGATCTTTTATTCTTTTTCTAAGTTATCTTACTTATTTTGCATATTGACTCTCAGGAAGAACATTTCCTCAGAACAAAATTTTCTCAAAGAACAAGTTTCATAATATAATGAATGCTATTTTGTTTACCATAGGTACAGGTATTTTATAAAGAGGTAAACTATGAGAATGTGAAATGTTATTTTCATACTTTTTCTATTTCAGACAAGGGACATAAGCATGGCTTAGTGGGTTTGGGGTATTGGATGCCAAGTCTAATGGCATGTCCTGACTTGAATCTCTAGGACATAATGCTGAACAGGAGTACTGATTCCTGTTAGTTATCCTTAAGCCTTCATGTGAATGTGCAGTGATTTGGATGGGAATAACCTCCATAGGCTCATATACATCAGTGTTTGTCTTTAGAGTGCACTGCTGCTTGAGAGGGATTAGGAGGTATGGTCTTGGAATAGGGGTAGCCTCTTTGGAGGAAGTGTGTCACTGGGGAGTGAACTTTGGGCTATCAAAAGCTCAAGTCAGGCCCAGTGTTTCTCTTTTATTCCTGCTTGCAGTCAGGATGTAGAACTTTGCATGCTACTTCTCCAGCACTAAGTCTGTCTGTGTGCTGCCATTCTCCCCACCATGATCACAATGGTCTAACCCTCTGAAACTATAAACAAGTTCCAAGTACATACTTCCCTTTATAAGAGTTGCTGTGGTCATGATCTCTCTCTACACCCAAAGAACAGTGACGAGGACAGCATGCACACACAGTAAGTAAATACATTTTAAAAACAAATAGTAAAATGCACAGAAGTATGGGTAAAATTACAATGGAATTCCCACAAAATGTCAGTAGTGGAAACACTACTTGACAACTAACTCTGTATATCTAATTTTTGAGGGTTGTATTTGTGACACCTCAATGGATACATGTTAAACTTTATTATATCTGTTTAAACTAATGTTGTTTGTATCTTAAAATCTTAATGAATACATGTGTTATTTTTTGTTTTAGTGTTAAGTTGGATTCAAGCCTGTATACTCTATAGAGTAGGTGTAAAGCTGTGTCTGCCTATACCCACTCTTAATTAATAACTGTACAGAAAAGCTGACCTAACCTACTTTTCTAAGTTTTATGATGACTTCCATGGGAAACTCTCAGAGAACACTTTTCTAAAACATAGATTACAACCCTCTTCCCTGATCCTGGATATTTGCAAATTGAGGAATTACTTGTATTGACGGAAACTTACAGAGGTGTATTATCTTGCACATAAAATCAGGATGTGGAAAGGGTGGCAGAGATTGTAATTCAGACAAAATCTGGTTATTTGGAATGTTTTATTATAATTTTTCTCTCTCCTTGAGAATTTCATCCATGTACACAATGAAATACAATCGTAACTTCCCCCCGCCATTACCTTCTTTCACCCTCCTTAATATCTCTCCAAAATACCCCCACATTTCTTAATGTCTCCTTTTTTAAATAGTTTTGATAAACACTAAGGCAAATTAGTGTTTCCCACGTGTACATAGGTTTACAGCTCCCTAAATGGAACATGGAAAAATCTACCAATGAGAATGCTCTCAAAAAAAACGTTTCTCCTTTCCTCTCTCAGTATTTTTAACATAGGCAGGTGAGGAGCTATGAAGAAGTAGTTTTCTTTACTTTTCCACTCCCATTAATGGCATTATGCCTGTGATCTAATACTCAGAACTTCTTGCTCTCCTCGTTCATAGTTTTGAAGGAATCAAGGAAATGTGAATGATCCCAGTGAACGCATCTGTGGCATTGCTTAGATGCAAAATATGGCAAAGAAACAGTGGGAAACTAGTGAAAGAGCATCCCTTCAAGCAGGAAACTGGCAGTCACTCAAGGAGTGCATTGTGGTCACATACTCATTATCTGCCCTGATTCATTCCTGAGGAGCCATTGGGTATTTATTTCATGATGGGAGCCTTCATTAATCTGGACAACTGAACTCAGCATCAACATCTGTACTTCAAATAAGTTTCAGAGAGAAAACAACATCAAAGCACACATATTGCTGCATGATATGTATGGGAATTTTATTCTTAAGGGCTATGTACTGATGATATAATGAAGGCTCTAGAATTTATTTCCCGATATGGTTTTATTATAATGAAAATTTTAGTTCATACCATCAGCATAGAGTACAAGGAAATCCAGCAATAATATTTGGTAAATGCCAATATAAGTTAGATTATTCTTCTAGATTATTCTGATCCTAGTTAAATGGGTGATAATGATTTCATAAGTACTTCCTGAGTTTTATGGTGCTCCCATTCTTGAGTTACCATTGTCAGTTTAACACTAAAAATTGACTTTGTCTGTAATCACAATTGACTGGGGATATTCACTCAGCAACCTAGACATACTTGTTTTGACAAAGTTAGAAGGAAGTAGGGGCAGATTTTGGATACATCACCAGGGTCTTTCCCTTGTTAGATATATTACAATTGAGCTCTGTTCATTCTACCGTACATAAGAATGCATTGCATCTGCACCTAAACAACTCTGTGTATTATTTCTATTATATATGGTGTTGGTTATATCATCTAATTTGGAGTGTCTGCTGACATGGAAAAATTATAGAGTAGTGTAGGGGAATTAATAACATATGAGCCTGGTTTTGGAAAACCTGTCCCCATATTGCTATTCTCGAGTTTGCTATCATGTTATTAATTTTTAATTTGTTTAAGCATTGTGGCAAATAACAATGCCTTGTCTTTAGGAATATACTATGTAATGCATGCAATATTGGTATCAGTGTTGTGCTGTGTTGAATGGCAGAGTGAAAGTCGCAATATCTCAATTTAATCTTCAGTTTCAAGAAATGTTATGTGATGAAGTCAGGTGAGGGAATTAGTAGATCTTATATTGTATGCTACATAAAAAAGCAAATTTTATAAGTTTCAAAATGTTGAAGGAGAATGTCACCATATTCATTTGATCATTGTATTAAATTATTACTCTATGTGTCAAAACTTATACAATTAAATAATCAGGTAAAGCAATTGGAAATTAAATGATGAGAGGCTTTCAGTTCTCTTTGTAACTAGATAACAGCAATTTGTTAGGTAGTGAATTATGCCTTGTGTGTATATAACAATTCAGTATTAAATAGAGGAAGATAGAAATGGAAAATGGAAAAGAAAACAAGCATCAAGAAATAGTCTTCAATTAAATAGTTTTAATAGTATTCTCTCTACATATAATTCTTTCACTACACAGAATGAAATTATATTGGTCAAAGACATATATTTATATTATGACTTAACCCAGTAGGTACAAATATATTCTAAATTTATATAACATAGAATTAAAATTGTAAATGAACATTTTGACAGTCCATCAGAAAATAAAAAGAACAGAGTAGAAATAATCATAAAAATTGTATATTATGACTTAACCCAGTAGGTACAAATATATATATATATATATATATGTATATGTATATTATGACTTAACCCAGTAGGTACAAATATATTCTAAATTTATATAATATAGAATTAAAAATTGTAAATGAACATTTTGATAGTCCATCAGAAAATAAAAAGAACAGAGTAGAAAGAATCATAAAAATTGTATGTTTTAAAATTTAAATTTAAATTGTATGTTTTAAAATTAAAATTTAAAATTTAAAATTTAAAAAAAGTTTTAAAATTCTGAATAGAATAAAATAGCCAGTAACCAACATCACCAGTAAAACCTTTGATAATATTTACAAGCACTAGAAATTACTTAGCTTTCATTATTATATCAATTGTGATTTTAAAATAGTTGAAATTATTTAAAGTCTAAAATGTGTGTGTGCATATGTGTGTATATAATTGTGAGTTTGTGTGGTGTGTGTGGGTATACATGCATGCATGCAAGCATATGTGTGCATGTGTGTGTGTGCATGTGTGTGTATGTATGCATGCAGGTGGGGATGCATTTATTTATTCGTGTGTTTGCATGGGTATGTATGTGTGCATGTGTGTGTATGTATGTATGTATGTATGTATGTATGTGTGTGTAGAAATAAGTGCACATTCATGGGTGACCTCTCATGAAGGTCACTAAATTAACCGCATCAGATTCTCAATCCCGGGTATTGATTGTTCAAAGCCACATTTGTTCAGAACAGATGTCATCCTTAGAAACTCTCTGAACTGACAAAGTGTAAAAGTGTGAGGACTGTTATTCATGATTACTAGCCAATGGCTGTTTCTTAAGTTTCTTGAAAAACACCAATGCTGTATAGAAGTTTCATGGTACTTTTCCTTCCCTCCCATATAATTAGAATAATATTAAAATGGTGACAAGATTTAATAACATCAACGTATCTACTCTACAGTTATTTGGTCAAATTAAAAAATAAAATATATTATGTAAAATTAAAAATGATAAGGTTTTTAAATTTTTTTTTAACCTCTTATAGTTATACACTCTGAAGCAAACAGGAGAACAAAGCTATGAAATATTGGGTGCTTAAGGAGCCTTACTATATTCATGTCTGTCTAAAATATTATACTTTCATTTTTCCACTAATATTTTGCCTCTCTCATGAAAGTAACTGCAATTCAGTTTGAAAATAAGGCAGATTATATACAAGAATGAGTTCTGTTTATTTATTAGATTAGGAAATTCTGGACCCTGAGCAGACCTTGGGCATTAGCTTGGCACCCAGTCCCACAACACCCAGAGGAAGCTTTACTCCCAGGAACTCTAACATGCCCAGGATCGCAGGATCACAGGATCTCAGAGGCTTGGTCACACCAGGATCTCAGGATCCCAGAGGCAGATTGACTCCCAGGTGCTCTGATACACCCAGGATCTCAGGATCATAGGATCCCAGAATCACGGGATCACAGACACAGCTGGACTCTGGGGAGTTGTGACACAACAAGGATCACAGGAGGGACCGACTACAGTCAGATACAGTGAGGGCAGGTAGAACTAGAGATAACCAGATGGTGAGAGGCAAGCATAAGAACATAAACAACAGAAACCAAGGTTACTTGACATCATCAGAACCCAGTTCTCCTACCATAGCAGGTCCTGAATACACAATCACACTGGAAAATCAATATTCAGATCGAATCACTTCTCATGATTAGGATAGAAGACTTTAAGAAGGAAATAACTCCCTTAAAGAAATACAGGAAAACACAGGTAAACAGGTGAAGGAATTGAACAAAACCATCCAGGATCTAAAAATGGAAATAGAAAACAATAAGGAAATCACAAAGAGACACAACTCTGGAGATTAAAAAAAAAAAAAAAAAAAAAAAAAAACTAGGAAAGAGATCAGGAGTCATAGATGCAAGCATTACTAAAAGAATACAAGAGATAGAAGAGCGAAATTCAGGTGCAGAAGATACCTTTGACTGTTGTAGTCAAAGAAAATGCAAAAAGCAAAAAGCTCCTAACACAAAACATCTAGGAAATTCAGGACACAATGAGAAGATGAAACCTAAGAATAATAGGTATAGAAGACAGTGAAGATTCCCAACTTAAAGGGCCAGTAAATATCTTCAACAAAATTATAGAAGAAAACTTCCCTAACCCAAAGAAAGAGATGCCTATGAACATACAAGAAGTCTACAGAACTCCAAATAGACAGGACCAGAAAAGAAATTCCTCCCATCAAGTAATAATCAAAACACCAAATGCACTAAGCAAAGAAAGAATATTAAAAGCATTAAGGGAAAATGGTCAAGTAACATATAAAGGCAGACCTATCAGAATTACACCAGACTTCTCACCAGAGACTATGAAAGCTAGAAGATCCTGGGCAGATGACATACAGACCTTAAGAAAGCACAAATGCCAACCCAGGCTTCTATACCAGCAAAACTCTCAATTAACATAGATGGAAAAACAAGATATTCCATGATAAAAACCAAATTTATACCATATCTTTTCACAAATCCAGCCCTACAAAGGATAATAGGTGGAAAACACCAACACAAGGAGAGAAACTACACCCTAGAAAAAACAAGAAAGTAATCTTTCAACAAACACAAAAGAAGATAGCCACACAAACATAATTCCAACTCTAATAACAAAAACAACAGGAAACAACAATCACTTTTCCTTAATATCACTTAATATCATCAATGGACTCAATTCCCCAATAAAAAGACATAGACTAATATACTGGATACATAAACAGGACCCAGAATTTTGCTGCATACATGAAATGCACCTCAGTGACAAAGACAGACACTACCTCAGAATAAAAGGCTGGAAAATTTTTTTTCCAAGCAAATGGTCCCAAGAAACAAGCTGGAGTAACCAATCTAGTATCAAATAAAATTGACTTTCAACAAAAAGTTATTTTAAAAAAAGATAAGGAAGGACACTTTATACTCATCAAAGAAAAAATCTTCCAAGATGAACTCTCAAATCTGAACATCTATGCTCCAAATGCATGGGCATCCATATTCATAAAAGAAACTTTACTAAAGCTCAAAGCACACATTGAACCTCACACAATAATAGTGGGAGACTTCAACACCCTACTCTCAGCAATGGACAGATCATAGAAACAGAAACTAAATAGATTAGGAAATTCTGAACTTTAAGATGACAAAGTTTGGTTTAGATATAAACGCTAAGTTCTGTGTCAAAAACCCTTAGTTTAAGTTCTTGCATAAGAAGTACTTCAAATTTGGGATGGTCTCAGATTTTTAAGAAAATTTACACAGTCTTAGCCTTTTGAGAACCCTTACTTGGAAAAATCAGAAATTTTGATTCTTATGAAATCTAAAACTAATTGAGAGCCATCCTTGCTTCTAGAGTTTCAAATGATCACTGTTTAATCTACATTACACAACAGATTAATATAAATTTTAAAATGTTTAAAATAGCAAGCTATTGACACAAACAATGCACATTCAAATTAAAAAAACAAACAAACTACTTTTCTCTGGTACATTTCTCTGACATTTATTTGTTCTCCATTATACCCACAAATATATTATCTCTCAGCTTAAATTTTCTCATGTTCCCACAAAGGATGTATAAAGAGAGAGATGGGACAGAAACAATCATACTAAAATGTATCTCAGTATACAAGGAAGGTATAATGTGGTGTATATGCAAATTCAAAATGATACTTCCCCTACAGCAAAATATTAACTATGAGGTTAAATAAGATAATAAATATATAATAAACGTATTCATAATTACACCCCTGTCTGAAGTACTAATTTTTCACTATTCAGACAAATTTATACTATGGGCACTGCTTAAAAAAATTGTGTTAAAAATCTGTGAAAAACACAAGGGAAAAAAATGAAAGGCATGCAGAAACACTAACCTGCCCAAGAGTTACATAACTCCTACCACAGACATCTTTACTTTATTGTTCTAATAAGGCTGCAAGGTGTTAATGTCAAACAGCTAACATTTTAGAAGATTAAAAAGTGTGAACTACTCGATAAAATCAAGGAAAAGAGAACACCCATTATGCCATTATAGCCAATTAAAATAAATTTAGTTCATTTCACTCTGATTTTAACATAAAGTATATTTAAAGTATATATATATATACATATATATATATATATATATATATATATATATATTCAAAAACTAATCTTTCATTTTTAGAGTTTATTGTCTCACGAGTTGCATAATTACAACATTATACATTTTTGAAACTCTACTATAGTAAGCAAATGTATTCAATAGAGTTTAAAATAGAGGCCATCCAGCTCCTCTCTAGTCAATAATTAAGCAGAAGAGAGCAAATAGTGAAGGCTTTCTGATGTCTATTTATAAGTAGCTCACCTGGTTAGCAATCTGCCGAGCAAGAACATCCATCCTTGATCCTGACTCTGATATCATTTTAGCTGCATAGATTACATCAGTGGTATGCTTTAGTGGTCCTTTCCCCCTGAAAACAAATGCCACATATTAGTTTTGTTGGTTTATATAGAAATAGATAAAATATAACGAATATGCATATATTAAAACATATTTTATTATTTTGAGTCACTTTTAGTGTGTATATGTTTCTGTGTGTGTGTGTGTGTATGTGTGTGTGTGTGTGTGTGTGTGTGTGTGTGTGTGTGTGTGTGTATAGGTGTCTACAGAGATCAGAAGGTGACAGGCATTGGTTCCCTGGATCTGGATTACAGGCTATTGTTATCTACTCCACAGGAGCATTGGGAACTGAACTTGGGTTCTCTATAAGAGTAGAAGAACCCTGAACAACTGAGCAACTTCTCCAGCTCCAATAGATAGATATCTATGCTCACATAAATAACACATTTACCCAAAATAATAGAAATTAGACTTATGTACTTCCTTTTAGATAAGCCCAAAATATATTTAATTTTAGTCTTAAAACAATTAATATCTGCCTTCTCAGAATTTAGAAAATAATACAAAGAAGTAGTATAGGACTTTTAATTTTTAAATTAGATTAACACTCAGAGACTTAATGCCCCAGGGTGGGAGAGGATACCCAGGGTGGGGTCACTTTCTCAGAGATGAAAGCAGGGGTGGATGAGGGGAGAACTGTACAAGGAGGGATCAGGACGGGATATAAATAAATAAAATAATTAATAAAAAGTCTCAGTTTAGATATATCTCAGTTTAGATACCTTTAGAGTCAAGACACATATATTCAACCTTGCATTATAAATAGTCGAGCTACTTATTATTTTTCTCTTTTAATCCATCTCAGATATTTTCAAACTTTTAATTGATTTTTCATGAACGTCACACCATATACTCCAATAGCTTTCATTTTCCCAGCCCACGGCACCCTGTATCTGCTCTCTGACCCTTGCAATCCCCCATCTAACAGAAAACAAAAAAATTAAAGTAAATAGAAAAAAATCTCGCCACGGAGCTGTGGTGTGTCACAGTGTGTCACACAGTATATCCCTTTGTCCATACCGTTTTTTTTCTTGAAAATGTTCATATGTAGTGAATCATAGGTTTGGCTTGAGATCAGTTCTGGCTTCTGCTATACTCTCAATACTGCATTCTTATCAGGACTCCTCTTGGATAGACTGTTTTTGCCCTGTGTCATGGAGAGTCTGTGGCTTCGGATCAGCAGGATTGGCCCTGTGAAGTGCTCCAGCACCTCATAGATGGGGTTGGTCAGCCAGAGAGTTGAAGCCAGCCTACTCTGGGACTCAGCATGGCCCAAGACTACCATCTCTGCAGAGAGGCTGCTCCCTGCTGCCTGTCACGGACACTGCCATCAGGGCCTAACTGGGAGCAGGAGAAAAAGCATCAAGCAGGTTGGACATCTGGACATTTCGTTGTCCAATCTTTTCAACACCTGCCCAGGTGATTCCCCAGGAAGGCAGGCTGCAGCCCTGCCCTCAGCTACCTGCTTGGCCACTGAGATGCTCTTATGGGAACCTGACAGGGACTTTAAACAGCTCTTGTGCCTCCTGTGCCACCAGGGCCAGCTCTCCAGCTTTGTCCAGGTAAGGAGGGGAGGGCGGGGGTGGAGGTTGGGCCAACTCATTTTTTACATTTTTTTCTCAGCTAGGTGCATTATGATTTTTAATCATATAATCTCTTCCCTACAATCAATTTTCATATAGAGCTGCGCTCAAAAAATGTCTGATTTAGGACCTTTAGCTTTGCAGTATGAATTAACATTTCTTTTCTCTGTGGACCCTACTGTATGCCAGGATAGCTTTAAAGAACAGATACCTTGAGATGTACCTAAGTGCCTCCTTTTATTCCACCAGCTCTTCAAAGGACGATGCTGGCCAATTTGCTGCAGTGAGTTTGATGTTTTCTATTTCCCTGCTTTTGTTTTGTTGTTTTGTTTTTGTTTCTTTCCAGACCCAAAATGAGTCTGAATCCTGGGAACAACTGATCAGGAATAATGAAAAGGTGTGCTCTCTGTTTTGCCCAAGAGACAATGCATCCTTTGTTTTTGATAAATGTGTCTTATAAAACCGATTGCTGCACACATGCTGAGCTATGTGCCCATCCTTTTTAGTAAGAGAAGAACAGTTGAAGGGAGTGGACTGGTAGCATCTGTCACACTGTCCTTTCCTCTCAGTTGTCTAGAGATGTGTTACACCACATGAGAAAAAATAGGGACTGGGGTAGAGAAGGAGAACAGGGTTGCAGTCTCAAAGAATCCTAGGAAGTACACGGGTCTTGAGAATACCTTTTGTGCATCGGATCCTTTATAATTTCCTCTCATTTTCCCCCTAAATCTACTTTTTTTGCACTTATATAGCTCCCCCTCCTCCCAGGATAAGGAAAAACAAAATAAAATAAACAGAAAGACAATATTATGTCAGAGGTTGTTTTGTTTATGTTTTAGTAAAAACCTTCATTCACATTGCTTTGGGCTGTTTCCAAAAACAAACAAACAAACAAACAAAAAACAGCAAAAGACAAAACAAAACAACAACAAAACACTCACTACTGTGAATAATCAGTCTGTGCCTCTTTATATTCGGGGATTGGAATAGCATTCAACACAGACTTTCTAAGGATTACCTGAGTTTATTTCTCCAACATGCTCTAAATTGCTTTAAAGTATGGATTGGAAAAGAAAAAATTCTACAACTTTAAGTTAACTATGGTTCATGATACAATTGTATAGAAATAATATCACTTCATTATCTCACCAAAGATTATGTACTTGTTTGTATTTTAATGCTAACTGGGTTCCCCCCCAAACTGTTTTTCAATAGAGGGTCTGGATGTAGATTCTGGGAACCTGTCTCCAGTTAATTCTGATTGGTAAATAAAGATGCCAGCAGCCAATAGCTGGGGAAGAAAGAATAGGCGGGGTTCAGGGTTCCTGGTCTTAGAACCAGGAAGAGGGGGAAGGCGAGAGAAATAGAGGCAGCCGTGGAAGGGCAATAATGTGCAAGAGGGAAAAGCAGAGCCACCATAAAGAGGAGCCAAGAGAACGTGGCCAGAGGGCTACTCAAGTGGGCCACGAGCTGCCAAAATGGAACAAAGAAACTAAGTAGTTACTCAGAGTTGTGGATGGGAGGCAGATTCTAATAACATGGAGGTTAGGCAGTTGCCCATCTTTTGTGCTGTTTAAGGTATATTAAAATATAAAGGCTGTGTGTTTGTCTTTCATTTAAGAACATGAACCACTGAGGCAGTTATTAACCCTGAATCAGGATTTATTTGAAATTCTAATGCTACATGATTATTCTGTGGTGATTTAGAAATAGGGAGGGGGAGTAACGAGCTCTGTAAGCGTAACAATGAGACAGGAAGTATAGGAAATGAAAGACTTTGGTTAGACAAATCAGGATGCACATAGAAGGGGGGGGGGTATCTTCATCTGTGTTTGAGTTACACCTTAGCTTGAAGGTAACGATAGAAACGAAAGTGTCCAATATGACAGATATCAGAGAAATATATTTACTCATTCGGGAGATGTTACATCGCTAGTTTTGTGTCAACGTGACAAAAGTTGGAATCCTCTGGGAACAGGAAACTCCAGTTGATAAAACACCTCTATTAGATGAGCATGTAGGAAAGTCTATAGGAGACATTCTTGGTTAATGATTGGTATTAGAACGCCCAGCCTTCTCTGTAGGTAGGGCCATCCCTAGGCAGAGGTTTTGGCTAGTATAAGAAAGCACGCTGAGCAAGCTGTGAGAGCCAGTCAGCAAATAGCATTGTTCCATGCTTTAGCTCCTTCCTCGGCTCCTACTTTGCTTCTGTTCCTGCCTTGGAGAAGTGTAACCCAACTATCCCTTTGTTCTCTACGTTGCTTTTGATTATAATCTTTATGAAAAAGAAATAAAAGTAGAGATTAATACAGAAAAAAATAGTTCTATGACATGATTAAAATACAGCGCAGATTCACACAAAGTTAAATAATCCAAGGCTCCTGCACCTATGAGCTAAACACTGCAAGGTGTGCTCCCTGTGTTTCATTTCTCCTTCTCTATAATTCCTTTCAAAGCCATTATAAGCAAGATGTCCTCTAAAAGAAAACCAGGAAAAATTGTAAAATGGCCGGGTACATAACACAGTGAAAATCTGGCCTCAGGAACGGTTATCCCCACAATGCCTGAACTGCTGACATAGCTTTCTTAGCAACTTTTACAAAACTCAACATTAATTGTTACAATATTTGAATTGCTCTTATCAAATTTGCTTTATGCATCAGGGAGGACGAGAAGCTATGTACGTGGTTATGTTCGAGTACCGAATTGCATTTCATTATCTCTATGCCTCTCCAGAGAAAGTTAAACTTAAATAAAGCTGTCTACGCTCCCAAAAGACAATGCATCACATTTCAAGGTCTAAAACAATGGACAAAGGTTGTTTCTAAGGAGAGCCAGCCAAGCCTCTTGCAGCTTAAATAATACACAAATAGTTGTATCTACAGAATGCAACTGATTTGCAAAATAAGATATGTTCCTGTATGAAAATCCTAGGCTAATAAAGGAGAAATTACTTCTAGCTCCAAATATAAACCTGGTTATTGAGATCATGATCTTAAAAGGCACAATAAGTTTGGTACCTTCAAGTAACAATAATCCATGATGACAAGCCACGATCACTCCCTTCCCCTCATTCTTAATTAGATGTATTGCCTGGCAAGCTTCCGTCTGAGTGCCAAAGAAAATACACATTTTATAAATGATTCCTTATCGTGCCAAGCTTCCAGACCAAGCGACAATTACTGAAACTATGACAGATTTCTAACATTCTCAGCCTGAAAACGTGCTATGTAATGAAGGCTTTTCAAATTGGGGGATGCATTCAGAGGTTGTCTGCAGCCTTCATCTTCACAATGGATCTGCGCAATTTCTTATCATCAAATTGCTCCTTAAATCAGAGTTAGATCCTATAGCGAAAGGTACCAAAGGGAAGAGAGGGGAGAAAGTGAAGTATCTGGAAATATCTTTAAAAGCCATAGGCTGAGAAAATTTTAAGTACAAATTGATCAAAATGATTATGTTTAACCCACCATGGAAGACATTGAGGAAGAGACTTCTTTTTTTTCTTTTTTTTAAATATTCTTATTATGTATTTTCCTCATTTACATTTTCAATGCTATCCCAAAAGTCCCCCATACCCTCCCCCCCCCCACTCTCCTACCCACCCACTCCCCCTTTTTTGACCCTGGCGTTCCCCTATACTGGGGCATATAAAGTTTGCAAGTCCAATGGGCCTCTCTTTCCAGTGATGGCCGACTAGGCCATCTTTTGATACGTATGCAGCTAGAGTCAAGAGCTCTGGGGTACTGGTTTGTTCATAATGTTGTTCCACCTATAGGGTTGCAGTTCCCTTTAGCTCCTTGGGTAATTTCTCTAGCTCCTCCATTGGGGGCCGTGTGACCCATCCAAGAGCTGACTGTGATCATCCACTTCTGTGTTTGCTAGGCCCCGGCATAGTCTCACAAGAGAGAGCTATATCTGGGTCCTTTCAGCAAACGCTTGCTAGTGTATGCAATGGTGTCAGCGTTGAAGAGACTTCTTAATGACTGACTAGATGAGGTCATTCTTCCTTGTTTCCCTTTCACAATGTATGTATTTAAAGAACATCTTGTTGTTTATAATTCGTCTTCATTTAAAAAAAAAACCTACTTGTATGAATATGAAGACCTCAGTATGAGTTAGCAGAACCATGTAAAGGTAGACCTGAATCAGTTCAAGCACTCCTGTGAAGAAATGAAAAGTAGATGCAGAACTAACCAGAACCCAGGGCCAGCTCCTATGTAGACAATGATAGAGAACAAGAGTGGCCCTGTCTCAAACAAGCTAGAAGGTGAAGGCTGACACCAGCATTGTTACCATACATGGGCTGAGGTATATGATAACCTGCAGTCACACGTATGAATAAACTCAAACAAACACATACACAAATTCATATATATATGAATATTTATGATTGAATATATGTGGGATATATATGATATATAAAAACATAAAAAACAAAAAGTTTAAAAATATATGGCAGATCATAAAATGATAAAGAGTTAATGAAATGCAGACAACACAGATTTTATCTTACTTAGGTGGGTGAAGAAAGTTCTTTAGAAAGTCAATTTATTATTTGAACAAACACCCACTGTTCATTTCTATCATTATTCTGTTCTTTTTTTTTTTTTTTTTTTCAGGTACTTTTTTAAAATTTTTAGTATTTTTTTATTTTTTATTTTTTTCCGTTTTTATTAGGTATTTAGCTCATTTACATTTCCAATGCTATACCAAAAGTCCCCTATACCCACCCATCCCCACTCCCGTACCCACCCACTCCCCCTATTTGGCTATTTGGCCCTGGCGTTCCCCTGTACTGGGGCATATAAAGTTTGCGTGTCCAATGGGCCTCTCTTTCCAGTGATGGCTGACTAGGCCATCTTTTGATACATATGCAGCTAGAGTCAAGAGCTCCGGGGTACTGGTTAGTTCATAATGTTGTTCCACCTATAGGGTTGCAGATCCCTTTAGCTCCTTGGGTACTTTCTCTAGCTCCTCCATTAGGAGCCCTGTGATCCATCTATTAGCTGACTGTGAGCATCCACTTCTGTGTTTGCCAGGCCCCAGCATAGTCTCACAAGAGACAGCTACATCTGGGTCCTTTCGATAAAATCTTGCTAGTATATGTAATGGTGTCAGCGTTTGGATGCTGATTATGGGGTGGATCCCTGGATATGGCAGTCTCTACATGGTCCATCCTTACATCTCAGCTCCAAACTTTGTCTTTGTAACTCCTTCCATGGGTGTTTTGTTCCCAATTCTAAGGAGGGGCATAATGTCCACACTTCAGTCTTCATTCTTCTTGAGTTTCATGTGTTTAGCAAATTGTATCTTATATCTTGGGTATCTTAGGTTTGGGGCTAATATCCACTTATCAGTGAGTACATATTGTGTGAGTTCCTTTGTGAATGTGTTACCTCACTCAGGATGATGCCCTCCAGGTCCATCCATTTGGCTAGGAATTTCATAAATTCATTCTTTTTAATAGCTGAGTAGTACTCCATTGTGTAGATGTACCACATTTTCTGTATCCATTCCTCTGTTGAGGGGCATCTGGGTTCTTTCCAACTTCTGGCTATTATAAATAAGGCTGCTATGAACATAGTGGAGCATGTGTCCTTCTTACCAGTTGGGGCATCTTCTGGATATATGCCCAGGAGAGGTATTGCTGGATCTTCCGGTAGTACTATGTCCAATTTTCTGAGGAACCACCAGACTGATTTCCAGAGTGGTTGTACAAGCCTGCAATCCCACCAACAATGGAGGAGTGTTCCTCTTTCTCCACATCCATGCCAGCATCTGCTGTCACCTGAATTTTTGATCTTAGCCATTCTGACTGGTGTGAGGTGGAATCTCAGGGTTGTTTTGATTTGCATTTCCCTGATGATTAAGGATGTTGAACATTTTTTCAGGTGCTTCTCTGCCATTCGTTATTCCTCAGGTGAGAATTCTTTGTTCAGTTCTGAGCCCCATTTTTTAATGGGGTTATTTGATTTTCTGAAGTCCACCTTCTTGAGCTCTTTATATATGTTGGATATTAGTCCTCTATCTGATTTAGGATAGGTAAAGATACTTTCCCAATCTGTTGGTGGTCTTTTTGTCTTATTGACGGTGTCTTTTGCCTTGCAGAAACTTTGGAGTTTCATTAGGTCCCATTTGTCAATTCTCGATCTTACAGCACAAGCCATTGCTGTTCTGTTCAGGAATTTTTCCCCTGTGCCCATATCTTCAAGGCTTTTCCCCACTTTCTCCTCTATAAGTTTCAGTGTCTCTGGTTTTATGTGAAGTTCCTTGATCCACTTAGATTTGACCTTAGTACAAGGAGATAAGTATGGATCGATTCGCCTTCTTCTACACGATAACAACCAGTTGTGCCAGCACCAATTGTTGAAAATGCTGTCTTTCTTCCACTGGATGGTTTTAGCTCCCTTGTCGAAGATCAAGTGACCATAGGTGTGTGGGTTCATTTCTGGGTCTTCAATTCTATTCCATTGGTCTACTTGTCTGTCTCTATACCAGTACCATGCAGTTTTTATCACAATTGCATTATTCTGTTCTTAACCTATTGTATTTTTTTTTACATAAAGGCACATTTCTTTCTCTGTGAATTTAATAAACAAGATAGAAACTGTGAGCCATAGAGTCCCATATGTCAAGGATCTGGCTTAATAAAAATAGTACTGAACCATTCCATCTTCTGTTTTCAGAGTAAAGGAGTATCATTAATCTTATTTGGTAATTTCTGTTACCAATTAAACACAAAACAGAAAGTGTCATTGCTTTGGAGATTGTATATATATATTTGATAATATCATTCGCATTTATGAGACTAAAACCTTGTCCCTCAATCCTCTTTTTCTTCTATATTAATGTCTTTTACATATGAGATGAAAACCATGATAACATATATTGACTCATGGTAATGAACACATTTATCATTTTCTTCATTCTTGCCACAGCTCCATACACATTATTTTATAGTTATTATCACTTCTCTGTAGTTTAATGTGAAAATTTTCTCCATAGGCATCCATGTTTGAATACTTGGATGCATTGTCTTGGAGGTTGCAGGAATTTGACACACAGGGACTAGATGGCTGACTTTAAGCATTAGGGGTGAGTAATGAAAACTCTAACTTAGGTTTCAGTCTAGTTCTCTACTGCTTGATTTTCAAGGATGTGAGAAGGGCCCACATGATTCCATCACCCCCATTCAAGCTGCCCCAAATTCCATACCCCACCTCCATCATTATAGACTGTAATCCATGAAACCCTTATCCAAATGAACCCTTCCTCCCTTGTGCAATTTCTGTCATGAATTTAGCTACAAAAGCAAGAAAATAATGACTATATATCTAATTTATTTCAGCTGCTATGACTAAACAGTCTGACCAAAATCAAATTAGGGGAGGAAAGGGTTTATCCACCTTATTCTTGTAGGTCCATTGTTGAGGAAAGTCAGAGCGAGAACACAGGCAAGAGAGAGAGAGAGAGAGAGAGAGAGAGAGAGAGAGACAGAGAGAGAGAGACAGAGAGAGAGAGACAGAGAGAGAGACAGAGAGAGAGACAGAGAGAGAGAGACAGAGAGAAAGACAGAGAGAAAGACAAAGAGAAAGACAGAGAGGCTGGCTCCTAATTCCGTGTATAAAGGAATGGCTAAAATGTGATTCATAAGCTCCATGGGAGAGACAGGACTGCTTTTATTTGTTATGTCTTATCTGGTTTTACTTCTGCTTTCTAAGTTTAAAATACTGCACTCAAACTTGCACCTAAACTATGCTCTAGTAAATGAACACTTATACCTCACTAAAAATATACCTTAGTAAATAGAAAACAGAGCTTTCATTTAACCTTCATGTTAGATACTATTTTTTATTTATTTCGATATTCAAAGTTAGAGCACAAATAAATTAGAATTAAAATGGGCTTAGGCCATTTATTTTGTTTACATCCTGTAACTAGTAGCCAAGTAATCTTGACTGCCCTGACCTTGATTTCTGATTGCCAAGGTAATGAACATATTTACCACATGGTATAAAACATAAAATTAAGTGTATTACATGTTATTTAGAACATAACAACTGTTCATGAAGTACTTCTATATCATCTTGACAACAAAAAGTTTATAGAGATTTACCTTTCCATTTACAATATTCTGTGACTCTATTTCTATATTAATATATGTATGGTCTTTGTTTTCGTTTTTGTTTGTTTTTGTTTTGTTGTTGTTGTTTTGTTTTGTATTGTTTTTTTTCTTTTGTTTTGTTTTTTTGAGACAGGGTTTCTCTGTGTATCCCTGGCTGTCCTGGAACTCACTATGTAGACCAGGCTGGCCTTGAACTCAGAAATCCACCTACCTCTGCCTCCTGAGTGTTGGGATTAAAGGCATGCACCACCACACCGAGCCCATGTATGCAAAAGCAGTATCTGTTGTTAAGTGTTTATCTATGTTCTACTTTTCTTTTCTTTTTAATCTAAATACTGTGCTGCATTTCAGACAATATCAACTGGGTTAATTACATTGAGTTACTTCCTTTTTCTGCTGAAAATAGTGCTTATTATAGCCACAGCCATAGCATCTTTTTACTAATAAAGAAAAAAACATCAAATATAGACAGGCATTATCTGTGTTTGTATAAGCGTTGTTCACGATTTTATAAGCATGCATTTAGTGTTTATTTTCATTTATTGACAAAATTTCCTTCAGGTCTAACTTCCTAGTATTTGTGATTTAGTTCGGGGTTGCCAGAACATCCCTCCTTTCAGTTCTCTATTAGGTCCAAGATATGTAAAAAGAATTGTCATGAAAGCCACCCAAGACTGATAAAATGATAAGCTGTACCCAGTTCAAGCAGATGAGGCAGGGCTCCTCCACTCTTCAGACATGAGACTCCTCTGGCCAGCTAGATGCACCTTTCTTTTGAAAACTGTCATTTGAGTTTTGAAGACTATAAAGGTTTTTGGAAAACCAACTAGTTTGTAATCAGATTTCAATCAGCTTGTAATCATCAAGAATACTGAACATTCTAAAAAACCTTTTGGGCCCATTCTAGAAAGGTATTTCTCTCATGTCTAATATTTATTATCTGATCTAACTATACAAAGAACATTGAAGTAGCCTCAACTTTTGTGTCTCCGATGTCATCATTAGTGAACTATTGGAGAACCCCAAGGCCTCTTAAGACCCAGAAGAGAACCAGTGGCAACCAGAAATCTAATCTAATCATGAAAAGCAAGAGATGAGAGGATCTCAGAGAAAACTGCAATTTCGGGATAAGAAAACTCCCATCCATGTTTCCAAATTGGGCATCTAGGAAAAGTATGGAAAATTAAAAAATATTTCTAATTGGTCCCATTAAAAATAAAAGAGTAGGGTTCCGGGACTCCGCGGAGGGCAGGCTGCACGGGTGAGGGTGTGGAATACAGAGGCCAGCAGTTTCTGGGACAGGCGAGAGCCACAGGGCTTCTCAGGCTGCGCCATCTTCGGCTCCAGACAACCGGCCACCTTCCTGGCCAAAGCAACACAGTTTCTGGGAAAGATCCTGTTTTGGGCCTTCATCTTCAGCCAGGAGGAGGTCCAAACACCTGATAACTGTGCACCTTCCCTGAAAGAGGAGACCTTGCCTGCAGAGACTGCTCTGACCACTGAAACTCAGAGGAGAGAGCTAGTCTCCCAGGTCTGCTGATAGAGGGTAACAAAATCACCAGAGGAACAATCTCTAAACAAAGACAACTATAACAAATAACTCCAGAGATTGCCAGATGGCGAAAGGTAAACATAAGAATCCTACTAACAGAAACCAGGACCACTCATCATCATCAGAACCCAGAACGCCCACTTTGCCCAGTCCAGGGCACCCTAACACACCTGAAAAGGTAGACCTGGATTTAAAAGCATATCTCATGATGATGGTAGAGGACATAAAGTAGGAATTTAATAACTTACTTAAAGAAATACAGGAGAACACTGCTAAAGAGTTACAAGTCCTTAAAGAAAAACAGGAGAACACAACCAAACAGGTAAAAGTCCTTATAGAAAAACAGGAAAACACATCCAAACAGGTGATGGAAATGAACAAAACCATACTAGACCTAAAAAGGGAAGTAGACACAATAAAGAAAGCCCAAAGTGAGGCAACGCTGGAGATAGAAACCCTAGGAAAGAAATCTGGAACCATAGATGCCAGCATCAGCCACAGAATACAAGAGATGGAAGAAAGAATTTCAGGTGCAGAAGATTCCATAAAGAACATCGGCACAACAATCAAAGAAAATGGAAAATGCAAAAAGATCCTAACTCAAAACATCCAGGAAATCCAGGACACAATGAGAAGACCAAACCTACGGATAATAGGAATGGATAAGAATGAAGATTTTTCAACTCAAAGGACCAGCAAACATCTTCAACAAAATTATTGAAGAAAACTTCCCAAACATAAAGAAAGAGATGCCCATGATCATACAAGAAGCCTACAGAACTCCAAATAGACTGGACCAGAAAAGAAATTCCTCCCGACACATAATAATCAGAACAACAAATGCACTAAATAAAGATAGAATACTAAAAGTAGTAAGGGAAAAAGGTCAAGTAACATATAAAGGCAAGCCTATCAGAATTACACCAGACTTTTCACCAGAGACTATGAAAGCCAGAAGAGCCTGGACAGATGTTATACAGACACTAAGAGAACACAAATGCCAGCCCAGGCTACTATACCCAGCCAAACTCTCAATTACCATAGATGGAAAAACCAAAGTATTCCAAGACAAAACTAAATTCACCCATTATCTCTCCACGAATCCAGCCCTTCAAAGGATAATAACAGAAAAAATCCAATACAAGGACGGGAACCACCCCCTAGAAAAAACAAGAAGATAATCCCTCAACAAAACTAAAAGAAGACAGCCACAAGAACAGAATGCCAACTTTAACAACAAAAACTACAGGAAGCAACTATTACTTCTCCTTAATATCTCTTAATATCAATGGTCTCAACTCCCCAATAAAAAGACATAGACTAACAAACTGGCTACACAAACAAGACCCAACATTTTGCTGCTTACAGGAAACTCATCTCAGAGAAAAAGATAGACACTACCTCAGAATGAAAGGCTGGAAAACAATTTTCCAAGCAAATGGTTTGAAGAAACACGCTGGAGTAGCCATCCTAATATCTGATAAGATTGACTTCCAACCCAAAGTCATCAAAAAAGACAAGGAGGGGCACGTCATTCTTATCAAAGGTAAAATCCTCCAAGAGGAACTCTCAACTCTGAATATCTATGCTCCAAATACAATGGCAGCCACATTCGTTAAAGAAACTTTAGTAAAGCTCAAAGCACACATTGCACCTCACAAAATAATAGTGGGAGACTTCAACACACCACTTTCACCAATGGACAGATCATGGAAATAGAAATGAAACAGGGACACAGTGAAACTAACAGAACTGATGAAACAAATGGACTTAACAGATATCTACAGAACATTTTATCCTAAAACAAAAGGATATACCTTCTTCTTAGAATCTCATGGTACCTACTCTAAAATTGACCACATAATTGGTCACAAAACAAGCCTCAACATATACAAAAATATTGAAATTGTCCCATGCATCCTATCAGATCACCATGGACTAAGACTGATCTTCAATAACAAAATAAATAATAGAAAGCCAACATTCACGTGAAAACTGAACAACACTCTTCTCAATGATACCTTGGTCGAGGAAGGAATAAAGAAAGAAATTAAGGACTTTTTGGAGTTTAATGAAGATGAAGCCACAACATACCCAAACTTATGGGACACAATGAAAGCAAGCCTAAGAGGAAAACTCATAGCTCTGAGTGCCTCCAAAAAGAAACTAGAGAGAGCACACATTAGCAGCTTGACAACACACCTAAAAGGTCTAGAAGAAAAGGAAGCAAATTCACCCAAGAGGAGCAGAAGGCAGGAAATAATCAAACTCAGGGGTGAAATCAACCAAGTGGAAACAAGAAGAACTATTCAAAGAATCAACCAAACGAGGAGTTGGTTCTTTGAGAAAATCAACAAGATAGATAAACCCTTAGCCAGACTCACTAGAGGGCACAGGGAAAGCATCCTAATTAACAAAATCAGAAATGAAAAGGGAGACATAACAACAGATCCTGAAGAAATCCAAAACACCATCAGATCCTTCTACAAAAGGCTATACTCAACAAAACTGGAAAACCTGGATGAAATGGACAAGTTTCTAGACAGATACAAGGTACCATAGCTAAATCAAGATCAGGTTAATGATCTCAACAGTCCTATATCCCCTAAAGAAATAGAAGCAGTCATTAATAGTCTCCCAGCCAAAAAAAGCCCAGGACCAGATGGGTTTAGTGCAGAGTTCTTTCAGACCTTCAAAGAAGACCTAATTCCAGTTCTTCACAAACTATTCCACAAAATAGAAACGGAAGGTACTCTACCCAACTCATTCTATGAAGCCACAATTACTCTGATACCTAAACCACAAAAAGACCCAACAAAGATAGAGAACTTCAGACCAATTTCCCTTATGAATATCGATGCAAAAATCCTCAATAAAGTTCTTGCTAACCGAATCCAAGAACACATCAAAACAATCATCCATCCTGACCAAGTAGGTTTCATCCCAGGGATCCAGGGATGGTTTAATATACGGAAATCGATCAATGTAATCCAGTATATAAACAAACTCAAAGACAAAAACCACTTGATCATCTCGTTAGATGCTGAGAAAGCATTTGACAAAATACAACACCCTTTCATGATAAAAGTCTTGGAAATATCAGGAATTCAAGGCCCATACCTAAACATGATAAAAGCAATCTACAGCAAACCAATAGCCAACATCAAAGTAAATGGTGAGAAGCTGGAAGCAATCCCACTAAAATCAGGGACTAGACAAGGCTGTCCACTTTTGCCCAACCTATTCAACATTGTACTTGAAGTCCTAGCCAGAGCAATTAGACAACAAAAGGAGATCAAGGGGATACAAATTGGAAAGGAAGAAGTCAAAATATCACTTTTTGCAGATGATATGATAGTATATATACGTGACCCTAAAAATTCCACCAGAGAACTCCTAAGCCTGATAAACAGCTTCAGTGGAGTAGCTGGATATAAAATTAACTCAAACAAGTCAATGGCCTTTCTGTACACAAAGGATAAACAGGCTGAGAAAGAAATTAGGGAAACAACACCCTTCTCAATAGTCACAAATAATATAAAATACCTTGGCGTGACTCTAACTAAGGAAGTGAAATATCTGTATGATAATAACTTCAAGTCTCTAAAGAATGAAATTAAAGAAGATCTCAGAAGATGGAAAGATCTCCCATGCTCATGGATTGGCAGGATCAACATTGTAAAAATGGCTATCTTGCCAAAAGCAATCTACAGATTCAATGCAATCCCCATCAAAATTCCAACTCAATTCTTCAACGAATTAGAAAGGGCAATTGGCAGATTCATCTGGAATAACAAAAAACCGAGGATAGCAAAAACTCTTCTCAAGGATAAAAGAACCTCTGGTGGAATCACCATGCGTGACCTAAAACTGTACTACAGAGCAATTGTGATAAAAACTGCATGCTACTGGTATAGTGACAGACAAGTAGACCAATGGAACAGAATTGAAGACCCAGAGATGAACCCACACACCTATGGTCACTTGATCTTTGACAAGGGAGCTAAAATCATCCAGTGGAAAAAAGACAGCATTTTCAACAAATGGTGCTGGCACAACTGGCAGTTATCATGTAGAAGAATTCGAATTGATCCATTTCTATCTCCTTGTACTAAGGTCAAACCTAAGTGGATTAAGGAACTCCACATAAAACCAGAGACACTGAAACTTATAGAGGAGAAAGTAGGGAAAAGCCTCGAAGATATGGGTACATGGGAAAAATTCCTGAATAGAACAGCAATGGCTTGTGCTGTAAGATCAAGAATCGATAAATGGGACCTCATAAAATTGCAAAGCTTCTGCAAAGCAAAAGACACCGTCAATAAGACAAAAAGGCCACCAACATATTGGGAAAGGATCTTTACCTATCCCAAATCGGATAGGGGACTAATATCCAATATATATAAAGAACTCAAGAAGGTGGACTCCAGAAAATCAAATAACCCCAATAAAAATGGGGCTCAGAGCTGAACAAAGAATTCTCACCTGAGGAATACCGAATGGCAGAGAAGCACCTGAAAAAATGTTCAACATCCTTAATCATCAGGGAAATGCAAATCAAAACAACACTGAGATTCCACTTCACTCCAGTCAGAATGGCTAAGATCAAAAACCCAGGTGACAGCAGATGCTGTCGAGGATGTGGAGAAAGGGGAACACTCCTCCATTGTTGGTGGGATTGCAAGCTTGTACAACCACTCTGGAAATCAGTCTGGCGGTTCCTCAGAAAATTGGACATAGTACTACCGGAGATCCAGCAATACCTCTCCTGGGCATATATCCAGAAGATTTCCCAACCTGTAAGAAGAACACATGTTCCACTATGTTCATAGCAGCCTTGTTTATAATAGCCAGAAGCTGGAAAGAACCCAGATGCCCCTTAACAGAGGAATGGATACAGAAAATGTGGTACATTTACACAATGGAATACTACTCAGCTATTAAAAAAATGAATTTATGAAATTCCTAGGCAAATGGATGGACCTGGAGGGTATCATCCTGAGTGAAGTAACCCAATCACAAAGGAACTCGCACAATATGTACTCACTGATAAGTGGATAATAGTCCAGAAACTTAGGATACCCAAGATATAAGATACAACTTGCCAAACGCATGAAATTCAAGAAGAACGAAGACCAAAGTGTGGACACTTTACCCTTTCTTAGAAATGGGAACAAAACACCCATAGAAGGAGTTACAGAGACAAAATTTGGAGCTGTCACGAAAGGATGGACTATCTAGTGACTGCCATATGCAGGGATCCATCCCATAATCAGCTTCCAAATGCTGACACCATTCCATACACTAGCAAGATTTCGCTGAAAGGACCCAGTTATAGCTCTCTCTTGTGAGACTATGCTGGGGCCTAGCAAACACAGAAGTAGATGATTACAGTCAGCTATTGGATGGGTCACACGGCCCCTAATGGAGGAGCTAGAGAAATTACCCAAGGAGCTAAAGGGAACTGCAACCCTATAGGTGGAACAACAATATGAACTAACCAGTACCCGGGAGCTCTTGTCTTTAGCTGCATATGTATCAAAAGATGGCCTAGTCGGCCATCACTGCAAGAGAGGCCCATTGGACTTGCAAACGTTATATGCCCCAGTACAGGGGAACGCCAGGGCCAAAAAGGGGGAGTGGATGGGTAGGGGATTTGGGGTGTGGGTATGGGGGACCTTTGGGATAGCATTGAAAATGTAAACGAGGTAAATACCTTATAATAAAAAAAATGTTAAAAAAAAATAAAAAAAAATAAAAGAGTAGTTGGTAAGCTCTTAGCATTGCCTTTTCATATATACCCTATGGGTACCAAAATCCTATAAATATTTTTTCCAATTTACCACCACCAAAACAAATAAACAAATATACTTTTTAAGTTTTTGGATTTCATTATAGACAGAAAAGAATATCAAAACCCAAAAGAACCATGACCATTCAGCCAATACAGCTGAAATTGTAAGGCATATGTTCAGCCTGGGCACAAAGCCAAGTCTATTTCTTATTTTGTAATTGCAACGACAGAGTCAATTATTAAGAATAAAAATTATAAAGGTTCTTTTTTTGTGCATGATAATGATAGTTCTTCCTGTTCAAAACTACATTTGTTTATGAAGAAGAGAGTGGATATTCATCAAAAAATCTCTTGTCACCTATCTGAGTGAAAAGTTACTCTAAGATTACCACTGCTGTCTTGTTATTGGTGTGTTTGTGTGTGTGTGTGTGTGTGTGTGTGTGTGTGTATGAGAGAGAGAGAGAGAGAGAGAGAGAGAGAGAGAGAGAGAGAGAGTGAGGAGGGAGAGGACAGGAGAGAGAGACAGACAGACAGACAGACAGACACAGAGAGAAACAGAAAGATGTAGAAACAGACAGACACAAAAGAAGAGGAGGGAGACAGCAACAGAGATATAGATAAATAGAGACAGAGAAGACAGAGAGAGGAGAGGGAGGAAGGAAGAGGAAGGGAGAGACAGAGATAGAGACAGAAACAGAAAGAGAGAGGCGAGGACTGTGATTGGCTGTAGAGACTCCATTACTAAAATCCACCAACAAGATTTTATAAGACAGAGAAAAAAAAATCCTTTCAGTGCCTTCAATTCTCCAATTTCCTTTCACCTATTAGTGCTATATTATATGCCAGAAAATATATGATGCCAAGAACTTGATGGTGGGGAAAAAGAAGACAAATAAATGAAAACAGCTAAATTCTTAGGGTAAAGGGGCGAAGGTAGAATTAAAGGGAAGTAATTCTCTAACAAAGTCTATTTATTTTTAAGTTGTAAGTGAAACAGACGTCATTCAGATGGACAAATAGCTGGATAATTTCCTTATGCAAAGTAAACTTCTCTAGATTTCCCTGGAGGGGTGGGAAAACAATTGTTAAATTTGTACAGAAAATACTTTGCGTAACAAAGTTTGTCGCATGGTTATCATGTTCTAGAAATATCATATTGACTAAGGTTTTACTCAGTTGTCACATGCAGTACTGCTGAATGCAGCTGTGAAGGTTTTTTGTATGGCACCATTTTATTATATATTCTGTTCATATTTTAAGGATTTCTGTAACCATGCCTTATACACATTCTACTGTTGGGCACACATACTATACTTCCAAAGTTCATTGCAGAGAATCATATCTTAGTTGTTCCAAGTTCCTTCAGTCTTCTCTGAAGGATATAAATACAGGTAACTTTAAACTAAGTAACAAGAGGAATGAGTCATTAGTACTTTGGGTCAAGTCACATGGTAACATCCCAGGCAATCTCTACATATGCACCATCAAGCACCAGAATTCCACTGAAAAACTCAACGGAATATTTTAGGTACTGTGAAGGAAAACACTGTCTGAGGGGTATCATCTTAATGCTTCATTCTCCATCCACGTGCCCCACTATCAATCCTTATGGAATAAGCTTATCCTTGGGTAATTTTTTTTTACAACAATAATTTGGTACTTCCTTTTTGTTCTTTATTTCTTCCATGTTTGGTTTCTGTCTACAAGTAAACATCTCTAAAGGGAAAGCCACCATTTTTACCCAGTTGACTTCTGATTCATAGACAAAATTGGACCTTAGTTTTTGAAATCTGAGACTGAGCCGTTCCATTTATTTGACAATAACTGAAGAACAGAGCATTAATATCAGCTCTTAACACCGATGGAAATAGTGGTCACATGATCTGTTCTGGTGGCACCATTTTTAAAGACATACTGGAGTAGGGACTTGGTATGCAGCATGATGGTCTTGGTGGCCTCCATTTCACAGAGTGCTTTAACTTTTGTTATCAGCCATTCTCTTTATCATCCTCCACACAGTGCTTATACTATGCTTCCATTGCCACTGAAACAAATAATTCCCAACTTAGAGCAACCTAGATACCTTACAACAGTGTGGATTTATTATTGTACATTTCTAGGGGGTCAGGATTCCAAATGAATTTCATTACCCCCGAGTTTGAGTTTCAGCAGCACGTGTCTCTTCTTGAAGCTCTGCTTAAAGATTCACCCTCTACCTTTTATCAGGGTCTAGTTGGCAGCATGCAGACCTAAGCTTGTAGTTCTTCTACGTTAAGGGCTTATCACTACAGCCTCTGACTTTTTCATTATATTATGGCCTACTCTGTTATCTTTTGACTCCCTCTTATAAAGGTCCCTGTACTACTGAACTGATTACATAATCATTTCATCTCAAAAACCTTAATGAGATTCCATCTTTAAAGTTCCTTTCTCCATTCACAAAAGATGATATTCTCCAGTTCTGAGTATCAGGAAGTAGGTCACTTGGGTGCTCATCATTAAGCCTGCCATCATCCTCAAGAGTAACCACCAGGAAGTCAGAGTTGCCTTATGAGGAAGCCATTAGTTTCTGATTTTACATAAAATCAGCTAACCAATGGGCTAATCTGAGGTGTTTCTTTAAGGACATATTCTTTTCTAACTTGACCTGTATTTTTCCAGTGTTAGTGAAAAGTTCTCGCTGTTATAAACCAGTTGCTAGCTATCTAGTTATGGTCCTTTTCTTGGGGTTCACATCAATACAGGTAACAGGGCCATGGCTTTGGAAACATGGGCAAACCAGGATTACCCAGGGACACACTGCACACTGTATGTGTGTTTGGTACTCTTCCCGAGACACTACCTTAAATGTAACATGTCTGTTGACCTAGCAGTACTCATGATTCACAGATTCCCTCGAAATATAGCACAGTGTAATATAATAAGGGAGAAGTCCATTTGGGGTAAATGGAGGGGAAAAGTTCAGGTGATTATTGTCTGTACTAGTTTTTCTTAGAGACTCATGGAGAATGAATGCATCTTTTCATATCACATCTAGAAAAAAATACTCACTGCACACTTGAAGGTTTCATTTAAAAATAATGTTATAGTTAGAAACATTTAAAAATGCACCTTAAAGCAGATGGTTCCTGGGGACGTGAAATACAGGATAGAGTGGCTTCTCAATGGCGATTCCCAAGGCCAGTGAAAGGTAAGAATTAATAAGGGAAGTCTTCTGTACTTTGCCTAACACAGAGACAAGCACTCTACCATGCCTTCTATAATCCCTTCAAAGTTCTGTAAGTCATTATTCATGGACATCCTTTAAGATAATGCGATATCCGTGCTCAGCTCTAACACTTGAAAACAGGTCTTTTCTCACCTCTACACATTACTCTCGGAGTGTACACATTAATCAAAGCCAGTGTATGGCAAATACAATCAGCCATTCTGACTGGGGAGTCCCCCTTTTCCCTGATGCCAATGGATTCAGCATTAATCATGTACAAAATCTCTTATAGAGCCTGGGCATTTTTTATTTCAGCTTCATTTAAACTATTATGATATACTGGCTGCCCCTTGTCTTTTACTATAAGACCTCATTTTATGGTCTCAGAAAATAATTACTTTTCAATTTAGGAAAATAGTATGATTTAGCCATTATTATATAGTGTCCAACCATCTCAAAACCTACCAACTAACTTCTAACTCTAGTCACGGCATGGAATTGTGCTTAGGTCTAGATGAGGAAACAAAGAGGTGAAGGGCTACTGACTTAGTCAAGAAGTATCACAATTAACAGAAGGTTACAGAGCTGGTTCAAGAGTCTGACGTGCTTCCCGTCGCACTCCTTACTGAGAGGATCAGAACTCAGAAGCTGATCTTTACATTAGCCTCTTTACCCCTAGTCTAGAAGCCCAGAAGATAGATTATTAAATTTTAGCACATTGTATGTATACTGTTAGCAAATAAGCTAATAAGATTCAGTTCGACTTAAGGCACGGTCTTTTATGCAGCTACTTTTCTTTTTTTTTTTTTTTTTTGTTTTTTTCGTATGTACTTTTTTAAAATTTTTTTTTATTAGGTAGTTTCCTCGTTTACATTTTCAATGCTATCCCAAAGGTCCCCCATATCCACCCCCCCCCAGTCCCCTACCCACCCACTCCCCCTTTTTGGCCCTGGCGTTCCCCTGTACTGGGGCATCTAAAGTTGGCAAGTCCAATGGGCCTCTCTTTGCAGTGATGGCCGACTAGGCCATCTTTTGATGTTATGCAGCTACTTTTCATGGGACCATGCCATTAGTGCTGAGTTCAAGGGATTTATATATTTCATTGAATTATTATATTATACAGTGACTCAAAGTCAATGTTAAAGGGTATAATTCATTTTGATGTGTGTGTGTGTGTGTGTGTGTGTGTGTGTGTGTGTGTGTGTGTATCCTTATCCAGCTGTCAGGGTTGGGTGTCTTTCTCAATCATTCTCCACCAGAATTTTTGAGACAAGATCCCTTAATAAACTAAAAATCCACCATTTTGGCTATGCTAGCCAGCTAGTAAACCCCAAGCACCTTCTACCTCCAACACCCAACATATGGAGAGCAGATATATACCTAGGGGTTGGACTCTGGCCTACGTGCCTACATAAGAACTTGCTTAAGTCATCCCCAGCTCTTAATGTTTATGATTTAAAGGTTGAAATCATGGCTGTAATTCAGATACTTTATTATATTTTTGTTATTATATGTTTACTTTAGGATTTTATCAGGACCATTGCCTAGCTACTTATCTAGTACAAAGTAAGAAAACATGCACTTTGAGGGGAAGTGGGTTTAATGGACCTTATTGACAGGATTCAAGAGTGCAGGGTTCCCTAAGCCTGTCTCTTCTGGAGGTATGATCGAAACTGTGAGGGGAAATGCTAAATATTGGGGACTAACTTTAGGCAGAGAGGCAGCTGAGGATATCTCTCTTCCTCTCAGATTGTTGCTTGGATGGGTAGTCCAGGGTCTTTTAATGTGTGGAGGCCACATAGGTCATGAGATAACCAACCTGTTACTGTAGCCTTATTTGTTGTCATACCAGGAAATGAGTTTACAAAGTTGTCACTGAGAGCAATTTCAGCCTCAGCATCAAAAATAGAAGAGTAGTTATCCCTGTTAAAGTTACAGAAAACAACCTAGTATTCAGGGTACCTGAGGATTCCCTTAAACAGATTTTGTGTGTTGGGCACAAGGCTACCAGAGCTTCCTTCAACTCTGGCAAAGTAGATAGTGTTGATATTAATGAAACCTTCATTGACATCAACTACATGATTTACATGTTACAGTATGACTGCACCCACAGCAAGTTCCAGGCATAGTCAAGGCTGAGAACTGGAAAGTTGTCATCTACAGGAAGGTCATCTCTATCTTACAGAAACAAGATACCACCAACATCAAATATGGTATAGTCTAAAGATGTCTTTACCCATATGACAATGGCTGGTGCCAGCTTAAAGGTTGGAGTCAAAAGGTCACTATCTTTGCCATTTCTGCCAATGCCCCATTTATTGATGTATGTTACCCAGGAGAAAAATAGCAATTCACTCAAGATTTTTAGCAATGCTTCTCTACTTAGCTGCTCCCTCCTCTTCCTCTTCCTCTTCCTCTTCCTCTTCCATTTCCTCTTCCATTTCCTCTTCTTCTTCCTCCTCCTCCTTCTCCCTCTCTCTCCCTCCTTTCTCTCTCTCCTCTCTCTCTCTCTCCCCCTCCCTCCCTCCCTCCTTTCCTTCCTCTTCCTCTCCCCCTCTTTCTGTCTGTCTGTCTCTTTCTCGTATCCTTCCCCCCTGGCCCTCCCTTCATCTCCTTCTGCCTTCTTCCATTCTTTCATTACTTTCACTTCTGCTTTTCATTTAAAGATAAGAGGCACTGCTCTGATCCAGCATGTGCCACACAGATCAGAATGTCAGGCCATATGGGTATCCAGAATAAACATCCTTTTGCTCTTAAGAGTTTATTTCATTCAGTTTACTCTTTCTGAAAATTGGTCTGAGTTTTGCCAATGATCTTTTGAAACCTTGATGGACTCTGAGAATTCAAAAGTCAATTGAGATGATTGCACTTGTCTGTTGCCGAGACCTGTTCATCCAAGTCCAGGAGTTCTACTTTGAAAACAGTATACTGTGTCATAAAGCATCAATCTCAGTGAAGAGGGGTCACTTAGAAGAAGCAAATAGGAAATGTTAGGAATGATGCTCTGAGTGAACTATGAGTCCCTTTGACTTTATCAGTGGGAAACTCTTAGTGTTTGTTTCAGTGGGTTACTCTCTGATACCACTTAAGTCCTGTTTTCCAAAAGGAAAAGATGACATTTTCCTGAAATTGGAAATGAAGGCCTTTGCAGTATTGTGTTTGGCTCCATCATTTTTTTTTTTATGAGAGTAGCCTATATCCCAAAGCATTCCTTCCTGATTGTGAAGTTTTGTTCTAGAATAGTAAAGCAGTCTTGATTTTAGCCACAGTACCTTCCTGGGACTTTTACATAGTCTATCCTGCTGTGATAATAAAGTCAGCATATCATAAAACACATGTGCAAATTATAAAGCGATCAAGTAAGCTGGGCATAATGGTTCATGCCTTTAATAATTTCAGCATTCTGATGGCAGAGGCAGGCAGATCTCTATGAGTTCAAGTCCACCCTGGTCTACATATCAAATTCCAAGACACTCAAGGCTATGTAGTGGACTCTCATTAAAAAAAAAAAATTCAAACCTATCTGTCTACCATCTAAGTAAACACACAAACAATCCCCAAACAAACAAATGAAAGAATCAAGTAATAACAGGAAATAGTTTAAATATCTCACTTATAATAATATCTGTTAAACCCTCAATTGTCCCTTAAGGAAAAATATCAAGTTGGTATCAAAGGTATAATCCTTATTTTAAGCTGTGTCATTGGCAGTGGATTTTAATAGCCTTCTTTTTTGCCATTTTACTAGATTATTATTCATTCATTTTGTGACCAGCTGTCATCTACTCCTAGAAAAACAGAAACTGTCAATCTTGAAATCATTACTTGGACATTAAATTATCCACAACCCATGGTTTCTTTCTTAAAATATATAAAAACAGATCCTACTTAGAAGTAGCAGATGCACGCTTGGCCTTCATCTGGAAAGGGGTCCATCCCAAAAGCTGTTGCCTGAACATGGGATATGCCCTTCTAGCTGGAATACCTTGTCTGGCCTCAGTGGGAGAGGATGAGCCTAGATATCCCTGCAGAGACTTGATGTGCCCAGATTAAGGGATATCCAGGGGGACCCCTATCTGCTCAGAGGAAAAGGCAAGGGTGATGGGGGAGGGAATGAGGGAGGAGGTGACTAGGCAGGGGGCAATGAGTGGGATATAAAGTGAATAAGTAAAAACTTAGAATATAAAAAAAAAAAGAAATACTATGTCACTAGTTACTTTTGCATGGCTTTCTACCAAATATCAGGCAGAAGTCAGATGAACTAGGTCAGGATTTCAACTGCAACTCATGGTTGCCTAGCCCAATGCTCTCAGGCTTAATCACATGGAGACAAGAATGTGCAGCCTTGTGGCCATGGAGATTCTTCACCTCTTGGTAATGAGAAGTGGGGGAAGGGAGTAGAGGGCTTTCAGCACCTAAATAGATATTTCCTTTGTCCTTTTGTTCAGTCTATAAGATGTCAAAGATGACACCAATCAATCCACTCTGGATATTCCCTCACACTCAGTCATACCCAGTAGGTGTGCCTCAATCACTGAGGTGATTCTAAACACAGTCAGTTGACAGTAAATGCTATTCCATAACCACTACTTTAGTCTAAATGAGATAATGTCACTGATAAATCCATTTGGCTATAAAAGCTACAAAATACATGTACATGTTGGCTATGACTACAACCCTCATGAGAGCATGTATAATGATTTAAGTAATCAAGACAAATAAGGTTTTTAATATTTTCCTTTTCCAGAACAGCTCAGTACACCATGATTTGGGAAACTAATACTAAAACTCACAGATGATATTTTTAGGTCTTTCCTATTATCTAGAGATAAAATAATATGCCATTCCTCTAAACAGTACAGGCATTTTATCTGTATATCACTCTATAGTTACCAATTGCCATTTGAGAGTTACATACAAACATGTCTTGACTCGAGTAAGAATCAAACCTATTAGGTGAGGTGACTCCCTCCTTGTGTTTCCTGGATTATTTTGAAGCTAGGAAAACAGAGATGACATTTCTTTTTTTTTTCCAGAGATAAGATTAACCTTGCACTTCCATATCAAAGTTATTCCAAAAATATCTGTTGCAGGTGATAAATTAATTTATTCCTATACCCAAACTGGAAATAAACTTCATGGTGGGACTTTTATTGTGTATCTTTGGTTCTTTTAGGCATTGACAAAGAAGATAATTGGAATGCATACACAATGACTGGAATAAGGAGAAAAACATGTTCTTTCCTTTGAAGGTTCATGCAAAAGGTCAGATTTTCAAAGCATAATCATCTTTGAATAACTAAAATTATACAACAGATGAATATCCTAAAAAATGCTTTTATTCTAATTTTTAATATGCATGAACTCTCAACATTATAATCATCTATAATATATCATTCTTCCCTCTTCCTAAATTAGTCCCAGATAGAGACGAGAAGTGATCATAAGGACATGTTTTTATTGCTCCTCATTTTAGATGCTGGCAGGAAGCATTATGTAAGTCACAAAACAACCAAAAGCAGTTATTCCTGTGAGCGCAGATGCTCGGAACCATTTTAGGGGCTTTTGACTGTGGAAAAGAACTTAGGTACAATGGAAAAATCTGAAATGAAACCAAGAAAATCTTGTCACAGATATCAGCAATAATAATAGAATTAATAATGAGAATTCACAGGGAAAAAAGGGATTAGCTAATTCTTTAAATATAGCCATTCTTTCAAGAGGCATGGAAGGTACTTGAATGGCAGGAAGTAGCAGGTTCTTCTTTGTCTCCTGAGTGTTGACTTCCACATCCTTTAGACCAGCCTGTTCTCCACATATCATATCTCCAAAGTACCATCAAATGCAAGTATTGACTTAATTTTCTTTTCAAATGTCATGTTCACCTTCTGTGCAATGTAAATGGTAATTTAGTTGGGGCTGGGGAGGTGTTCTGGGTACAGAAAACTGAACAAAAGCTGCAAAGGCATGTGCATTTCTGACAATTTTCAGATGCATGCAGTCATACCCTTCAAGCTGTCTCTCACTAGAACTTGACTGGCAGAGACCAGGTTTCATATTGAACATCTGAAAAGAGGTAGTTTATTAAAAATCCAAGCATATGTTCTCATTTTGGTTTTTCTATTGACTATGAATAGATGATTCTTATGTTGCCTTGGAATTTGGTGTGATCCACTGCTATGCAATGGTGGGTCTTAGCTAGGTCTACATTGGACAGATTACATCATCTTGCCTCACCTCGGGTCCATGGCTCTGGAATGTATAAAACTTCAATTTATGGATCTCTGCTGATCTTTTGCCACATGTATGCCATTCTCAATTCCTCTCAGATATAACTTTTCTCTTTCTTGTTGATTCTCTGCTTCTTTCCAGGACAACATTCTCCTTCTGCAGTATATATATACTTTTTCTTTTCCTTTCCCCAATCCAAGCCATCAAGCCATCCTCTAATTCATCATATCCCTGTTGACATGTGTTATCAAGCACTGCTTCTCTCTCATCTTGATTCACCAACTTTGCCTTGTTTTTACCTATTTTATTCTCGACCCTCACTCCACTGAGAAGAAATGGGGGCACATTTTTATTTCCTTCTGGATTAAAGAGATTAGTGACCTTAGATTTCAAAGAAGTTTTAGTATTGTGGACAATCACAATTTTTCCTTACACAGCATTTTACAAACTGAAGAACTACTTCCCCGTGGACTATTTGGTGGTTGATGGACATAGCAAGCATTGGATATGGGGGTAGTTATGATGGTGAGCTCCCATTCTGAGAAGACAGCACTAATTATATATATATAAAGTCAGAGCTGGATCAAGTTTAGAAAGAATCAGAATCAGGTTGGGGTCAATTAAACCTAATATTGCTGATTTTGCTTTATGGAGATACTGTCACAGACTATCAGTTTCCTTTATGTTTCTCAAAGCCAAAACTCAACATGTTGCCCCTCTTCATTTGTTTAATCATAAAAGATTTTATCTCACTAAAACTCTTTCAGTAAGGCTATTATACACTCTAGTACTGAATAACTTCATAATTTAACATATATATGATACTTTTCTTCGCGATTTATTAAATATAAACAAGAGTAAAGTATATCTACTATCTTCACAGTATGCAGTGGTAAGATGAAAACATGTCTCAATAGGAAGACCATTTGGGTCCTGACTGTCCTCTCTATTATATTTTATATATGAGGACAAAAGGAAAAAGGCAGTTCTCCCACCTATCTATCTATCTATCTATCTATCTATCTATCTATCTATCTATCTTTCTAGTCATTATCCACTAAATTTAGTTATTATCTATTTTTACTATGGACTAAGATTTTCCTTAGTCATTTTACTGTTGAATTCAAAATCTTTTAAAGAAGATGAATGACCACACAAACAAATAATCATTTTTAAAAAGTGGTCTCAGAGAGTAAAAATATAAGGGGAAATTGAAGCTGCCAAACACAATAAAATATTAGTTTAGCTGGGTAACTATAGGAAACATAATAACTATATCGTTTGGAATTAATTGGGAAATATATAGTAGCAGCATTTGAATGAAGATAATAAAGAAGAGATAGCTTTCATATTTTTAAGTGCAATTGAAAATGTGGGCATGGTGGCTCATACCTCTAACCACAGACATAGGAAAAGGAGGAAGCAGGGTTCCTCTAAGCTTAAGACTAGCAAGCAGGATATAGTCTCAAACCACTGAGCTACAAACTGAGACCACGTCTCAAAAACAAAACAAAGCAAAATAATAATGGGAAAAAGATTCCACTTAGAGTTTTCCAAGACCCATTAATAGAAAATATTTTTTAAAAAAGCTAATTTATCTCTTAAATGAAATAATGATAATGATAACAAAATAAAATCAGACAAGTAAGTAAATCAAATTGGGGTTAGAGAAACATCCCAGTGGTTAAGAGTGGCTACTCTTCCAGAGGACTGGGTTTGATTCCCAGCTTCCTCATGTAAGCCCACAAACCTGTAACTCCAATTCCAGGGCATCCCTACACTCTTGGCATTTGTAATAACCAGGCATATATTTGGTATACAGTTACACGTGGAGGAAAACCTCTATGCATATAAAATACATATATGGTGATTTCAATATGCTTGGCCCATCGGGAGTGACACTATTAGGAGGTGTGTGGTCTTGCTGGAGGAAGTGGTATCACTGTGGGGATGGGATTTGAGGTCCTGTGGTTGAGCTTCACCTGGCACAGAAGAAACCCTGTTCCTTTTTTTAAAGGCATTTTTTTATGAGATATATTCTTTATTTACATTTCAAATGCTATCCCCAAAGCCCCCTATACCCTTTCCCCATCCTGCTCCCCAACCCACCCACTCCTGCTTCCTGGCCCTGGCATTCCCCTGTACTGGGGCATATGATCTTTGCAATACCAAGAGCCTCTCCTCCCGTTAATGACCAACTATGCCATCCTTTGCTACATTTGCAACTAGAGACACAGCTCTGGAGCAAACTGGTTAGTTCATATTGTTGTTCCTCCTATAGGGTTGCAGACTCCTTTAGCTCCTTGGGTACTTTCTCAATCTCCTCCTGACTGCCTACAGAAGAGTCTCCTTCTGGCTGCCTTTGGATCAAGATGTAGAACCCTTGGTTCCTCCAGCACCATATCTACCTTTATGCTGCCATATTTCATGTCATGGTGATAATGGACTGAACCTCTAAAACTGTAAGCCAGCCCCAATTAAATATTTGCCCTTATAAGAGTTGCCTTGGTCATGGTGTCACTTCATAGCAATAAAGCCCTAACTAGGACAACATATAAAATTTGAAACAAATGTAAATATATATATATGCATATATATATACCATATCTATAATCACAAATTTCTGTGAATTGTGTAATTATGGAAACTAATAGCTGAGTGAAGACTTGATGGACAGAGAGCATGACCTTCCTCAATACAGAAATGAATTTTGCAGCTTGGCTAGATTCTATCCATATTTTTTGATTGTATAGGTTCACATTGAGAGGAACAAACAAACAAACAAACAAACAAAAAACTACTTTTGTTTGTATTAACAACTGTGTCACCTGTTTGTTTAAATTGAGCCAAAATCTATTGAATTCCTAATCTTGATCCAACATCTACCCTTTAACCAAAATGTGTTTGTGGTGAGAGTTAAAGGTTAGACTCAGACATCTGGTGTGTTTAGTTATTAAAACATCATTATATTTCCTGATGAATGCATTTTCAGAAGGCCAGGAAAGAAAGTGACATTTAGCAACACTCTAGGAGAAACAAACAAAGGCAGAGGAAAAGATAAAAACAAACAAAAATAACAACATGTGGGATTAGGGAAATCACTCAGGAGTTAAGTACATTTGCTGCTTTTGCAGAGAATCCACGGTCAGTTCACAGCACCCATGTGAGGACAATTCCATTTCCAGGTGACCAAACACCAACTTCTGGCCTCCTATGCTACCAGACATTCACATGAGACACAGTCAAACATGAAGGCAAAACACTCAAAAACGTAAAATAGAACACGTAAGTCTTTAGACACATCTATTCTAAATATTCAATATTAACCCTATACTTAATATTCAAAACATTTTAGAGACAGGAAAATAATTCTACTTTTTTTTTTAACTCACCTATATTACACAGGGAGGTGAGGTGAAATTGGAGGAAAAGAATTGAGGTCTCCTTGGATATTTATAGAAATAGTCACTGACTACTGTGTCTAAGAATAGTTAGCACCATGACTAAAATGAGGATCATATATTCATCATGCCAATCTTGTGAAATAATCTCCATGGTTAGAAAGGCAAGTGTATATGGAAATATTTCCCAATATAAAATCCCCTTTGTGAAAGAATAATATCTACATGCATTGCTGACATGAACTGAAACAAATACTTATATAAGTTGACACATTTAAGCAAAGGAGACATCCCCCTAAATTGATGCTTGCTTGAATATCATATGAATGCCCTTGAGATAATTTTTATATATTTGAATTTGTATTGAAAAATTATGTAATTATAGACCCCTAAGTTCAGCTATTGACAGGTATATATTTGAAATAATACAGCTCTTACATATACTCATTTCTCTAAAATAACTTATTTCCATACAATATTTATATTATTTTAATGATTGTTTTTTGCCTCTAGAGAAAAAAACATTTTAATTAATTTAGCATATTAGGGAAAACACTGTATTAAGGTATTCAAAAATGCACCTTTAATTTTTTAATTAAATTTATAAAATTATTTACTTTTGTGTGTGTGTGTGTGTGTGTGTGTGTGTGTTATATGTATGTGGTGGCCAAACGTGTGTGGAGGAAAGGGGAAAGTTTGTATGAGCTGCTTCTCCTCTTCCATAATTCAGGTCTTATCTTTAGGATATCAGCATCCATCTACGCTTCCAGAGCAAGCTCTCCAGATCACACACCACTTTGATCAATGCTACATGTCTCGCTAAGTTATACATATGTGTCCCAGTTGAAATTACATGTACTAGTTGTGAGCCATCATGAATTCTAACACAGTAAATCCTAAATTCAAAGCATACTTGAGTGTGTACTTTTCCTACTCACATAAAGATAATAGACTCTACTATTTCGCTAATGTAAAGGTAATGGGCGATTTCCTGTGCTGTGGTTTTAGGCTTTTATTTTAGTGAAAGCCTTTTAGTAACATTAAAGAAAATGTCATTTGCATTTGAGTAGGATAAATATGCTGCTGTATTTAGTAACACAAATAAGATCACAATCATTAGGTTTAATTTAGGTTCCATATTGTAGATGACTCTGTCCAGAATTCTTAAATTTATGTTTTGTATTACTATGTCCCCACAGCATCTGTTATGGTATTGTGACAGGTGTTTATTAATATGGATGCCTAATCACATCTCTTGGTTGCTAATAGCTTGGCAGTTCAACAGCTAAATATTGTCAAAATTCTTGATTATACGTTGAAAACTGTGGATAATTGATTCAAAGCTGTTTTCCTTGAGCGAATTTAAAAAATTAAATCCCATCCAGTATGTTTTCCTTTAGAATGTCAATATTCTTCCAGCATTTCAAAAATAATTCTGAAATAATGGATCATTGCGAAGGAAAGCAAAAAGCATCCACCAGGAAACAATTCTTGAGCCAAATTTCTTTAGAATAATCATTATATACATAAAATTGAAACTTTTCCTTTTGCCATATATTGGGGTTTAACTGACAGAAAGGGAGTATCAAAATAAGACAGTTTTCCTTCACACACACACACACACACACACACACACACACACACACACAGTACACTCTCAAACACCTGTAGGAGACCAGTTTATCTATATGGAAGCCCAATTTTTTCAATAGAGATTTCTCAAAATGGTTTCATACATCCTTTGTATTGGAAGTTACAAGAAACAGTTGAATGGTTTTCAACTCTTTGGTCAAGCAGCTTGAGTAGATGGCATTTATAACGTGGCTTATCAGTTACAATTTCCCTGTGACTCTAATATGGCTTTGAATGAGGCTCAGGAAATTTTTTGTAATCATCATTTTAAATAGAAACTCCTTTGCATTTTTTTCCAATTGGCACAGTTCTCCATTTCATGCTTCTAGGATGCCTGAGGTATCTCGCTTGCAGTTGATTTCCATCATTCTTTGGTTTTGCTCCTTAGTGTCTTCAATATCTATATTTGTATTGTGGTACAGTTTTTCTGATGCCTTGACAACAATAAGTACACTCTTTACAAACCAAATATGATTTCCATTTGACACAGGGGGCTACGGAGCCCAGAAGTGAATTTTGTATATTTAATATATTGAGTTTTATTTCTATTTAGCTTTAATTTATACTCAAATTTGAATAATGAAATTTGAGTGAGGGCTCCTGAAAGACGTCTAATTCATGATGTGTGACTTTCTGATTGAGTAGAATATGCTTTTTCATGTTCTTAACAAGGCTAAATGACTTCGGTATGCATTTCTGCTATTCCTTTACTTGATCAAGGCAAAGCTAAACAATAGAAATACTAATAAGCTAGTTAACCTTTTAAGCATGGTTTGCAATGGTAACAATCAACTCCCAGCAGTACTGGGTACAGCTCATTTGAGTCTCAGTGTATTCAGATCATTTTTCCTGTGACTTAGAACAAAAACACTGAGTTCAACATTCAAACCAAACTCAGGCTCAGTGCAGAATACATACTAGTCCCATTGAAAGTGTGTGCCTTATTTATTACATAAGCATTATGTAGTGCATGCAAAGATGAGCTCATTCTACTAAAGTTTACTAATCTACACTCATATCTCACATGTAATAAAATATTTGTTACTTTTATATATACTAAAATGCCATAATGTATGTAGCAATTGTGGGTGAGACACTGAGCACCCTTGCATAGTCACCCATACATAAAATTAAGTATTTAAAAAATAAATATACTTTGAGCAAATAATAGAAATTGGATGCACAAATAACAATTCAAAGGCTTTTTAAAAAATGTTAAGCAAAACTATGAGGTAATATGACTCTAATTCTCGGTAATCAGAGGATATCATAGCTAAAATAGAATATTAAAATTTTCTTTCTGAACTAGGTCTCATAACATAGGCCTGTACTCGTAGCCCTTCAGGATGCTGAGATGAAAGGATTAAAAGTTTGAGGTGTGACTGAGCTGCAAAGCAATTTCAAGGTCAGTCTGGGCAACTGAGCAAGACTGAGACTATCTCTCGAAATAAATTAAAGAAAAAAAAAAGTGCATTCTAAACTCATTTTAAATACAATACCCAAAGAAACTTAGGGATTTTGAAGGGCACAGAAAATCACCAGTGAAGCCATGAATATTCATTGATATCTTTCTACTGACAGTACCATTCTGGTCTATGGACTAGGAAGAGTTTGAGACGCATTGACTCTTGGGAGCTGAGGTAGCCACAGTGCCTATGCTCTCTATATCCTCTATCCTCAGCTCAGTCTAACAGGGGAAAAGGATCTGTCGAACTAGCTTCGATTCTTTGGTTTGATTTTCTTCCATCAACTGGTACTAAGAATAGACAGAGCATGTTGTAAAGCTTGGAACTCTGAGGATCTTTGCCCAATGGAAGAAATGGTGAGAGAAAAGAACAGTCTAACCCAGAGGCTGGATTCTCTGAGTGCCAAGAAGCTGGACTTTAACTTTGATTCGGTCACACGAACCATGCATTGCTCTTGCCTTTCAAAGAAGAAAATTTTCCATTATATTACAATGCATTATAATTATCTAAAGAGTAATTCTGATGCTACGGGGATTTTATAAGGAATGGTACTGTTTATTAGGAAACAACTTTAAATTAAAATTTACGTTAGTCTTTAAAAACTACTTTTTGAATTCGGTAGAGTCTTTTTTATTCTTGAGAGAAGGAATGTGTTATTAAAAGGATATGCTTCCAATTCTCATCTGAAATATGAATTCATGCAAATTTTGAGAAAAAAACCTACAAAACATCATATTCATGGGATTTTTTTAATAAAATCATTGTAGATTTCTGGGTTTTTCTGAAGACAGTGGTTATCTTTCAAATCAATTCTTGATTAAGGGTACATTCATTTTGAACTCTGTCTTTGTAGAGCCTCTAACAGTTTTCAGAATAATTTGCTTTATAAATCTGGAAAGTCAAAAATAGCATTTCAACTAAGGGCTTTTGTTTTATGTTCTACAGAATAGCAGTATAAAAAGCTTTACAACACACACAAAAAATGTACATGATAACATGAACTACAGAGATGCCTACATTATGCTGTTCTCTTTGAGCCATATGCATGAATGTAGACCTGTCAAATGCGGAGGGGTTTAACCACAGAACCAGAGGCTCATTACAGTGACCTACACTGTGCTGCTAAAGACACGTTGGCTTTTGCTTTCCTGAAACATTTTTTCTTATTTCGGAGTGGTGCCTTATTAGTTCTATGGAGCCAGTCATGTGGAGATAAAATAGACACAAAAGACTTGTCTCCATATTTAATTTTCCTAAAGTTATCTCTGACCACAGCATCCTATGGAGGCCTTCCAAGCAAAGCCCTAGATAATCATTTTGACGACTTAGGAACAAGTCTGTAACTTTTGATTTCTGTTAGAAGAGATGTTTAAGGCTCCCCATGGATTCTCTCTATTTTTTTTTTCTATTTTCGGAAACGAAATATCATTGAGGAATTCTTCTTTGAACTACATAAAAGGGTAAAATTAAATCACTGCAAGTGTTTTTATAGTTATGAAAATGTGGGTAACTTTTTTAAAATGGCAGTGAATTAGTGAGTAAGAATTAGTGGCTTCCAGGGGCTACACTACCTTTACATTCTTATCAGCAAAGAACAAAAAACAACAACAAAAAAAATCCCACATAAACAAAACAAACTACAGAACATCCTAGGCACCTGTCAGTCATGGTGCCAAAAAAAAAAAAAAAAAAACAGTTGTGATGTAACATAATATTAAACTCTGAATTTGTACTTAAACGTCTGAGAATATAGACTTTATTTTGTAGTTCAGAATTTATCAATACTGATATTAATCTCTATTAACATTGTAATTGCTATTTATCACATGAAGTAGAACTCATTTTCTTCTGAAGGTACATATAATTTGTGTGTTTACATGGACTCCTTTGTGTTTGATGAGACAGAAATGCTTAGGCTAATTTTTTAAAATCATCCCTTGCATCTTGTGTCGTACCGCAAGACAGAGTTACCTGTTCTAGAGAAATCTTCTTACCTATACTTCAGATACAGGTGTGATACAACCCAGTATCTGCCATACATGCAAATCACAAAAGCCAGGCATTCCCGAAGTCAGAAGGCACATGCAATTATCTTTGTCTATGTGAAGAGACATAGAAACATACATGGCATGGGCACAGTGCTGTATTGTTTGACATGCATACATGGACATACATTCATGGACAGAGTATTGTATTTTCTGACAAAGAGTAAGTGCAGATGCATTGTAGAATATAAACTAGCAAATTATGCATCAGCACAATTATTTTATTCATTAATTTTAAATCCTTTGTTATTAAATAAATCACTGAACCACTTAACTAAGTATAAATGATTCCAGAAATTACTACAAACATACATACACACATCTATATAGATGATTAGTAGATATTTTCCCAGTTTCATTTTTGTTGCTTTCATAAAATATCTGGGGAACAAAAGAGACTCAAAGGAGAAAGCCACAATTTCAGGACAGAGTCTATTCTTGGGGAAGGTGAGGCATTTGGAGCTTGAAACAAATGCTCTCATCATATGCACATAAAAAAAGCAAAAGGATTGAATAGTGGGTGCTTATGAGGTTGATTGCTTTCTCCTCCTTTAATATAGATCTGGAACTACTTACTGCCTAGGGAGTGATGCTACTCACAGTAGGGTAAGTGTTGCCACATTAACTAATAAGGAAATAATCTGCCAAAGACATGCTAACCTGGTCCAGATACCCCATCAGTTAAGTTTCTCTTTCCAGGTAACTCTAGGTTGTAAGAAGTTGACAAGGAAATACTAATTATCAGAAATATGTAGAGAGATTATTTAGGTTAACGTTGGGAAAGCCTTAGTGTTGTTCCCCAATCTAGCTCCTGTTTTATTTAAAAACAAAATACTCTGCCACTGGATGGGTGTGCAGAATGCTTTAGGAAGAGGATGATGACATACGTCTTCTTCAAGTCATTCCTCGTGAGCACTCACAACCATCTAGAGCAATTATACTGCAATGCTCTTTACCTATTACATAACCAACAAGGCTGCTTTGTGTGAAATGTCCCAATAAATCTGAAACCTTGATGTGTAATGAACGGTCTTCAGAGGAGTAAGACCCACTCATCAAACCACTCATGCTACAAATGGTACTGAGTTTTCAGAAACCCGAATTATACTCCTCATCTGTGAAAATGAGAAAGTGGAGAGGATGATCTCATAGGACATTCCAACTCTTAGACGTGATAATTTGGAGTCTTTTTCTTTATAGTATTGATTCTTCAGAATTAAAATGGATGTTCCCAACTTAAGAGAAAGACACTAGCTGATTTTGTGTTCATTACTGTGTTTGTGTTGTGAAGTACATGTTCTCCTTATTGGATACAAAACAAATATGCCCCCAGTATCATCTCTCTAAACCATTTTTCTGAGACAGTTGCACAGATGATCTACCATATGGCATTAATAAATGAATAACCAAGACACACATGGAACAATTTATACTTTAACCAAATGGCTAAGCTAACTCATGAAAGTGTCATATATTACCTATTTAGCTAGGAGTTTTATTGCTGAGAAATTGTGTCATGATTAACAATTACCACAGGACCAGCCATTCACTCTATAATCACTTCTCAAACAAATTAAAGATGAGTTATCTTTCATTCACACCCAGCTGCAGCTTCAGCTCCACACAATTTTACATGTAGGGATATGTAAACATACATAATTTTACAAAAGCCACTCACCCCTATCTAGCAGTAGTAATTATAAAGACTGTATGCAAAGAGAAATAAATCCACTATAGCTACATATCTAGCGTGTTTAGATAATCATGTAGCTCTCTTAGATAATCATATATCTCAGTAGTGATAGATATAAGGAGAGGCAGGGAATAACTCCCTGAAATCATGCTGTATTAAGTCTCAGCTTTCATAATGAACTATTCCATCATTAGATTTTTTTTAATATTGGCACTAGTATATCTTTATTTTTTGAGATTTTCTTTTCTTTTATAAGTACAGGGGTTTTGCCTGCATGTCTGTCTGTATAGTATATGCATACTACATATGCATATAGCTTGCAAAGTTCAGAGGAGGATGCTGGATCTTTTGGAACTAGAGTTACAGAAAACTACTGTATTAGTGCTGGGAATTGAACTTTGGTCGTGTGAAGAGCATTGCTTTTACCATGATGTCCACATCAAAGGTGAAAGTAATGCTGAAATGCTCCAACATGACTTTAAGTTATCTAGAGAAACAAAACTCTATAGAAAAAAAAAAAGAAAAGAACAGGAGTAAAGGTTAAAATGTTGGCAGCTTGTAAAACTCAAGGAGAACTGAACATTAAAAGAAAAAGCATAAAATGCTTATATTTTATATTTTGATTACTATAGTCAAAATGCTTGATACACTCACATCTTTGGTCTCTGTAAAATGAATGAGGCAAATAAAACATGGGTATTGAGTATATTTGGTTGCCCACAAACAAACATTTTTTTTAATCTTTGTTTTTGAGACAAGGTTTCTCTGTTTCTAGCTGTCTTGGAACTCACTCTGTAGACCAGACTGGTCTCCAGCTCAGAGACCACCTGCCTCTGCCTTCCAAGTGCTGTTATTAAAGGCCACCTTTTCCTGGCTGAAATGAATGTATATTTTAATATAATTAGTCTTTACTGTTTTCTTTATTACTTCTATGTTATAATTAACCCAATATTTTTAATTAATTTAATTTACTATAGCAAAAACACTGCCTTGGTTATTTTCTTTTCTGTTGCTTTCTGAAATACCCTGACAACAGCAACTTAAGATGGAAAGAGTTAATCTGGGAAAAAATAAAAGCTAATGCCATCATTACAGGAAAGTCAGAACACCAGAAGATTTAAGCAGTTGGATACAATGAATCCATAGTCAAGAAGCAGAGAGCAATGAATGGTTATGCTCAGCTTACTTTCTCCTCTATATATACAGTATCACAGACCAGGGAATGATGCCATCCACTGTGGGCAAGTCTCCCATCTCAATTAACTTTCTCAAAATAGTTTTTCTCAATTGTTTTAAGAGGCTAACCTAAGCTAGATAACCCCTTGCAGGTATGCTAAGAGCCTTCCTCTCAGGTGATTCTAGATACTCTCAAGTTGATAATTAATACTATATTCTTCATAGAAACAGATTGATTTTACTCAAAATGGTGAGAAAGGAAATATATGTGCCTATATACAACCCTACCTCATCTCTCAATAGTTAGTTAATGAAGCAGAAAGAATTTTTTTTCAAAACTTCTTTCCTTCATCACAAAACAGTTAGTGGTAAAACAAACAAAATAAACATGTAAACAAATTTAAAATGATCATCTTTTCAGCTGGGTTAATAAACTAAAACAATTACCCAAGCAAGCAAATTCCTCAATTATTGTTTTGAAGCTTTTAAGTGCAGTAAGAATTGGGGAATGAAGAGCAAATCCTGAGCGCAGGATGCAAAGCTTAAAGAGAAGGAAAATGAGAGAGGTCAGCATGTGGAGACGGGAAAGGAGATGACACACGTTGGCCTTTGAGCAAGGAAAAAAAAAAAAGAATGTGTGGGACAAGGTCAGAATAAAAGAATGTGTGGGAAGAACAAGTAGAGACCAGTCTTTGAAAGGACAGAAGGCTGACCTGTTTAAGACACATTGATGCCTGACACTATCTAGCTGATACTAAAAAGGTGTGGTGTATATAGGAAATGATGTTAACCTTCCACTGTGGCCATCAAACTATCAGGGAGTCCTGGCTAGACTCATAGAGAACTGCCCTGTTGGTTATCTTTGCTTGTGTTCTGGAAATCATAGCAACTCAACTGAAATATGCACAGGTAATTTGAACTTTTCTCCAGGTATGTCATCAACTACCTCTTGACTCTAGGCCTAACTCCATCATTTCATAACTCTTGAGTGTAGCCCTTCTGTGCAAACTTTTGAGACTCCCTCATTCCTGTATATATTATTCTGTGAATGGGATTTCTCTATGACATAGATGTTCTTTAAATTACTGAAAACTTTGTCTCCAGAGTCTTCCTTACTTCTGAACAAACCCCCAGTTTTAGATGCTCAAAGGGTTCCATTGATGGGACAGATTTTATGAAAACCTACTGTGGTGGGAATCTGAGACGAGGAAGTTATCTTTGTGCGCTCCTTTTAAATAAGGATGAGATGTGATCTTGGAGGAGAGTGTGCAAGAGCTGTCAAGGTGACGGAAGCTGTAACAAGTCTCTATGCATTTGTACAGTTTTTTATTTACACTTTAATATGGGATTTACTGTGCTGATGGCATGGCTTTATGAATGAGGGAGATAGCGAGTAAAGCTGATAAATTGAGTTCTGGTCATAGAACAAACATTAGATAAATTGAGTTTTGGCCATAGAAGAAACAGAGAAGTGGCTCCCACAAACTGTCCCCTAAGGTTTATCAAGTGTGCCCTGGCAAGAACACCACAAACACACACACACATACACACACACACACCCATACACACAGAGAGAAAGAGAGAGAGAGAGAGAGAGAGAGAGAGAGAGAGAGAGAGAGAGAGCGACAGACAGACAGAGACAGAGAGACAGAGACAGAGAGAAACAGACAGATAGAGACAGACAGAGAGATAGAGAGACAGACATAGACAGACAGACATACCGACAGAGAAAGAGAGAGAGAGATACACACATACAAGCAGATAACTAGAATGGATACATTTCAACTGCAAATTGCTAGGTTTTTTGTTTGTTTGTTTGGTTGGTTGGTTGGTTTTGGTGTTTCGAGACAGGGTTTCGCTGTGTAGCCTTGGCTGTCCTGAAACTCACTTTGTAGACCAGGCTGGCCTGGAACTCAGAAATCTGCCTGCCTCTGCCTCCCAAGTGCTGGGATTAAAGGCGTGTGCCACCACACCTGGCAACAAATTGCTAGTTTTAAGGTATTTATGCCAGAATTATTTATAAAATTTAGGTGAACACTAACAGGTATATTTGTAAATATAAATGAGCCATTCTTAAAATGAGCCATGCACTTATGCAGAATGTTTACTGATTTGTTTATATTTGCCTCATTTGCAATTTGTTAATTAAACTCTAGTTCAAAAGAGACTAATGATGACACTCCATGAAAGTTTTATAATTTGGTTAAGACCAAAATCACAGATATTCGTACAGAATGCAGGTTCTGAAGATGGCATTTTACTTGATGAGCCATCACATAGATAGCCAAATAAAATAAAAAAGATAAAATACTCAATTTACTTAAAATATCTATTTATATTTAACAAGTTATTAACAAACTTAACATACCTTCTTTGCTGGAGATTTTATGCCCTGAATCTTTGCTTTTTTTAATTTAATTTTAATTTTCTTTTTGAGAAGATGCCTTTCCTATAGTTCAGGAGTAGAATTTTGACCTTGGATTTTCCTGGCGGGTGACATACTTGGCTTGGTTCTTCTCATTTTCATTCTACACTTCAAATAAACAGTAAGTTGTCAAATCTCCAATATCATGAACAAAAGTCATATTTCAGAAATGAATAATGTATGCAATTATCCTCATCCTATGTGTCAAGTACAAAGTTGAGGAGGATTTTAAGTTTGATTTGATGAAAGATAGACAGCTGCTTATGATTCCCTTCAAAGTCACCTGCCTTAGCATTTACCAATAAAAGTATCCATCCTTTTGTGATTCAGGATGCATTAAAGATGAAATACAGTCAGTATTTTGGAGAGGAAGAAGAAGGGTGTAGAACACATGGTACCCAGAGATAGGCACATGCATGAGCCAAAAGCAAGCAAGCATTCTAAGCAGGCATGGGACTGTTTGCCCTTGGGCTTTGCACACTCAGGGATACCCAGTTGCTCCTTATTATATAGCCTTTAGGCTGAATGCATGTCTTCATCTATCTGTAAGTCCCCTTGTAAGCTCATCTTCATTACTTACTTGTTGTATTCTCTCACATTATGCTCTCTGTCCTTGCTTGTCTGCCAACCAAAGCTCAGTTTAGTTTTTAGGATTGTCCTCTTATTCCCACACCATTCCTAATAAATATATGGAACTGCCACCCATCATTCAGTAGACCGTTGTTTTTCTTCTAGGTGCAGAACTCTCATGATAGATTGTGTTGTCTTTTGTTATTATTTTCAATATCATACTCCTTTATGTCTGTATGGTATATTTGCATACTTACTTGTGTGCATGTGCACATGATGTGTACAGAGGTAGACCACAAGGTCGAGTCTAGGCGTCTTTCATGATGGTTCTCCACCTCATTTGTAGGAAGGGTATCTCTCACGGAACCTGCAGCTCATCAGTTGAGCTTGTGTGAGAGGCCAATGAGCTTTAGAGATCATCAACCTCCGTAACACCAGCACCGAGTTGACAGACATGCACTGCTGTTGGTGGCTTTGCATGAGTTCTACAGATCCAGATCAGATCTTCCAGTTTTCTTGCTATGCACCTCATTGATTGAGTCATCTCCTCAATCTCTTATATTTCTGTATTTGGACACTTCAAAGACTAGATTTGTAAAAATCTCTAGTACTTAGAAAGAGCTTATCATAAACCAGATAATCAATACATATTTTCAGAAAGTCTTATGCTGACTACCTATTACCCATGCTTGCCTAAAACTCTAACCCAGTAAAACAGTGTGAGGCAAATATTTATGAACGTTTTCAAGAGCTTGTAGAATCACACTTCACTTATACTACCACAGAGGAAATCAGCCATGACTTTGCAATTATAAATGGTTTTGGAGACTGTGAAAAGCTTTCAAGCTAGGTACTTAGCTTGCTATTACACATATCTCCTAACTTTCAAGTGACAAACGTACCTTTTCAAGCAGGACCTTCATTCAAACTTATACCAGTGCTTTATGTTACATTTGTAATGACAGAAAGGATGGATGGGAAGTATATTCCTCTTGAGATGTTCAGATACGAGAGGGGCTCAGTAAAGTCCATCTACAACTATTACAAAAATGTTCTTCTTTTAAATACCAGCACACGTACACGCTGATGGACTGATGCTGGCAGAAGAGAGATGCAACATCACAGATGCTTCCTGAGGTCATCGTCTCTCTCGCTGTCTCATGTATGCAAGGAGAAAATAGACTGAGGAGACTTTAGGGTCTGGAGTTTATACCAAAGATAAATTTCTAACATTTTACCCTTAAAAAGCAGTTTCACATAATAGTAAAATTCTAAATAAGGCTGTTCCATGTTGCTTACTCTTTGTTTTTTGTTTGTTTTATGTTTATAGATTAATTTTCTCATATATTACATCCTGACCATAGTGCCACCTCCCCTTCTCCTGTCACCGACCTTCTTCCCTCCTCATTCTCTTCTCCTCCAATTTCCTTCAAAAAAGGGCAGGCATCCCAGGGATAGCAACCAAACATGGCATATCGACTCATAATAGCATTAGACAACTCCCTCACCTTGAGGCTGGACAAGAAACCCAGCAGGAGAAGAGGGTCCCCAAAGTAGGGAAAAACATAAAAAATAGTTCTGCACCCTCTGTTAGGAGTCTCACAGAAACACCAGATAGGGCAACCATAACATTTAACATTCATGCAGGCTTCCTGCTTGTTGGTTTAGTCTCAGGAAGCCCCTGTGAGTCCAGGTGAGTTGATTCTGTGCATTTCCTAGTGTGCAATGCAGAAATGTTGCCTTGTACAGTCATGATAAATACAGAAGCAACTGTAAAAATGTCATCCCATAGGTAAAGCCTTGGGCAAGGACTGTTTTGATAATGCAAATAATGCCAATATTAACAGATAAAACATGGGCTTTCAGAGATGAGTAGTACATTTGGGAAATTTACTAAGCAGACATTAAAATGATAAACTAACGTATCACTAGCCTGAGACTAGATATGACAATGTTCATGAGTGCCAGTTGGAAAGACTCAGAAATCAGTGGCACAGACAGCAAGAGGAATGGTCCTCTCTTAGATAGCATCCCCTATGACCTTGTATTCCAGCCAGATGCCTGTTTATGGACTGCCTTTGCTCAACCACAACCACCGACCCAGTCACATCATCTTTTATGTGCCAAAGGAGTGTTTCAAACAGTGGCAAGTTTGTATCTGTTTGGAGGCTTTGATTAAGTGATTAAGAGGCCTACAATGGAGGAGCTAGAGAAAGTACCCAAGGAGCTAAAGGGAGCTGCAACCCTATAGGTGGAACAACAATATGAACTAACCAGTACCACCCCCACCCCGCACCCCGAGCTCGTGTCTCTAGCTGCATATGTATCAGAAGATGGCCTAGCCAGACATCATTGGGAAAAGAGGCCCATTGGTCTTGCAAACTTTATATGCCTCAGTACAGGGGAACGCCAGGGCCAAGAAGTGGGAGTGGGTGGGTAGGGGAGTGGTGGGGAGGGTATGGGGGACTTTTGGGATAGCATTGGAAATGTAAATGAAGAAAATACCTAATAAAAAAAAAGAAAAAGAAACCATTTAAATAAAAAGATACTGAAGATGAGAAGAATACAAATGAACTACGAAAAAACAACAAACAAACAAACAAGCAAAAAAACAGTGATACTTTTGCAAGAGTGTCTCTTAGAAATGGAAACCCTTCCCACTTGTACCCAGTCGCATAGTCTGGTTTTATTTGTTCTCTCTTGGGAACAGCACATGGGTGTGGAAATGAACTTGTAAGCTTGCTCAGTTTGGTTATGGCTCAGCGGGTGAGAGCACTGACTGCTCTTCTGGAGGTCCTGAGTTCAGATCCCAGCAACCACCTGGTGGCTCACAACCACCTGTAATGAGATCTGACACCCTCATCTGGTGTGTCTGAAGTCAGCTACAGTGTACTTACATAAAATAATATCTTTGGACCAGAGCAAGCAGGGCCGGAGGGGAGCAGAGGTCCTGAGTTCCATTCCCAGCAACCACATGGATCACAACCATCTGTACAGCTACTGAATACTCATATACATAAAAATAAATCAAAAATCTATTTTAAAAAAGACACAGGTTAATGAGGACGAGGTCATAGACCGCATCCCACATAGTCATTTAGCTTGTCAGAGGAAAGTCTTGCTGCTCAAGGTCCAGGGGAGCTCATAAAACATTAGAGAGGGGACAAAGTCTACCTACCTAGCCAGTCTGTTGGAGAAAAATGCCAAATATCTGTGCTTTAAACTAGCAATTGAATATTTTGTGTAAATGACACTATATTCTTTCCCCACCAATGTTATCTAATCCTGAATACTGATCAAAAGCAGAAGTTGAGAAAATGTATCCACAGTGGTTTGAATAAAATGGTCTGCATAAATCCATGGGGAGTGGCACTATTAGGTGTGTCACTGGGGATGGGCTTTGAGATCTCAAAAGCTCAAGCCAGGCTGGCTTAGTGACTCTTTGATGATGATGATGATGATGATGATGATGGTGGTGATGGTGATGATGATAATGATGATTTTTTTTATTTACATTTCAAATGCTATTCTGAAAGTTCCCTATACCTTCCCCCACCATGCTTCCCCCACCCACTTCTTGACCCTGGCACTCCCCTGTACTGGGGCATATAAAGTTTGCAATACCAAGGGGCCTCTCTTCCCAATGATGGCTGACTAGGTCATCTTCTGCTACATATGCAGCTAGACACACGAGCTCTGGGGGATACTGGTTAGTTCATATTGTTGTTCCACCTATAGGGTTGCAGACCCCTTCAGCTCCTTGGGTACTTTCTCTAGCTCCTCCATTGGGGGCCCTACGTTCCATTCAATAGATGACTGTGAGCATCCACTTCTGTATTTGCCAGACACTGGCATAGCCTCACATGAGACAACTATATCAGCTATGTCTTAGCTCCAAACTTTGTCTCTGTAACTCCTTTCATGGGTATTTTGTTTCCTACCTAAGGAATGAAGTATCCACACTTTGGTTTTCCTTCTTGGTTTTCTTGTGTTTTGCAGATTGTATCTTGGGTATTCTAAGTTTCTGGGCTAATAACCACTTATCAGTGAGTGCATATCAAGTGACTTCTTTTGTGATTGGGTTGCCTCCCTCAGAATGATATCCTCCAGATCCATCCATTTGCCCAAAAATTTTATAAATTCATTGTTTTTAATAGCTGAGTAGTACTCCATTGTGTAAATGTACCACATTTTCTGTATCCATTCCTCTGTTGAGGGCCATCTAGGTTCCTTCTAGCTTCTGGCTATTATAAATAAGGCTGCTATGAACATAGTAGAGCGTGTGTCATAGAGAACATGGGCACAACAATCAAAGAAAATGAAAAATGGAAGAGGCTTATTGACTCTTAGTCTTTTCCTGCTGCCTGTGGGTCAAGATGCAAAACTCTCAGCAACCTCTGCACCATTGTCTGCCTGCAGATTCCCTGCCATGATGATAATGGACTCAACCTCTGAGACTGTAAGACAGCCACAATCAAATCTTTTCCTTTATAAGAGTTGCTGTGGTCATGGTATCTGTTCACAGCAATTAAATTCTAAATGCCTCATGGCACTCAGTAGGTTTCTGCAGATCACTACTGTACTTTCCGCATCTTTGCTTTGTCCACCTCTGGCAAAGGAATGATTCATACAACCTGAACATCAGTATTCAACTTGCATCAGGCAGAAGCTCTGCTTTCCAAGGCTATAATTATGTACAATGCAGTACATTTTCCAAGCCTCAGATTTTGGGGGAAAAAAATCTTACGAATGGATTATACTCATCTTCTCAACAGGGACTTCATTGCCTAAGCACTACTAGTAGGAAACCTTCGTGGAATAATCATGATTTCTAAAATAAGTCTATATAGCAGAAGAGTGAATTGACTGAAAAAATGCAAATATTTTTCTTGACTGTACTGAGAACACAAACACTGGGAAACTGGCAAATTTGACCAACAAACACACACACATACATGCACAATGAACAAGATTGACTAACACACACAGACTCACATACATACATATACATTGGATAGTTTTGATCAACACACATACACACACACACAGAGGCATGTGCACATACAGTAGATAGTTGTGATCAACACACACACACATATATGTATGTATATATATATACATATATATATATACATACATACAGATACATATAAATATATATATATATATATACATACAGATACATATAAATATATATGTATATATTACTTACACAATGTAAAAATCAAAACATGGATTCAATTTCCTGATATTAGCTGACTTTATATCTCTTCCTCATACACTCTATTCCAAAATTTGCTCTTCACATGCTTTCATACTTAAGGATCTTTAAGAATAAATAGCATAAAATCTAACCTTGCTCATTTTGATTTCTAGCTTAGCCCCAAGAGTCTCTGTAGTCTTTCTTTATATGTGTTTCAGGTAAAAAGATTCTCATCTGCCTTCTGTGTGAGTAAATAAACACAGAAGTCTGGCTCCACTGGCCAATCTGCATCATAATTGCCACATATAATCTTCCATGTCCCTAATATGCTTTCTGTATCAACTTCCACTTTGATAGAAATACTTGATCTATATTTTCACCACACTGAGCCTTTCTGGTTAACCTCAGCTGGTTTCTAAGAAACAGGGCCTGGGAGACATGCATTCAAAAATTCTATCAAGCATTTCCTCCCATTCTAGAACTGGTCTCATTACTACAGTTATTTTTCTTTGCTGTGCCAAAATTATCTTTTCTGAAGAAGTCCCACTAGTCTATTTTGATCTTATTTCCTATATTTTGAGTCTTTGCTACAAAGTTCTTGTCCATGTTGGACTATACATTTTAAAAGGGTTAATAGCCAAATGGTTACAAGGAACTCAAGCAGCCCTAATACTAAACAACACAATGCTCTTATTTATTGATTAAATAAATTATGTATGCATGTATGTATGTGTATATGTATATATGTATTTGTGTATGTATGTGTGCATCTATGTGAGTGCATCTGCACATGAATGTGGATGTGTATTCCTATTCCAAAACCAGAGAGACCCAGCTCTCTTAGAGCAAGAGCAGGGATTTCCACATGATTGCACAGATTTAAACTCCTGTCCTCATAATTAAATTGCAAGAGTTAATAAGTGCTGAAGCCTTCTCTCCAGCCTCCATTCTTTATTAAGTTCAGTTTTGGCTTAATATCTACACTGAAGCAGATTACATAAAAGTTAAAATTAAACAGGTGTATTCAAATATACACATTTAAAAGCACTGAAATTAGTCTTAACCGTGGCTTCAGTTTATAAGGGTTTAGTAAGAAAACAACTTTAATGCAGTCTTAGGTTAGTGGTTGTTCTACCTTCTGGGGTTGTTTTATACTTGAGAAATCTTATTTTCAATTTCCTATCTATCTATCTATCTATCTATCTATCTATCTATCTATCTATCTATCTATCTATCACCAAGACATGCTCTTACTGTACAGTTAAAAGTGGTGTGTGGGACTCAAACCTTCCTACCTCTGTTTTCCACTTGCTAGGATTACTGGATTGTGTAATTATGCCTGGCATGTATTTCTAAATTTTTTAAATTAGAAAATCCCAAATGTGTTGGATAATCTGGTGAGCATATATAATAATTATATACATTGAAGGATTAAAGTTGCCAGTAGCTTTTAGTAATTGTTTTGGGGCAGTTTAACAGCTTAATACTTGTAATTTACATATATTTTATGAGTTATGGTTTTGAGCTGCAGTCGTGGCACCCAGCAACAGTAATAGTAATGAAATAATTAAATATACACCTTTTCCCTAATTACTTCTGGAACTTTTCATGGAACAAGGCACAGAAGGATATTGTACCAGGAATATCCACTCTTGCTATTCTTCTCATTCTGTTGATGCCTCCACTTCATTATGTGCATTTCACAATGAACACTGTTAAGTAAATGTTCACAGCATAGAGGCAAGTAATCATGATACTTTTAAAACAAGAATAACATGTGCCCCTTGTTTAATTTTACATTTACTCATTGGCCACAACAAATGAAAGACCAGTTCATGATCACACATACACAAAGACTTATAGCACAATGAATTCCATTTACAAAATCATTATTACTCTCCTTCTAGCAATCTTTCTTTCTCCTTGGCTGATAGAAGACTTAAAGTGAAATATTTCCCTTTCATTGACATCAAAAATATATTCTCAGGTTGCCATTTGCTGTTACAAAGGCCAGTGACTTAAAGAATTTGAGATTCCTCTGATTTCACCTCCTCTTTCATGTCCAGGGACACAGGGACAACACTGTCTCCATGTGCAATCCAAATGATGTTTAGCACACATCCATGGGACCCTTTGTTCCTAGAGCAGTGGTTCTCAGCCTTCTTAATGCTGAAACCCTTTAATACAGTTCTTCATGTTGTGCCAATCTCCAACTGTAAAATTATTTCATTGCTCCCTTGTAAATGTAATTTTTCTATTGTTACAAATCACAGTGTTAAGTATCTGATATGCAAGATATCTAACATGCAACCCATGAGGAAAAAGTCCTTTGACCACGAAGGAGTCGCGACTCATAGGTTGATAACCACTGTCCTAGACGACCAGTACTAACCTACATAATGAAAGACAACCACTGAGGTGATTGCTGACAAGAAAAAAGTAAAACTAAGTCAAGGCCAATTCTCAGCCTGTGTTGCTAAATGATTATGAAAATAATTCCCCTATAAGATGCTTTAGGGACACACACACACAAAAATCTTTCACAGAAAAATAAAGAAAGTCTCAAACTTAAGGTTACTTTCAGAGGAAAAATGGGAAAGACTAGAGGCCCTGAGGTATAGATGTTGCATTGCAGGTTTTTCAACAGTAGTTGTGTACCCCCACTGTGGGGAGCTCTCTGTATTTTGGCCACTTGTGGATTCCTGTAATAATCTCCATCTGCTACAAGAAGATAATTTTTTTTAAATAAGGAATGAGAGCTTCATGTATCTGTTGGTCTGAGGATCTGTGATTAGAATGCATTTAGAAATTCAAATAGTTTAGGAAAGCAGAAACCTCCTCTAGATTCCATGGTCTGGCCAGTACCATGCATGGATTCCCTCTGACTAAGCAGGTATTGAGTCTAATTAGAAAGCTGTGGGCTAATCCCACGATAAAATGTTACTATTATACTACTGGGAACATCTTGATGGCTTGATCAGGAAACATGGTGGAAGAGCAGACAGAGCAAATGCAAAGAACTGCAACAGGACTGCAACATCTGCTGTAAGATTGTGCGCATGTGCGTGTGCCCATGAAAATGAAGCTAGATTTAAAAGACTTGCACCATGACAACTGCAACTGACCTGTCAACATAATAAGGGAAATCTCACAAGGCCATATATCTAGATGAAGAGCTATAGCCAATTAATGTCTGCCAAGAGGAGGATCAATCTTCAGTCTTCTTCAGGGACAAGCCTGCTGATAGGTTATCAAATCTCAAATTGTCAGCCCTAAACATATGAACAAAACTAATAGATTTAACTGCTTACACACACACACACACACACACACACACACACACACGTGTAACAACAATCATTGTTAAAGTTAAGTATTTTAGAGAGAGAAGAGTGAAAGATCTTGAGAGGAATTGAGGGGCAACGGCAAGAGTGGAAATGATAACACATAAGTGAAATCCTCAAAATAGATTTAATTTAATAAATTTGAAGAGAAAGCTAAAATTGCATTCAATTCCAGGCACTTGTGGAGGGCTCAGTTGGTAGAAGGGTGTGAGATTAAGTCAATTTAGACAACTTGGTATGATGATGAAAGAACAAAATAATAATAGCAGAAGAAATGAAGCATGATAAACATTTATTGCTTTCTGTTTGCCTATGAAAATGCCGACTGATTGATATATTTTCTGATTACATGGAAGCATTTCTCAGGTAAAGTATGACACGTTTTATTTTTAAGATATTTTTATTTTTAATTATGTGCATATTTGTTTCTGTGTGTGTGTGTGTGTGTGTGTGTGTGTGTGTGTGTGCGTGTGTGAGTGTGCGTGTGAGTGAAAGTGCCACCTGGTATAAAAATCCTTAATAAAACTAAAAATCAGTGGAAAATGAGAATTCTTGCTAATCATTATTTTGTTTACAGTAAAAATAGACTTTCATATAATATATTCTGACAGTTTCTCCTCTCTTAAATCCTCCCAGATCCTTCCTACTTACTCACCTGCCCAAACCCACATCTTTTCTCTCTGTTGTTAGAATATAAACAGGCATCTAATTATAACAACAATAATAAAATAAAATTAGATAAAATAAAAAAGAAGGAAAGAGCCAAAGAAAAAGTTTAAGAAACATATAGACATAGAGACATACACATTCACACTCTCAATCTTGAGGATAAGGCCAACAACTAGTTTTAAATAAAAATACGGTATTTCCCCAATAGTCTACAGGTTCATAGAGTAACCTATTACCTATAAAATTAACGACCTTGGTAAAATGCTTGTCATTCATTTTTTACAGTCAATTTGTCCATTCATATATCTATTCAATAGATGTATATTATCTAATGCAACATTTTCAGGCAATAAACAACATTAAAAATGAATCAAAATAGCCATTTTCTCATTTCTGCGTACTAGCCAGGGTTCAAGCCAATACTATCTGACCGTATAAAATGATTAACTATCTAAAGAGTTAACATGCAAATATTAACAATATCAGTACACATCAAGCTGCTGTTTATAAGGAGTTTGTTTGCCCTACAACTGTTCTGGGTTGTGAAACGGTGATTTAGCACTAGTTTATAGACAGCATAGTCTTAGCACAGTCAGGAACTGCATCTGAGATCAAACACTTGGAAGTGTGAGTCAATATTCACCTAGGCAGGCATTTTCCATAATACATACATACATACATACATACATACATGTATGTGTATACACACACACACACACACACACACACACATACATACACACAAACACATTTCACTTCTTAGATTTGATATGCTATAATCTACACTGAGCTCAAGTGTCCATTCCCCCCCCCCCAACTAACACAATAACTCATTTCTGCAAGCAGTAACTGGTAACTGGCTTTCTAAGTCTGGATTCTAAACTATGAATGTTTGCAGGTTCATCACAGTGATGGTGTTTGTCTAGAAAGTAGGAATGCTTCACTGTAATCTTAAGGATTGCATGCAATACGACGCATCCTTGTCACGTGTGTGTGTGTGTGTGTGTGTGTGTGTGTGTGTTTACATAATGTATGTTTTTATGCCCTGTAACCCCTGCCAGCTTGTGTGATACTGTGTGCAGCCACTTAATACACAGTCTTGAAAGGGTTGGTCTCTGGCTTTGGAGCCTGACATATTAAACATCTTAAGTCCAGATACACTACCTTCATTCTCAACACACTATTATTTTTCTATGCCCTCGCATGTTGCATCCAGACACACGTTGGGAATCGTGAAACTATACTCAGGTCTTGCTTCTGCCTTCTTTTCTTTTTTTTAATTATTATTATTTTTATTAGGTATTCTCTTCATTTACATTTACAATGCTATCCCAAAAGTCCCCCCAGACCCTATCCCCCTCCCCTACCCACCCACTCCCACTTCTTGGCCCTGGCGTTCCCCTGTACTGAGGCATATGAATTTTGCAAGACCAATGGACCTCTCTTTCCACTGATGGCGGACTAGGCCATCTTCTGATACATATGCAGCTAGAGACATGGGGTTACTGGTTAGTTCGTATTGTTTCATTGACATGTTTGTGCACTCTGGGGCAGATTCCATTCAAAACTGCCTAGATTCAATCCCTGCTTCCAGTTCGCTCTGCCTGTTGGACCTTGGGGTTATGAACACATTTTCATAGCCTAATGTCCTCATTTGTAGAATAATAAAAGCATACCCCTCACTGAATTTACTTAAATAAACTAAGAACTGAGAGCCCAGCCTGAAGTGTAATAATAAGCAAATAACCATTTATATTTTACCTGCTATAGAGCTGGTGATGATAAGGAAGGGAGAGGGTATGAGTGTGACCTGGGAGTCTTCTGTATCTATCCAGTATGCTTGCATTAAAGGTGAATAGGAAATGACATTGGCCACTTGAGAAGGTGCTAAACTGTTCATCCAGAATGCTGCATGTAAACATCTAAATGCTATGCAGCCAGACTGACAAGCACTGTGTGGTTCTCAGCATACTCCTTCCCTGTCCAGCTTCTGTCAATCTCTTCATTCTACCAGAAAAGTCATAGCATGGAAGGCAAATAGGGCACTTCATTGATGCCTATCTTAAGCCCTGGGGTACTCTTATTCATGGCCTCTTGTTCAGTTCTTCTGCAATTTTCACCAGCCTTCATAGGGGAAGCAGTAATCCAATGAGCTTAGACATGAGAAAACAACATGTTGATCGGGGTGACCTGTGATGCTGTCCTCTATGCCTTGGTTCTCATTTGCATATTCTCACTGAAATTTATTTTCAGGATTTGATGGTTTTATATCATTTATAAAACTCTTATTTGTGTACTGCAAGGATTCCAGGAGAACTCTTTTTAATAGCCACTTACTTTTATTTTCCTGTGGCCTGGATATTACTCAATTGAATGAGAAGGGATCACATTTAGCCAATAAAGGCTTAGGAAACAAAAGTAGAGCATCTGTACCCCAAATCATCTATGCTGGCTCAAGAATGTCACTGGATCTCACACCTAGCCATCAAAGACCCTTGCTTACCCTGAGCATTAAAGTGCATTTTATAAACAATTTTACTGTTGAAAATCATTCCTTCAGTGGTTGCAAGATGGCTCAGCTGGTAAGGACACTTTGCCACCAAGCCTGGTGACTTGATTTCTATTCCTAAAGCCCATCTCTCATAGAAGTAGAGAATCCATTTTAGAGGTTTGTCTTCTGACTTTCACACACAGGAATGCACACATTATACACACACATATGAACACACACACACACACATGAACACACACACACACACACACAAATAAATAAATAATTTAGAAAATATATAAAGTGTAGCCAGGATCTTTGTCAAGAAATTGTGAGATCACTCTATAGAGTCCGTAGAAAAAAGTATTATGATCAATAAGAAGTGTTCACAGAATAAAAATACAGCGCATCTGAAATCGCACCAAGAAAAGTTCTAACATTTTTTTTTAAAAACAACATTATGGTTAAATATATAAAGCAAATAAAAAAAATCACTAGTTTAGTTCAAGATCTTAGATCTTGTGTTGGTTTGAATAAGACTGGCTCCCCATAGGCTCATATGTTTGGATGCTAAGTCATCAGAGGGTGGGGCTACTTGAGAGGGATTAGGAGGTGTGGTCTTTTTGGAGAAAGTGTGCTACTGGCAGTGGGCTTTGATGTTTCAAAGGGCCCAGCTGTCCTTTCTTCCTGCTGCCTGTGGATTCAGATAGAGAATTCTCAGCTACTTCTCCAGCACTATGTCTGCCTGCATGGTGCCATGCTCCCTGCCATGAGGATAATAGACTAAGCCTCTAAAACCATAAGCCAGCCCCAATTAAATGTTTTCTTTGATAAGAGTTGCTATGGTCATGGTGTCTCTTTACAGGAATTGAGCAGTGAATAAGACAGACCTCTTGAATGACACTGGGCACACATTTGTATGCTTGAGTTTTTCTCATATACTGTGTAATATGTTGTTTCCTTGGCTTGAGATAGTAGTCTCTTTCAACTGTTTTTTTTTTCTTTCTTTCTTTTTGTCCAATATATCTTTGTAATCAAAATTATACATTTCACAAATAGTAGGGGAGGCAATTAGTCTTTGAAATCAGAATTGAGTTCATTTCTGAAGGAGGTAGAGAATAAAAAGGCAGGATGTTGGGAATAAAAAGGGAAAGCAGGAAATAGAAGCTCTGTGATATTATAGTGCACACTTTCAGTTTATTTTGGTAGGCACACTTTGATTTCCCCTTGGGGGGGGGGGGGAGAAGTCTTGATTTCTGGAAATCATCAACTAAAAGAATAGTTAATGGTATTCACAAAGATAAGAAGCTTAAACATTCTTATTCTTCTCACACTAACCCTCATTTAGGTTGTGGGTATCATGATAGCCTTGGCATTGCACATGCAGGGCATCCCATCACCTAAGAGGAAGAGGCCAGAGAGGGGAAGCTTAAGGTTATCCTGAGCTGCCCAGTGAGTCTAGGACTAACCTGGCTTACGTGAGACTCTCTTTCATTTTAAAGTATATGTGTCATGGAGTAAAATAACGAGTATTTCAATGTGCTGAGGTAGCTCAGCTGGTATGAGGACTTGATCTGAAGCCTGAGTACTTGAGTGTGCTCATTAAAACTCACCTGGTTGAAGAAGACAACAGAATGCTTGAGGCTAGCCTCTAGCCTCCATACCCACACTACAGCATGACAGCCACACACAAAAATACAAACATAAATATAATAAAATAATAAGCATTTCCTTCATACTTGACCTCTGTTGAATCTAGTCATCTAGATGAAAATAGACTATATGCGCTGTTATACAAGCCTAAAACCATATGGGTATTTTAAATAGTAACACATTTACATACAATCAGAGTATAGCTTATGCAGGATTGAACCTATTATTATTTTTCTTCAATAGAAAATAAGCAGTATTAGATATAAATTGTAAGCTAGGTGTTTTGAATATTTCATACAGAAATACTTGGGAATGTTAAAAGTAACTTATACCTGACATTCATAATCAGGAAGTCCAATAACAGGGCAAAAAAGTATAACTGTATAAATATTGATGTGGGCATTAAAGACTATAGTTTGAGAAAAACCTCTTAAAACCAAATCCTGGCTTTCATTTTTACAACTACCCATGTCTGTGTGTCTGTGTACATGATGGATATGTGTGTGTGTATTTTTGTAAGTACAAATATATTCATTTGAAAATTTAAAAGACTATTTGGCCATAATTTTATTTCAGAGACTAATTATTGATATTCATAGGATAAATAGTAATTTTTTTTACATTTACGTGATTCAGATTTTAATAACATAATGAAAGTCCGGATCTTTATAGATGATTGCTTCTGAACAAACATTTTTCTAGATTATACTTCTGGGTCAAAAGATTGAGAAACATTCTCTGAAAATAATAAACACTGCCTTCTGTAAACAATGCACAGATTAATTCTGATCTAATTCTCAGCTCCAGTCCAAAAATTTAAGCAGCCAAGTGTAATTTGACAAGTCTCCCCAATTACTTTATGAGAACAGGTCATTGCCAAATTCCTCATTTGAATCATAATTTAACGTATTCTCTGTTTCACTTTCCTACTAGAAAGATAAATACATAATTCTCATCATTAATCCTCTCCTTAAGCCTAAACTTTAAGATGAAACATGACTTTGATGGTAACGGGGATGAATGCTATGGATACATTTACTCAGGGACCCTCATCATTATAAACCACCCAGAAGTCGAGGAAGTGAAATGTATTCAGATAATGAAGCGGTTTGTCGGTTTGAATGTTGAAAATGTGTCCCACAGGCTCAAGAGTTTGAACACATGGCCCCCAGTAAGTGGCGCTGCTTGTCAAGTTTATGGAATCTTTAGGAGGCAGAGATTCGCTGAAGGAAGTGTATCACATAGGAGGTTCTGCGCGGGTCTTGTGGCTTTATTGCCTTGCCCTACCTTCTTCCCACTGTTCTCTGAGTACAGTACAATTTAACTAGTTAGGTTCACTTCCACTGCCAGAGCTACCCTGTCTGCTCATGTATTCTCTACCATGATGGATGTATACCTCTGGAAAAATGATATCAAAAGAAACCATTTCACCTTGAGGTAGCTTTTGTCAGGACAGGTGACCACAACAATGGGAAATGAAACTAAGACAAATAGGTTTAACTGTATCAAAATAATTTAATTGGTTATGGAATATTCTGCCTCCCAATCAACAGTGATCATCTCTGAGCACTTCAAAGGAAAGTGGAAACTGTAAAGAAGCCTTTAGCATCTCCTACTTCCTTGCTATTTGCTCCTGAAAAGGTTAGTTTTCTTATATGTGACTGGGCTAGGATGACATATAATTTTTTATTTTATACCAATACTTTAAACAGGTTTTTTGTTTGTTTTTTACATAACACTTTTCCAATTATTAGGAGATCTATAACTCAGGAATTGCTGTACACACACACACACACACACACACACACATATATATATATATATGTATATATATATATATATATATACATATATATATATATATATTTAGAGAGAGAGAGAGAGAACAGAGACAGAGACAAAGAGAGAGACAGAGAGAGATTAGAACATAGTAAGAATAGACCAAAGGGCCTATAGAACCAGAGGGCTTCCCTGTATCTGTATCTATCCATCAAAGTGTAGGTGGGGGTGTAATGCAACTGCATAGAAATATAGGACTTACTTGCAATATTTAAGCTAATCCTATGACCTGGATATGACATCAAAGCCTATAACCCAATTATAAAAAGATGTAAGCACTCTGTATATATAAAATATTGGCTTATTAAATGAACATCTCCTATGTCTGAAGGCGTTCTATTCATTGTCACACTTTTCTTGTTCTATCAGGACTGAGCTACCTAGTTTAAAACAGAAAACCTGAACATTTCAATAGCCCACAGTCAATAGGATACACATCTTAGGAAAGTCTTCCCTGCCCCCAGAGCTCTTATCCAAAATGTGTTAAGTCAGCTTCGGAAGATATTCTTGAGGATCGGATCAAGTAATGGATGAATAGGAGCTAGGACTTTTAGTGTTCTTTTAGAAAAATCTAAACTGTAAAACTCAAAGAATTTCAAAGGGGAGAGAAATGAAGCCTAGTTTCCTGTGCCATGTCCTACGTTCTTGGTGTGACTGTGGCTTTAGCAGGGCAGCAGTCAGGAAGTGTGGGCTGTCAATAAACCTCTCTGTCACCAGCATGTTCAGTCAGCCATTGTACCTTCCCATTCTTTTTCAATGATGAAGGTTTTTATCTGCATTTTCTCTTCCCTTTCGATTGTCACATTCTGATACAATTCTTGTTAAAAATTCTCTCCAGCTGGGACCTAAATTCATTCCTACAGCCTTTAAATGCTATCTTCTGAAGAAATGGAAAGAATATACATGAAAAAGATACCGTGGGATTAGATCATTTCCTGAACAAGGTTCAGCCAGGGTCGCTGACCAGGCTCATGCTCCCCAGTATGGTAAGCAAGGTAACAACTTCAATGGCAAAGTCCTTCAGCAGCTTCAAGCTCCCTTTTCACACATCCTGTCTTCCATTTACACTCAAGAATTGTCAGCTTGCCTCTTCGTCTCCTCACAACATGATATTGAGGTTATCTGAATGTTTTATTTTGTTTTTCCCCCAATGATGCTTCCTGTATATGAAGACCTCCCTGAATCTCATACTATGGCTGCCCAAAATGTTGTCTGACAATATGCCATACGGAATATAATGTGCTCTGCTAAGGAGGCACCTAGGTTTTTTTTTCCCCTCTCTTTTAGTAATTACTGTATATACTTATGAATTACCACCTGACGACTAAGATACACACAGTAAAATGGTTAACATAGAGGGAACATATCACGGTTATTAATTTTTCTTGCCTGTTATAAGAAACAGCTATAAAATTTCATTTGGCAAAATAATTTTTTCCCCTGATACCACACTCTTTCATGTCAGATGTCTATTCTCTGGGTCTTCTAGAAAAATCCTGGTACACTATTTCCTGTGTGATCGCCGTGAGGATGCAGAATGATAGATGGATGCTCCTCTGGAGTGGGTGGAGAGTGAAGGCGTCATTCATGACGGGTTACCTTTACACGTCCACATCCCATGTTCATAGATAACCCAGTGATTATTTATCAAGTATGAGCAATCAAAGAGGTGAGACAAGGGTTCCTATAGAGACGTAATACAAATTTTAAGACAAAGGGCAGGAGATGGGAGAACAGGGCCATTGGCTAAAAGTCTTAAAAGGAGACAAAGACCACAGTAGCTCCTGTGATATGTTGGCAAAGAGGATCATAAGGAAAAGAAATATTAAAATAAAAAAATGGAGATGAAATTGAATGACTGGAGTAGGGCCATTCAAGAATAAGACCACAGGCGACCAAAGTGTGGAATGAAAAGAAGGAAACTGACAAGAAAAATCTAATCCTGTGAGGACAAAGATGTGAACGACATGAGGAGTTGTGTCAACTCATGATCTCTGTGGGAAAAGGAAAATGAGGAGTAGAAACCCATATAACCAGGAGATAAAAAAATTAACTCCAAGACAATGGACAAAAGAAACAATGACCAAACTAAGAAAATAATGTCTCCGGGAAAACACAGAAGAGAGGTGTTCACTTGAGATTGCAGCTGAACGTTTTTCTCTTCGAAATACTGATTTTCAAAATTTTGTTAGAATAATAAATGCAAACAAAATCCCGATAGTTTGAAGGTATTTTAAATTTAAATATAATAGATAAATACCAAACCAGAGGTCCACAATCCCTGACAACAGTCATTAAGGGGTACCATGAGACCATGAGACTTGCACACTTATTTTTAAAATTGCAACTTTGGCTCTTATCAGGACTGATTGAAATTTAGTATCTGTCCTTAACTCCGCAAATGATCTGGAGTTAAAAATGTACGGTGTAACTATCTATTCACTTTAAGAAGAGTAATCCTCTGTCACGGTCGAGTTGCTTCGTTATACAGGAGGAAATGGGGAGAGAAAGCAGCATGGTTAGATGTTCTGGACACTGTCAGAGGAGGTGACGTTTATGGGATGCGACGCGCCTTGACATCCCTTGGTCCATTATAAATCCAAGAGATTCTGTTTTCGCCAGGGAGTAGCGATTACCGCAGGTACCCAGATCCTATCTGGGCTCTTGAGCGGAGGTCAGCCAACACTCATTGTAAAACAGCAGACAAACACAGGGTGACCAGCTGGCAAATTGGCACCCCTGTGATGCTCCAATCTGCCCTTCTAATCAGATATTTTGTAGGAGGCAGACCTTGCAGGACACCAAGGAGTATCTAGGGTATGGCTATAAACATATTAACAACACAACCATTGTGTGTTTGTATGGGGGGGAGTGTTCTTTTTATTTAAGGCAGTTTTAATTGGTTTAGAATTGTATCTTTATCTGGAAGAATCCAATGACGAAGGGGGGAAAGCAGAATTTTTTTTTATGAATTTAAAGCAGCAACCTTCACTATCTAGTTATTTTGGAAACAAAAAAACAAAACAAAACAAACTATCTAGTTATCAGAAATACCTACGGGGGAACATTCAGTTCCCTGTTTTGCATCACACGGAATGGAAATTGATTTTCCTTCTTAACTGAATCTGCAGATACTTTACTCCCAGACTCATCTGCCTTCTAGATAGGCTCATGATGAGTAGGTAGGTATCAGGAAACCATGGTTATAAAATGTCATAGTAATAGCTGGCTGTAGCAGTTAACAGAACAAGAGAATGCATAACATTCTTCCTGGATAACCAAACATACCTAAAGAAAAGTTATATCATTAACATGCATATTTGATGTTTTTCAACATCTGTACTACATTCAAGCTGTAATACTTCAGACTGCTTTGAATAACCTTGTGATTATCCACATTCATCCAGGAAGCAGAGTCAATCATCAAGAAGCTGATAGGTATTAACAGCTACATTATTTAATTTAAAGATTATCACAACATAAGTAGTGCAGTGCTTGTTTTATTGATAAATATTAATAAACCCTCAACTTATGGATATGCAATTAAATGTTTAAATATAAGAACATTTCTACAACCCTAATAATTCCTAATGGTCTTCCTGATTCGAATGTAAAGAAACATAAATATCTAATTTCACTTTTTCTCTCAATCTTGAATGAAATACAGATGTTATGGTTTGAATCTGATATCTCCCCCAGAACCTTCTGTTGTGAGTTCCGTGGTGGTGGCTCGTGTCTAGGGGAGCTATTGGAACTCTGTAAGCTGGCTGGAAGGTCCCTAGGAATGGTCTTTGGATTCATATTTTTTCCTCATTTTTTATCAATAATTTAAAAACTTTTTATTACTGTCTTATAGTCTTTCAACAATGGATTACCGAATGCAATCATTAACCTAACTTAAGATTAAAAAACAACAACAACAAGATGTGTATTTTTCATATGGAGATTCATATTGCAGATTCTTCGTGTATTTTTCACAGGGAGACCCATAGTGTAGATTCTCTGGTTGACTATGGCACTCTATGGAAATAGCAATTCAGGAAATGAAAAAAATATTATATCTAGTAGAGCCTCAAAAGATGCAATTCATATATTTAAATATAAACATTATACATACATATATATGTATATATATATATATATATATATACACACACATACACATATATATATACACACACATATATGTATATATTTATATCATAGCCAATTAGCATTTATGAAGAACATAACGTGTCAAATGAGAGACTATTTGCTGTTTAATATCACATTACTATGTCCTCCTTGGTGACATATCTAACTATAAACAACTAAATTAATTGTGATACAAATTTGATGTGGATGAAAACTCTAAACATGCTTTCCTGCCAAAGTTAACTGAAGAAAACAAGGAAAAAATACAAAGAAAAAAAGTAGACATTAGAAAAGAGTAAAACTAAAAGTTACATTCATTTTAAAATCATTACAGAATTATTAAATACTATGTGAAACAAAACTTAGTTGTCTCTGGATTCAGTTTAAGTTGCAGTGATTTTAAGGTTCTAAAACTGATATTGCAGAGCTTCTTTTACTGGGGTGTGGATGCAAAATATGGCTTTGTACACATATAAACTGTGAGAGGTTTAGCTTTTGTAAAACTAGGAATGGGTCTATTTTTCAAAGTATTCTCAGGCAGTGTACTTATGAATTCTCTTATCACATCCTAGCTCTGGTTCAAAATATCCTCAAAGTTACTGATGTATCGGAAAACCTTCACTCTAGATTGAAAGGATTTCATTAAGGTTTTTTTGTAAGAACTTTGCACTCAGAGAGGGTAAAATCATACCTCTTGTGTGACATGCTCTAATCTTGCTCTTTCTTCTGCTTCCCAATAGAATTTCCAATGTTTCCTAGTGTGGAACCTATCCATCTTTCTGTATACATTCTAGTAGCTCCTGTTACTATGTAAACTCTGTACTAGCCTAGGACTGTAGATAAATTAACACGGCACTCTACTCTTCTCAACCTAAGTATAGAGACAATCTGTTCACTCTATTCCTGATAAATGTGTTAGCTGGAAAAAGAGTTGAAATGAATGAGTTTAGATTCATAGTTGATTGCCTTCCCGTTCACATTTTTAGATCGTTCTCTAGTAGAGACATCACTACAGAAAACCACCACTAAACAATGTCCACAGATGTGGATTCCAGTCCCAATGGATACAAGTACAAATGACTCCCACACCTAAGGCTCAAAGGAACATTGCAGAGGAAGGGGTGGAGAGATGCTAAGAGCCAGATGGTCAAGGACTCTGCAGTGAGATTGTGTCTCCTAGTAACATCAGAAGCTAAACCCATGAACTCTCACCCAACATGGCCATCCAAGCATGCATAGTACAAGGTTGACATGAACAAACATGGCAAGCTGCATGAGAACAGCCCACAAGGTCTTAGCCCTACACAAGGACCTCAGGGACCTGAGTAAACTGGGAGCAGAGAAAAGCATATCAATTTGTTGGTCAGTGTCAAATGGTCATCCTTGACAACAGACATTTCATGGACTCAGTAGCTGGTACTAGGGAACATATATGTGTATAGAAATGCACATAGGCATGCAGTAATAATTGAGTAAAACAGAGGTCACAAATTTAAAGGAGAGCAGGCATATGTGGGACACTTTGTAGGATTTCTCCTGGCGTTATTGTACACACCCACGTCACCCAGCAAAGGGAGGCCATTTTGCATTGCTTCTTATGTCCTTGTGCTCATTGGTGACTTCTAAAAATTGTTTCCAACAGAGAAAGAGACATCTTCCCTCTAATCTACCACTGTTTCGAGAAAAAACAGATTGCTCTATGCTTCTATATTATGGGGGAGATAATTTTGCCATTTCTACCTACTATATGAGTTTAATGTTACAAAAAGGTTAGTCTGTACCTGTATTAGAAATTCTGGCATATAGACATAACTAATAGTGAGATTATATTTTAAATTTTCCTATCCTATTCTCTTTCCTATGTTTTCCTTTTCTATTTTAGTTTCTATCTTCTCAATTTTATCACTCTGTAATGATAATGTAGTGTTTGTAATACTGTTATCATAGAAACTCCTAGGAAACAAAATGATACATATTATGTAATTCTCTGTGTAACAAAGCATAACATAGGTATTTAAAAATTGATCCTGAATTCAGGGATCTTAACTGACTGTGACTCTCACCTCTCTCCTTGCTCTGCTCCCTGTTGAGTCTAGTCTGTCATGTAAACTGGTTTCTTTGTTTGCAATGTTGTTTTTTCCAGGGGACCCCTCCAAATAACAGAAGGGTTTTCTAACTTCTTTAATCATCCTTGTCCCCTCTGTTTTAATTAATTTTTCATGGCTATTCTTTCTAGCAATGTAATTTAGCATCTACTAGTTGAATAGACTAGAAACGCTAGGTGTACAGCCTTACTTGACTAAGACCACAGGCAGAAGGTCCCTCACGCTGGTCCATGGAAAATGCAATGGCTAGCTTCCTCACCAGTTGGTGTGGAAGGTTCCACATCCTTTGAGAAATGTGGCATAGTTAATAGGAGGTCTCTTTGTGTGAACTTTGATTCTTACTCAAATATCTAACTTGGGTCTGGTTAGATATGAGTGACAGCAGCAGTGGTAAGCTTCTGCTTCCAGGACAAATGGCTCTAACATGATGCCTTACCACTGTGGTATTCCCTTGAAACTATTAGCCTGGTTGGATCAACTCCCTTAAGAAGTCAAGGATATATATGGCCACAGTGACAAAACATGACTATGCTTGACTATGCTTCTTCTTAGTACCATAGGTGAGTTGAAACTACAACATTGAATTTAAAAATTAAGTGGTGAATTTAACAAACCAGTGAAACACAGGAGATTCAAAACATTTAACTAATATTGATCACACTGTTTTTGGCGATTTTGTTAGTGGTGTTTTTAAATCCCTGGTTACTTTCCTGGTTATCTTTCTTCTATAATTTCTTTGTTTAATAATGGTCAGACATGATGAGTAAATTATCTCAATATATATTGAAATTATATAAATCTATGATGAATCTATCCTTTAAATTCTAGCTATAAGTCAAAGGTAAGTATTTCATACAACATATACTCATATGCTAAGGGTGGACACCGAAACAGGGAATATGGAGAAATCATGGATTAGATAATCCAAAACTGAATCAATTGGGAAACAAAACAAAACAAGAATCTTGCAATATAAAGAGGATAGTAGACTCAATTTATTTACATATTAGATGAACATGAAATTTCTCTCTGATGCCCATGATGCTCAGCTCACTTAATAAAGCCAATATTGAAGAAATACACATGTGAATTCATGTAGGTTGATTCTCATGCTTCTTGTTACCATCATCATCACCACCACCACCACTACCATCATCACCATCATCCTCCACCTCCTCCTCCTCCTCCACCTCCTCCTCACTGGGAATTTCTCTTCCCCCTGTATATGGTCTGTCTTTCCATCTTATTGATGGCTCTTCATTTCTCAATCTCATCCTATCTCTTCTCAATCATCTATTTTTTGAAAGCTAAAACATAGTTATTCAAGCATTTAGATATATCAAAAATCTGCCCTGGCAAAATTCTTCTATAAGTCACTACTCTGAGTCTTTTGGAAGCATCCATCATTCTTTGGTAAATGTCTTTTAGGGATTTGCCTTCTCCGTCTTGGCATTTAGTGATATTATTCAGTCACTGGTGCCAGCATCTTTTTAAGGTAAAATTCTTTACTGGTTACTCCATGACATTCCCTTAATTCTGGCCCAGCATCTATCTTTGTATGTTGTAATTTCTTTGTGATCATTGAAATGTTCGTTCATTATTGATTTCTATCTGTCCATATCTTCACTTTCACTTGCTAATAGGCATGATGCTCATGCCTCTGGCCCCACTTCTTTGGTAGCAGGGACAGGAGTTCAAGGTCATCCTCATTTACATACTGAGTTCAAGGGCAGCTGTGGACACATAGCGAGTTTGGGGCTAGCTTGAGTCCAAAAAAACCTTTTTCTCAAAATTAATAATCAAAAAGCCTAAACTTCTGGTACTTGGGATGTTTTTTCTGTTTTCTCCCACTGTTATAGGTCGTATGAATGGATGTAGCCACTCTGAACATTTACTTTGATACTTGGTGAGATGAATTGTGGCTTTTCATTGCCAAATATCTGCTATGTACATGCAGACACACACACACACTACACACACACACACACACACACACACACACATACACACACATACACATATTATATGTATATACATGTGTACATACATGTATGCGTATATACATGTGTTCATATATGTACATACATATATACACATGTATATATGTACATAGATATAGATGCATATTTATATAGTTATACATATCATACATGTGTATATGTATACATATATACATGCATTTCACATACATTTGTATCCCTCCTCATTCATATAAATATTTTCATGCGAGAGAAAGAGAGAGAGAGAGAGAGAAAGAGAGAGAGAGAGAGAGAGAGAGAGGAGAGAGAGAGACAGACTGACTTACTACGTGGTCCTGGCTGTCCTGAAACTCACTATTTAGACCAGGCTGTCCTCAAGATCATCCGCCTGTCTCTGCATCCTGAGTGCTGGGATTAAAGGCGTGCACCACTCTTCCAGGCTTTGCTTGATACTTCACTGAGGTCAGTTAAGGCTTCTTTCCATTTCATGCCATTGTCTATATAATTACAGAGCTACTGTATTCTAGATACAAATATAATTTAGCTTTCTGCTGTTAAGTATATGTTCCCATGTGTTTTACCTGTCTAGGTTAATTATATCAATACCATACCAGGCCTTTCAGAATCACCCTATAGACCTATAGGTGATTCTAAGGAAGAATATTTCGGATATACAATATAAGTATGGGTAGCAAAATTAAATGCAGAGAAGATACAGGAACGGGGATTAGTGAGAAATAAAAGAGAGCTAGGCAGATACTGTATTCTACATGGTAGGGAGCTCAGTTATGACTAAGACACATACCAGAGATGAATTACTTTAAAAAAAAAACATGCCATCAAGGGCTTCAGAGAGAAAAAAATAAAGAAAACATTTATATTGAAGTACCACGACGTAAAAAGAGTGAGAGAGCGAAAGACACAGAAGTGGCCTAAGTTAGAATTTAAGTTAGAATATATCCCAAAGCAGATTATTTGGCACGTTAGTGTTTACAAGGATGAGAATAGACATGGTGTGTTGATCAGCCTTTGGAGCAAGAGGGGTTGCTTTTCCTAAGTTATTCCAATGGTTTCATTATGTTGTCTCACATACATGTATATTGAATGCTATTCTGTGAATGAGATATTGTGGCAGAATTTTCCCCTAATAAATAAACATTACAAGTGACCAATCATTGGGCAAGTAGGCAGGATTTAGGGGTTGAGAAGAGAGGGAGGCAGGAGAAAGGAAAGGCCTGTTTGGATGGAAACAAGAAAGGCAGACAGGATATGGGTAGCCAGAGGCTGTCAGCTCAAGTGGCCGACCAGCCACTGAGGATTTCTAACATAGATTAGTTTACAAGATTAGGATGCTAGGTTCTGCACCCAGTGATTGTCTTATGTGTTGATTCTAAACTAAGATTGTGTTGTGTTTTCCTTCATGGGGCAACTCAACTGGGTTCCTTATGCTGGCAGAGTGCCAGCCAGCCACCAGAATTTGGAAGCATGGGGCCTGTGTGGCAATGGCCAGTCATGGGAACTTAGTGAGCCAGGAGGAGAGAGTGATTTTAGCGCTACAGAGAGACAAAGCCAGCCTGGGTGAGACAGGCCCTGGCTAAAAGGAAAGAATGCAGTCTCAGCCTGTCTACCAGGCTGGAGACAGACCAGCCAGTGTCTAGCCAGCAAAAGCCTAGGATGTTTTTCTAAATATTTCACGCTACACGATATTTTATAAAAACTATGTTAAGTAAGGAACATTCCAGCTCAAGTACCTCTAGGTATAGGAAAGACATTTGGTATGCAAATTGAGATTTAGTTTTATATATGGGAAATACAGTCTGATTCCTAAACACTGCTCTATCCGCATTCTTCAGACCTTTAATTTTATGTGTGCTGTGGTCATCTTTGCTATTATATCATTTCAAGCTGTTTCCCTCTCATATTTTACTTCATTAGCATTATCTCACAGCCATTTTATCAAATGTGTACAATTTACCACATAGAAGTTATGTTAGGTGTCTTATTAGTCCTTTTAAAATATGTCTTTTAAATTTTTTTCTTTGACAACTTTCCTCTTGGAATAGTTTATAAGTGGTGATTCTTTTTTTTATTCTGTTGACTACTTTCCCCCAAAATTTTATCGACTCATCGTATCCTTCGCCCAGTTACTGCTCTCTGGCTCTTGTCTTTTTATTTCAACTTTCTAATATATGTTTATTAAATATTTAGCCACATATATTGCCATCAAGCAAAAATGCAGCCAGATGGGATTCTAAATTTTGAATCTTTTAAAATTGTGATACATCAGTTTATTTTCAATTTTGGATTTGTTTCATAAAGAGATAATATAACTTATGAATTGTTTGGATTCTTAGCTGTAATAATCTTGTATTCTCCTGGCAACAGGGGAGTTAGAGTCTCCCTCTCCCTAGGTAAGGTGTTGAAGCCAGGGGCATTCTCTTCCTTCCATATAATGAACTCCTTTTCTAGTGACTGACATTTTAGGTGGCAGTGAGGATAAGTTTGGCATATGTAATATTTGTCTGCTATTTCTTTGGGATTAGTAATATTTCCTCAATATGGGAGCATCTCTGGTCACCTGTCCCATATTTCTGGCACCCTCAAAAGTCAAAATCCACTGGAGTTATTAATTTCAAGCCCCTTGACCTTATGTTTCTAATCATCAATGCACCAAATCACCATGACCCAGAACTGTGTTCAGCATTGCAGCAACTGTTCTGCTTGGGCCTTGTCACCTTCTGCTGTCACTTCATCAATACCTTCTCCATGGAGGATTTTCATCTTCTCCGCTCCTACTCTCTAGACACATGCTAATGTCAAAGGACAGGCTGAAATCTAAGGAATGTATTCCTGATAGACTGAATGAGAATGGGCCCCCCCATAGGCTCCTAGATTTGAATGTCTACTCAACAGGAAGTGACACTATTTGAAAGGATTAGGAGGTGTGGACCTGCTGGAGGAAGTGTGACCCTGGGGGTCAGATTTGAGATTTTTAAGAGCCCATACCCAGCCCAGAGTCCCTTGCTTCCTACTGCCTGCAAATCCAGATGTAGAACTCTCAGCTCATTTACTCAGCTCCTTCACCAGCACCATGTCTGCCTGCTTTCCACTGCTAAACCTCTGAAACTGTAAGCAAGCCCCAATTACATGGTCATGGTGCCTTCATAACAAGACCAGATTCTACTAGGTAATGTTATATGTACACTTGTTTGTGAACCTTACAAAGGTGAAATTCTAGGTGTCATAAAAAGTTAATCAGTATGATGGGGAGATAATTCCCTCTTAACTTTGGGAAAGTTTGTGTGAAATAATGGGAATGTAGTTGCTGTGTTTGGTTCAGGTCAGGACAAGGGACTGAAGTACACATTTTACACATAAAAGTAGACCTGGCATCCAGCTCCTCCCAGGATCTGTCAGTCCCTACATAGCTAGCATACCTGTGCCCAACCTTGAACTTCTGATCCCAGGGATTGGGCTGCCCTTCTCCAGTGTCTCAGTCCCTCTACTTCTCCTTCTCCCTCTCCCTGTCCCTCTCTCTCTCTCCTTCCTTCTCCCCCTCTCCCTCTCCTTCTCTCTCCCTCCCTCCCTTCTCCTCCTCCTCCTTCTCGCCCTCTCCCTCTCTCTCTCCCTCCCTCCTCCTCCTCCTTCTCCCCCCCCCCCGTCTCTGTCTCTCCATCTTTCTCTTTCTCCTCCCCTCTTCCTCCCTTCTTCCTCCTCATGGTGACTCCCCTGGTTTCAATCCTTGGGGCCAGTGAACTTACTTTGAGAGCAGCTTCCCAATAAGCCCACCTTTAATATAATCAATCTGGTTTGAATTGACTCATTTCACCAGTGGAGAAATAACCTACCAAATTGCTTGCTTGGTTGCTTAGGGGATAATCCAAATTAAGTAAGAAACTGTTTTTTCAAAAATGATTACATATTTGTCATATACATCATCAACGAATTTTAGAAAGCTTCAATGATGATGAAATTGCTCATGATGAGATTGTAAAATATATTAATGTTTAACACTATGGACTAGGCTTGATTACTATAGAGAGCTATATACCTGTCTATACTGTGTATACTATATACCTGTCTATACTGGGGGAAATGGAGGAACAGGGAGAAAGAGGAAGATATATACGGCAAGAAAGGGAAAGAGAGCCAGTGAGATACGGAGACCAAAAGATTGTTAGCATTTCTGCCTGTAGAAGCTGGAGCACAGGCCAAAACTCAATTGTCCTGTGCATGAAAAGGATGAAAAGGAAAGAGAGTGTATTATCAAGCGACAAGCTCTGACTAGGGGAAAAAAAAAAAGAAAGAAAACAAACAAAAAACTCTCAAGAGTTTTAAATGGTAAAAATAGAAACTGATAACCAAAGACATTCATAATGAATGCTATGTATAAGTTTAATTTTCATCCTCTCCAGTGAAATTTAGAGTGGCAACTTCACTCTCTTTTAGCTTTGAAAAGTGGATTTTCTTTCAGTAGAATACAAGATGGAACCAAATTCTGTTTTAGAGGATAATTGTACTAACCCAAACAAAGCTTTAACAGGACCAGCATAACCACAGGGTATTGTTTCATAAAATGTAGGTCAGAGTGCCTTTCTGTATCATTGAATAGCTTACATTCCATTAAATTCCTTCCCAAGACTGACTTTATTTCTGTTGTACTCTCCCTTGTCCAGCAAATCATCCAATTTTTACATACATGGCCTTGTGGAGAGGACTGTATGGCTACTGTCATGCAGAGTATGTTCACTGCCCCTTGCTAGGAGAAGGGAGTCACTGTCTTTAGCTGGGTACCCACTGCCGAACCCCCCAAGCCCCAAAAGATCACTGGAACACCACAGAGAAGGCAATGGTTAATCTCAGTAAACAAAGCAGGATGAGTAGACTAATGGGAAGGAGGGGACAGACAGGTGGGGTAGATTTGAGTGGGAGTGTGGTCAGCATGCTCTATGTGCGTGTCTAAAAGTGTCCAAGTACAAATTAAATATTAAATGAAAGCAAACATCAACCAATAATACTGGTTGGATTAATTTTTAAAGAGTCCTGTTTTCAAATTCTTCTTTGTAAATACTTTACCTGAAGTGAACTAGAGATGCAGACACAGGGTACAGTGTTGACAAAACACACCCAGCAAACATAACATTTCAAATTAAGGCATCTACTAAAGTTTGCTTCTCCCACCATATTTTCTAAAAACAAAACAAAACAAAACAAAACAAAACTAAACTAAACTAAAAAACCATTTTGAACAACTGTACACTTACCTAGCTTACATTTCCATTAAATATCTTCAAATATTTACTAGTCAGGTCCTAACAAAGCAGTGATTTGTGGAAACTAAAAGGGGGTAGGGGAAGGAGGGGGGAAGGGAGGATAGCCAGCATCAGGCCAGAGTTCCTCCTATGCTCTCAGCAGGCAGACATGGGAGGGCTGCCAGACACTTTCCACTTGCCCCAGGTGGGCATCAAGGCCACAGAACCCGCTCTATGGGGGATGGACAAGGGGCAGCCCCTGAAACCAGCCCCCCCCACTACAACTTGTAGCCCCAGGGTTATGGAAGAGAGGACTTAGGGACAGAGGACTCTTAGTACTTCTAAGCAGGCAAGAGTAAGTACAGTGGGCCTTGAGTCCAGAAGATAGTCTATAGCTTTAGAGATTTATTGTAGAAAGGCAGGGGAAAAGGAGAGAGAGACCAACCATGGCCAAGAGGAGAGAAAGGGGGAAAGGAGAGAGAGAAGAAAGACTAGGGAGTAAGAGGGAGAGAGAGAGAGAGAGAGAGAGAGAGAGAGAGAGAGAGAGAGGGAGAGGGAGAGGGAGAGGGAGAGGGAGAAGGAGGGGGAGAAGGAGAGGGAGGAGAGAGAGGAGAGAGAGGGGAGAGGGAGGGGAAAGGGAGGGGAGAGGAGAGGAGAGAGTGAGAGGAGAGTCAGGGGAGTAAGAGCAAGAGAACAAGAGAGTGAGGAGGGGCCAAACAGCCCTTCTTATGGTATGCTGCTATCTTTACTGTTGCTAGGTGACTGGGGATGAGTTTAGCCTGAAGGTCAGAAGCTTGGGACATTGCCTACTTGACTACTAACCATGCTTCTCTTGTGGGGGCTGAGGGGGCAGTAACTTCGACAGGAGCCAGGATTTCAGGAGACATGAGAGAACTCCTTCTGTCCCATGTAGGTGAATTATCACCACTGGTCCCTGGGTTCAGACCTTAGCTCAACTGGAGACCAGACTGTCTGTGTATAGCCCATTGCACCACAGTGATTTATGCATCTCTTTTGTAGTTTAGATAAAAAGTATCACATTGTAGCTAGTCTTTGTTACAAATGTTTAGCATGTTATCTTTTCATTTTAATTTTCTTTACAACCTTTCACTGAAACAGCATTTTTATGTTATCCCATTTACTACTTCCTGTGTTTAACATTTGAAAACTCTTTCTCACCCTTAACCCTGAAAGGCAATATACATTACCAATTAATTATGATTTAAAATCACATTTACTCATTGTTCCAGCATAACATTGTTTTTGTGTGTGGTGCATTGTGATACAATATTTTCCTACATGTAGCATGTTTGGCATAGGGTAGTCTTCTGTTCTGTAACTTCAGTAGTTACATGAAGACTGAATTTTGTTTCGGTTTGTATTTTTTAGCAACTGGTAAGAGAGGCATTCCACATCTTGCTGCTCTTTGGTTAATTATGTGAAGACATTTGCAACCTGTTTTCCACATATTGTTTCCCTTAATGACCTCCTTTTCCCTAAAGAGTGGATGTAGACTGCTAGGCAACTGAAAGACATGTTCTCATAAAGATTTTGTGCTTATTGAAGGCTGGCCCATACAGTGCAACCCCATCCTAGAAGTGTTCTGGTATCATGGTCTGGGTCTCCTCACCATCAGGATTCAGTTTGCACATGCATATAACTCATGGTCTACCTTTCAACTCATACTCAATAGCAAGGAGTTTTTTGCCTAGGAAGACCCAAACCCCAGACATAGAGCTGCTGTCATTGGTTGCACAGAGCATAACTGTTAAGGGTCCATTCACTGGAATATTCCAGTAAGTAGGTTTCAGCTCATGAAGGGCTAAAGGACTTTCCATAGAAGCATACTTAGAGCAACACAGGCATGAGAACTTTCATCAGTGCTCGCAGAATAGAACAGTGCAACAGAGATGGCTTCCTCAACGAGGATACATGCTTAACACTATCCCATACGAAGGTTTCTTGGGCAATTGAAGCAGGGTCATTGACCTTGGGCTCAGTAAATTATTCCTGTTTATATTTGGCCATCATCTCCAACTTCCATAATTGCCTTTATCTCCTTATTTTGTTGAGTCTGGGTTTCTGCTTCTTGTCCTCGGGTCCCTTTTCTCTCTGTGGGGAGGCTTATAAATTCAGGTCTTTGCAAACTTCTTAGCATCAAGCAGGAATATTTATCACACAGTTTTGTGTTCCCCCCACCATCACCACCACAATGAACTGGGGCTAAATAATAATGGTAAAAGACACAATCGGTTAGAACCAAAAAAAGGAGGGAACAAGGCTCTGAGAACTGTTTAGAGAGCTACAAAAGGTCAGACACCAGTGCCAGTTTACTTGCTGGGGAAGTCTCATTTTCAAGTGACCATCCTATAGCCACCAGACATGAGCTGCAGTATTGCAGGCAGGAATAAGGAATGGGGTCTTTGAAATCCCTTCATTTGTCAGGATACATGTACAGGGTCTCATGGCCATGGTGACTCTACCAGAGAACAGGGCCAGTCAGACTGTGCTATCACAAAGTCTCATCAATATTTTAAAACATTTATGTTGCTTCCCCATAGACAATGCATACTTCCTTCATACCCATCATTGTTCATGGGGGTTTCAAAGACTGAATTGCAAACTCAGGAATACTACTGGCCACAAATCCCCATGAGATAGCAGTAGGTATTAATCCCTTAAGAGCTTCAGAGTGAGCATGTCCTGCTTACCCATTTCAGTGGACAGTTAGCCAGGTATTAGATTGATACATTGTAATCTCTGCTACAGAGTATTAAGCTATGAGAGTATGGTACAATGTAATCTCAGTGTATGAAGGTCTGAGAGCATGAGGTAAGAGCTGTGTATGAAATTGTACTATTTTTACCACAATTTTGGAATTGTACATTTGTAACTTCCTAATTCCATATTTGCGTTTCCCCTTGCCACTCAGAGAAACTTAGACATTTCAATGATGTGACAACCATATGACTGCCATCCATCGATTAACACAGCATCATTCCTGTGCACTTACCTCGTGAAGTCGGTCATCTCCATCATGATCATGCACATCTTCTTGGCAAGAACAATGATGTCATTGCTTGTGTCATCCCATATCTCAATCTCAGCGTCCAGCTTGCTCTTCACCTTCTTGAAGTCGGCGACTTGCTCAGCAATCTTTTCCTTTTCTGCCTCAGGCAGTTGAGTCATCTTGGCCTAAAGTGTGATAATTCAGTTTTAAAACCATTCCCATACAGAGCAGCACTTTAGGAAGAAGTTCTCATGAGAGGACATTTATATAAACACGTCATGTAAAAATCAAGCTTAAAGTAGTCCAGTCAAAATTTTCATACTTGATTCAAATAAAAAAAAAGCTACACAATTTTAAGTATTTGCTTGCAAACTTTACATTTAAGATTAGGAAGGTAGCCTATGGTGTCCAATATTTGAATTCTCTATAAAATGGCCTGCTACTTTGCAAATTCCTAATATACCAGATTTTAAATTAATTAAAATTAAATCTGAGGCATCACATTTGTTAAAAACTGCATATACTTCATCTACCTTTAATTATATTAATAGAACACTTCAAAAGATATAGCTAAAATTCACTTGAAATGGTATAGGCTACTTATCATCTATTTATATATGTATAAATTATTCCTCAAATAAAGACTGTATATAGATTCATAAACAATTATAGCTTGTAATTATAAAATGCATAGATGGCATGTATAATTTGTATATGCCATGTATTAGCATATGCCCTATTCCCATGGAAGAATAAGGGTGACGGGAAGGATTTATGAAGGACAACCTTCCTCATTAGCATACCAGGTCTAGAGGTCTCAAGCAGCAAACATTATCTGCTTCGGCATGATAGCACTCTGTGAATATGTTACATTCATAACAGCATGCAAATTGCATCTTCCCATTGCATCTGAAATGAAGCCTTGGTAAGAAACCATGTAAACTCTGACACCACCAAATTCTCAACCTCACTGCCTGGAAACTGTCAGCTTTGTGAATTAGAAAAAAGAAATCTAGGAATAAAAATGATCTGATACTTTAAAGACCATAAAACCTTATGAAGCTCTTTGCAGTTACATTGGGTAACAAGTTAGGTCTGGATCTACTCCCAGCAATGACATACTCATACACACATAGTCCCATAGTTAAATACAAACACATAGACACCCAGATATACACACAAACACACTCATGTACAACTACACACACATACAAGGAAGCACACATAGAAACATGCATGTTCACACAAAGAGATACACATACACACATAGATATGAACACATCACATATATACATATACACATATTAACACACAATAGAATTTCAGATATTTTCTAGTAGTATGTGGAAAGAGGGTGGCTTGAAAAGGATAAAACATGCATGTTGAAATTTCTTATTAGATTATTTATATAGAACATGTGATATCTATAATTATTTCTGGCTTGTAGTAAACAGAAATCTATAGATAGGAAAGACATATGAGAAAGCTTTGTGATTTTCTGAATATTAGTTTCAAAATAGTAAAAAAACATTAGTCAGTGAATCAATATTATATAATAACAAAAGCTTAGCTGTATTAAAGGAAAGAAATTAGGCTGGATTAATCCCAGCATTTAAAAGGCAGAGGCAGGCAAACCTCTGGTAGATTAAGTGCAGTCTGGAGTACAGAACAAGTTCCAGGCCATGCAGGGCTACATCTCAAGAGACCACATCTCTTTTTAAAAAATTAAAATAATGTTTAGTAGAAAATATAAACAAAAATATAAATCAAAGAATCAGTGTGTACTGTTTGTCATTTAGAATCTCCACATGGTGTCAATAAAGCCTCAGGACTGGAATGCCTTGCCTGTTTTCTAGTGTAGCAAAAACAACCAAGGCTGTCTAATGTGAGGTTTCACTTAGCTTCCTTAGCATAAACCTGACACATATTAAATGCTCAAAACTGACATGTATTTCTTATTCAAAGAAAACTAATCTTTGTATATTAGTATTTCTAGCACATTATCATTTCTCATTTCATTTTCTTTGAAGACTAAGGTTAACCTTCCTGAGGCTAGAGTTTAAATTTTTTATTTTATTTAAATTGTGTGTGTGTGTGCATGTATGAGACGGGGAGGGGGGGGGAGAGGGGCAGGGGGAGGGGAGGGAGAGGGAGAGGAAGAGGGGGAGAGGGAGGAGTTTATGAGCATATGAGTGCCAGCGGCTGGGAGCAGCAGAGATGAACGTCCCAATGGTGCTGGAGTAACAGTTAGAAACCAAACTTGGGTTTTCCTCAGGTACAGTGCCTACTCTTAGTCACTGAACCATCTCTCTAGCCCAAAGGCTACATTTTTAATTAGTGAGCTATACAACTTTTTTTTCTTAGCAACTAAAAATATTTTTTTCTTTCTTCCTCTCTTAGGAAATGTGTCCTGTGCAGAGTTTAAAAGCAGAGCAGCCTTTACTGCCCCTGGCATATGGCAAGGCACATAAATGAAGACACAGCTCACTACTTCTGGAATCAAAAGTAATATGCGAGTGTGTTAAGTAAATTGTAAGCCATCAACCCGTTAAACGAGCTTGGAAGTAGAAATAGGTTCTCTGCATCTTGAAGATTTGGTCATTATTTTTCTCCACTCATAAAAATGTTTATACATTCAAGGACTAATAACTGTACTTGAATGTTCAACAGAAGCATCTTTGTACATCCTACATCGGAGAGGTAATAAATGTGTATTTCTGGTTGTGCTGGGTTCTAAAAGTTATTATTATTAATTATTATTGTTATTATTATCATTATTTTCATCTTCACATTCATCATCATCATCATCATCACTGTCATCATCATCATTTGGTCACTTGACCCAAGCTCGAGTCACTTGAGAAGAGGAACTCTCAATTGAGAAAATGCTGTCAAATCTGTGAGATATTTTCCTGATTAATGATTGAAGTGAGGATCTAGTGCCCTGTGAGCTGGTGGTCCTGATTTGCATAAGAAAGCAGACTGCACAGCCCATAAAGAGCAAGCCAGTAATGCAGAATTCCTCCATGGTCTCTGCTTCAGTACCTGCCTCTAGGTTGTGGCCCCGCCGAGTTTGTGCCCTGAAGTTCCTCCTTGATAGGCTGTTATCAGCAAGCACAGGATAAAATGTTTGTTTCATCAAAACAAAGGGAGCAATGAGACACTGATATCCAGTATCATCTGTAATGCTGAAGTCTACAGCAAAATGTTATGGAAATCCACCCACTAAGGACCCAGTAAAGTGAAAGTGTTGATGTGGTGATGTGGTCTAGGGTATTCCAAGCCCTGTTCCTAGGAATGGCACTGATCTTCTATGAGAGCCCCAGGAAGTCCTGAAACCCCTTGCATAAAGTTCCCCAGGATTAAAATGACAATAACAAATTCCCTCCTCCTCTTGAGGGAGCCCATTGGATCATTGGACAACACAGCAATGAAAACGAACACAGAGAGAAGAGTCACTGGCTACATTCAACATACTCTCAGCTCACATGGCAAGTTACAATCAAAGATTTTTCAGCTCTGGCAAGGGGACGGTCAGAAGTTGGGCAAGAGTTTGTCAAACTGAAAGTTTTAGAGGATTCCAGTCTTACTTTGCACAGGACAGCAACAGTCATGAAACATTAAATTACAGCCTGACACGTTCACTGAAGGGTTTAAGCAGATCTATGAATAATTTATTAAATGCCATCAATCAATTTCAGTCACTGGGAGAACTTAAGAGTAAAACCCAAGAGAAGACTAGATGTTGAGGATTCCAAATAAAAAATTGTTTTTTGAATTATTTTGTACAAGATATGGAATGAAGCAAGAGATCCATCCCATAAACAACCACCAAAACCAGACACTATTGTGGATGCCAACAAGAACTTGCTGACAGGAGCCTGATATAGCTGTCTCCTGAGAGGCTCTGTTAGTGCCTGACAAATACAGAAATGGAAGCTCACAGCCATCCATTGGATTGAGCACAAGGTCCCCAATTAAGGAGCGAGAGAAAGGACCGAAGGAGCTGAAGGGGTTTCCAGTCCCATGGGAGGAACAATATGAACTAACTAGTAACCCCAGAGCTTCCTGGAACTAAACCACCAATCAAAGAAAACACATGGTGGGACTCATGGCTCTAGCTGCATATGTAGCAGAGGATGGCCTCGTTGGTCATCAATGGGAGGAGAGGCCCTTGGTCCTGTGAAAGTTCCATGCCCCAGTGTAGGGAAATGCCAGGGCCAGGAAGCATGAGTGGGTGGGTTGATGGGCGAGGGGGGAGTGGTTAAGAGGATTTGAGGAGGAGAAACGAGGAAGGGAGATAACATTTGAAATGTAAAGAAAGAAAGTATCTAATAAAACAAAAACCAAAAACAAACAAACCAAAAAAAAATCAACAACAAAACAAACAAACAAACAAACAAACAAAAAACCAAAAAGAGCCGGGTGGTGGTAGTGCACACCTTTAATCCCAGCACTTGGGAGGCAGAGGCAGATGGATTTCTGAGTTTGAGGCCATCCTGGTCTACAAAGTGAGTTCCAGGACAGCCAGGGCTATACAGAGAAACCCTGTTTCGAAAAACAAAACAAAACAAAACAAAACAAAACAAAACAAAACAAAGAAAAAAAAGGTTAAGACAAATACAGCTAAGTAGAAACTCTGACATATAATAGCCAGGAATCTACTTGTCTATGCTCAATATCTATAAAGCAGAATGCTGATATAATAGCTCTGTGGGATTCCTGCCACATGAATGATATTGTATTATGTATTTATTGATTTAGAAACTTAAAACCGAAGAAAATAAAATAGCTGTCTGTGACTTGTGCCAAACTCTCTCTAGGTACTATTTTTTAATTTGAGATTCTATATTTCTAAAAGCCCACTAAGGTCAGGACTAAGATTATCTCAGTTTATACATGTTCTTGCTCTATTGCCATGCCAATGAACGTGATCAATATCATCTAAAATGCACCAAAACACCCACACTGTCTTTGGAGATATTCTCAAGCACACTAGTATTTATCAGAATCAATTTTCCCTCTCCAGTGTCTTCATCTTCCTTCTTAGACTGTGTTGAGTCTTTACCATTCGAGACACATGTAGTCACAGAATAAAGCAAAGCAAATGTAGTCAAACAGAACTACAGTTTTAACTGATGCTCCTCAGAATAAGTTTTCCACACTAGCTAGAAAACTCATGAAAAGCAACTCTTGACTGTCTCTAGTATTCTGCTCTGCTCAGGACAAATACTGTCCATGTGCACCTGTCACATGTCATTGTGTGTCCATCTTATTCTATATATCCTCTACTAATTTCCTCTTCCATTTGAAAGTTTAATTCAATTGTATAATTTGTTATATTAAAAAAACAAAAACAAAACCAAACAAACCTCATCTGCCCAGTCTGGCCTGGCCATGGCAGGGATAGGATGACATCATTCCTGCTCTTAGAACAGAGCCAGCAGGGCACAGGGTTTGCTTGTATTATAGTCTACATATTTTCATGTTCCTCCTTTGAGGGATGTCCTCTCGGTCAAGGTTAATGACTCTATAATAATCAGAGACAGCACAAGTCTAATAGGCAAGAGTGTGTATAATGTCTCAGCAAAATGGTAAATGCTGAGACCTTCAGGACAACTCACAAGGCTGTGGGAAAGAACACTGAGGGCATGAGTTCAAAAATATGTAACTTCTCAAGCGTTTAATATGATGCATGTTATATAAGGATGCAATGTGAATTGTATAGGGAGCTTCACAGATCTAAAGGAACAGAGGCAGCTGCACTATGAGCCATCTTGTCAGGAAGATGCTAAGGAAGGAGATAAAGATTTTGGGAATGATGATCCCAGAGCAAGATCCCACCCAGCTAAGTTTTTTGTTTGTTTGTTTGGTTGGTTGGGTGGTTGTTTTTGTATTTTGTGCATGCTTACAAAGGCAAGCAGATTCCTGAATTCAAGGTCAGCCTGGGAGAGAGGAAGTTTAGGTTTAGGAACAGGCATGATAGGAATGATAATTTAAGGGTAGGGTCCCACCCAGCTTTCTTATTGTCTGTGCTTACACTTCCCATCTCTAATAATCAAGCTTGGACCTACAATTTGACTTCAAGTCATTCTTTTCACTGCTCCCAAAAAACCCTTTCTAAGAGCCTCTCTTCAAGTCAAGGTTCGTCCTTGGCACCTATCTATGTCTGTACAAAATATATAACTGAAAATCTTTACTGTTTACATAGTAATATTATAAAACAGAAAAATATTTAGACTGTGAATGTACAATTGGAGCTAATTTTTAATTATTTATTTTGTTTTGCTGTTTTAATATAATTATAACTTCCCCTTCCCTTTCACTCTTTGAATCTTTGCTTATATCCTTCTGTACTCTTTTTCAAATTTATGCTCTCATTTTTTACTAATTGTGATAGCATATATGTATGTAGTATATATTGTATATTTATATATAAATACATAATGTATAATATACTTCATATATGTTATATGTAATTATATGAACTATATGAAATAACTACATATAATTATATATGACTATATAATATAATTATAAATATATAATATAATTAATATATAAAATGTTAATCAATTATTGTTAAAATATAATAATTATGTATATATATATATATACATATATATATATATATATATATACATAAACATATACCTTGTTCAGTGTAATATAATTTTACTCTTATTGTGTGTTTCAGCAGTGTGCATGTGATATGAGATAACCAGTTGGTATGTTCTTCCCTGGGGTGACTATTTCTCTGGAATTATTTTTCTCAATTGAAAAACATCTATGTATGTATCACCAAAATCAAATAAAACATATCACTGATATAGTGTAAGCCTTTCCATATCTTTATTGAATGAGCTCCCAGATTATAATGAGTATCTGGATTTCTGAACTCATAGATAAATGGCTATGGATTTATAATCCTTGAACTCATGTCTGACCTGCAACTTAAGTGATGCACATATTTATGTTCTGTTTGCTGACTTGCACATAGGATATGCCCATGTGTAAATAGGGCACTGTGTAAAAAGAATGATATTCCATTGTCTAAATTTTGTGGCAAGCCACTCAGTTAGTTGAATGGCATCCCACTGTAACAATAGGCAGATACTTCACTGTGTAAGCAGAATGATGCTCCATGATATAAACTGGATGGTGCTCACTATGTAAACAGGACAAAGATCCACTGTGTAAACAGACAACATTTGTTTTGTGTTTCTCAATAAATCTTTTGAAGATATTCCAGTTTGTCTTTTATGGGTAATGAGTATCATTGATTCCTTCTTTTGCTACATAAATGCTTGTAAATTTTCTACATCTATAAATGTCAAACTGGGGTGTCACAGGGGAATTAGTAACCTTTTTGTTATTTATTCTTTCTTATTTTCACACTTTGTACCCTCTACCTAAGTAATGCTTTTTGTTGCATATAAGTATCATAAGGTATATCCATTTATTATTCTTGTTATTCTTTTATCTGTGTTAGGTTAATCATTTAACTAGTTCTAATTCAAACAATATATAGCACTCTTTTTAGTTTCTGGTCTATGTAGAATTTAGACTACCTTACCAATTATTATTGTAGAAATTTATGATGTTTTTTGGTTTAGTCTAATCATCTGGGAATACAAAAAAATACTACTTCCTAGAGCAAAGTCTTTTCAAACAGGACCACCTTTAACAATGGCCATTACCTATTTTTTTATTATTTCAATTTTTTTACGTACTTCCCAAGAAAATAAGTTCTCTGAAAGTAGGAGCATTATTGAGGATAAATAACATAAGTTTAGGGATTTATAATAGGAATGTCTACAACCTAGCTTATTCCTGACAAAATAATCCTAGTGTCTTGAGAGGACAAGAAAGGAAGATCACAGATCTAGCCAGCCCTAGGCTATAGAGGAAGTTCAAAGCTAGCTTAGATAACTTAATAAGACCCTATATTTAAATAAAAACAAATACCAATAAAATTTGGAAGGAATAGCTCAATGGTAGTTCAGACCAAATACATGAGACTCTGATTTCAATTTCCAAATGTAAAAAACAATCTAATTCCTAAAGAAGAATATGTCTATGATATTACGTCTTATGTTTTCTTTGGGGCTTATACTATACTCTAAGTCAACCCTGTAAACTCAAAAGGATTTCAAACTTGCTTCTCTGCTGCTGTTTTCCTGTCTACTTTGTTAGTCTAGCTCATTAATCTCATTATTTCTGTATAAAATATTGATCTGCTGAATGATTTTATGTCCTGTTCAGGAAGATGAGAAAAAAATCTGGAAGATGACTTATCAGTTTGTGTGCTTACTGTACAATCAGGAAGACTCACATTCAGATCCCATCACTACCTGTCAAGCCAGATGTTTCCAAAATGCCTATTACTTTGGCTCCAAAGCATCCTATTCCCTCTTATGGCATCCTTGTACATAAAGAAATGTGCACACCTCCAGAAACAAACACACTTCAACAAATGGTTAGTAAACAAAAGATAAGGAAAATGGCATAATAGGAAAAATGTAGGGAATTTCACATAGATCTTCACCCAACTTTAAATGCTGACAGGCATGTATCATACAGCCAGGAACTTACCCATTCTGACCTTCAGTATATTGAGCAAAAATAAACTCATACATGAATTTTATTTGGATGAAAGGTATGTGTGTGAAGACAATAGAACTAGAAGTATGAAGATCTTTGGTAAGTGGTGCTTTCCATTATTATATGTAAAATATTTAGCTAGCCTTCAGTACTTAAAAATATCCTTGGGGGGAAGGGGGTTCACTATTCATTTGTTCCATCACACAGAGCCAAGGCACAGACCAAAGTAGAACTGAGCAAGTGAGTCCCATAACAACACAGACTGCAGAAATGCTAAGTTCTCATTCACTCTCCCAAAGGCACACACATGTTTCATGTATAGGACAAGTGAGTAACTCTGTCCTAGAGAAGGCAAAGGTCCTAAAATACTACCAAGGATAGGTGAATATGTGCCATCTAATTTCACATATGAACAATTCTCCTTTCACTACTTTTTGTTTTCCTTAATTATAAACTTTTTTATGGACAATTAATTCCTATGGACATCAAATGACTTTATAATCCCCTATCTATGAAACTCAGAATTAGAATTCTATTAATATAAGTATACAATATAAACAATAATGGTATGAAATATGGTAATATCCACATATTACAACCATGGAAATTATATCCGTAAAGATCAAGTGTAAGTCCTCCTCCATTTAGTACAATGGCTTCTCAAGTACTCAAGTATTTTTTGTTTACATAGAAAAGCTATATGTGAAGACAGTTTGTACTTAAGTTTCAGGAAAATATAAAATCTACAAAACACATTTGGGCTACAAACGGGGAGATTGAACACAGATTGGATTGTAATGGTGGTTTTTCCACCCATGACCATGTTACCCCAGATAATGACTCTGAGACTGAATTATATTTGCATAAATGTTTAGGCCAAAAGCTCAAGCCTGTTTTCTGACTAGCTCATGACTCAGTTATCCATTTGTTCTATTCTGCCAGTGATATATGGCTTATTGTCTCTCCTCAGAGTTCTTGTGACCATCATCCTCAAAGTTCTGGGGCAACATTCGACCATCTTCACATTCTGGGAAGAAATGTTCCACACCTATGACTCTATCCTAGAAATAGTCTCTCTAGCCCGGTATTTCTACCTATTTCCTGCCTAGGTTCATAGGTCAATAGCCTTTTATTGACAGGTGAAGATTCCACACACTGCACAAAAGATTCCATCTACACTGGATATCACAACTCTAGGAGGTGATTGCTAAGTTTATTCAACATGAGGATTTCCATTTTGTTTGGACTTGTCTATAATACTAAGGTATGAACTGCTACAGTGTTTCAAATTACTTTGAAGTGTTTCAGAAGGAAAAGTTCAAACTATCTTTGTATTCTAAAGAGTGGAGCTATTTTAAGTCATCTTCCAAAATTGATTATCATGATATGAAGACTGTACACTGACAAATTAAATAAGTATTATTAAAATGTATACTACATTGCAATGCAGTACAATCTTGGTGAATTTAGTTGGCATTAGACAATAACTAACAGCTTGGTTAGCTCCACTGGGAAAATGGGAATACTGTATCTTATTTCCCAACCAACTGAGGTCCATACAGTTTCAGTACTGCAATGGCCTCTTCAGCTATAAAGCCTATAAAGTTGTCCTTAAGCTATCTATATCTTTCTCACTTCATCTTTTACTTATTTTTAAAATCTCTTTCTTATCTCTTTAAATAACAGGCATGCACTACTACTGTCTGAGACACTCCGTTACAGCTGTGGCAATTGCCACCTATTAGACAATTCTTCATGTCACCTCTCTTTTCTTGCTCTATGTGAGCCTGGATTCACCACCAGAGAACTGAGAGGAGGATATGCAATCTGTTTCCCACAAAGTGACTTTCATTACAAAAAAACAATCACCAGATGCTGTTAACTTTGCCTTTTCCTTCACTTTTTCTGTTGTAACAGTTATTCATTTCCAGACACATCTTCAAAAGTATCTTATCCACATGATCAACATCAGGACCCCTTTGGAGTTACCACATGTATCTCGCCCCCTCTATAAGTTGACTTCCAAGGACTGGATGATTACTGGCTAGCTAAGAATACAATGTGGTCTTTGTTAAAGATAAAATGCTTACTCTGCAAAGAGCCTATAACAGTCCTAGAAATTTTATAATATCTGTACACATTATTTGCCTTTATTTAACACTCAATTTGAGTGTACATAAAAACTATAACTATGTCATATCTAAATCCCTGCACATTTAATTCTTTGAACACTAGTGGCTGCCAAAACTTAAACTAATTTAAATGAAATTGTATTGTGCTTCCATAAGTCATTATTGCGGAATATTGATAAGCTCTTGAACTATGCAAACAGACAATATCTAAATGTTTGAGCAATTCATTAAATAAATATTGGAAAGGCCGTAGAAGCTCACACATGTTCTAGAAACCTACTCACTAAAGAATCTGAATCAAACGTTTTTCTCTTCCACTTCACACATTAAGTTTAGTTTCCTGAATTTCATGCCCCAGTTTACAGTAAATTGATTGGAAGTAGACAGGAGGCATGTTAGTCTGAGCACCAGGACAGAAAATCAAAGAGGAGAAAGAAGTCCAAGACACTGGAGATCTGTTAGTTTATAAGGAGCTTTCCTGCTTATATCAGCACACTCGCACCCATCTCTCGATTACAGCATAGTAAAGTGTTTGATTAGAATTGTGACCACGCATTACCTTCAATACACTCACCTAGCATTCAGCGATATCTACTGCACAAATTTCTGCTGCCATGCATGTTAGCAAAGAGCTCACAATAAGTCTGTGCAGTGCAGGAAATGCACACGGTATATATTTAGAATTTCAAATTATTCAAATAAAGGTGCATGGAGTAGAATTTTGAAAAAATAATTCTGCTGAACCTTTTATTCATCTAAGTCATGAAAAACTATATAAGTAGAATCCAACTGAAATAGGCATTTAAAAAAAAATAGACAGGAACAGGAAAACTAGCCCAGCCCGTTGCAGGCTGCAGCACTCCAAAGAATGGGTGCTGAGTCTCAACTGGGTGGTTCAGTGGAGCTGGCATTGGTGGCATGAGTGATGCCCTGAGGGCATGAGAACCTGAGAGCTGATATTGCCCCCTGCAGGAGGCTTTGGGTAAACTAGCTAGGGCAGGGCTGGAGAGTTTACCCTGGTGATGCAGAGAATAAAAAAGCCAGCAGCCTGACTAACTCGGCTACCACCCAGACCCAGATCCAGGGCTTTGAGTTGGTCCAGCCAAAATCTACATCACCTATTCAACAAAATCTGTTTAACTATTTAGGCATTACATAGAGAGTAACAGGATGAGAAAGGAAATAGAATTTTAACCTCTTTTCCTCTTTGAGTTTAAAATAAAGAAAATGCTAAGAACAAAAAATAAAGAAAGACTGCCATATCCAGGGATCCACCCCATAATCAGCATCCAAACGCTGACACCATTGCATATACTAGCAAGATTTTATCGAAAGGACCCAGATGTAGCTGTCTCTTGTGAGACTATGCCGGGGCCTAGCAAACACAGAAGTGGATGCTCACAGTCAGCTAATGGATGGATCACAGGGCTCCCAATGGAGGAGCTAGAGAAAGTACCCAAGGAGCTAAAGGGATCTTCAACCCTATAGGTGGAACAACATTATGAACTAACCAGTACCCCTGAGCTCTTGACTCTAGCTGCATATGTATCAAAAGATGGCCTAGTCGGCCATCACTGGAAAGAGAGGCCCATTGGACACGCAGACTTTGTGTGCCCCGGTACAGGGGAACGCCAGGGCCAAAGGGGGGGAGTGGGTGGGTAGGGGAGTGGGGGTGGGTGGGTAAGGGGGACTTTTGGTATAGCATTGGAAATGTAAATGAGCTAAATACCTAATAAAAAATGGAAAAAAAAATAAAAAAAAAAAAAATAAAGAAAGAAAGAAAGAAAGAAAGAAAGAAAGAAAGAATTATAGTAGAAGAAATTAAAAAAAAAATCCTTCAAACAAGTAATGACTATGTTAGGCAAGATTTAGCCTCAGATTGAATCAATAACAAAAGTACTTAAAAGGATTGCCAAACAAGATTGAGATATTAATTTTGAGACATGAATTTCACATTTTTATTTGAGATTATTAACGAAATGATTATGCTAGGGAGAAAGAAATCATGAGTAGAAATGGTGATGAGGAAGCAGATAAAGAACCCATGTGTCACAACTTGGAATGAACCAAGTAGTACCTGGGGGTTTGGTGTTTGTGGAAGTTACTGTACTACAGATCATTCATTCATTCATTTGGTTAAAATATGCTTCAAATACACCCAGGAAATATTAGCACTTGTTTACATATTGAGTGAGTGGTAGAACATTTGTGAACATTTTCTTTATTTATACTATGGAATTATATTCTACAGCTTCTTCTATGATGTTTTGCTTTAACGTCTGAGGATAAATGAAAGAGGACATGGAAGTCTCTAGATTGCTTTTTTTTTTTTTTGGTCCTATATTCACAATTCAAACACCTCTCACGGAACATAACCATAAGTGCTGGGTTAAAGAGTTTACTTTTATACTTATGCTTATCAATAAACATTCATGCTATCAGTAATTATCCAAACAAATGTCACAAGGCTTTGATACAATCCAAAATGTGCTTCTTTCTGTAATACATGCCAATGAAAAGACTTGTCTCTGTAGGTGGAGTGTGGTTAATTCAGTTCCATTATTTACAATCCCGTCAAGTCATTCTAGATGCTAATAATCTGTTCTCCATACTTCCTGAATTCCACACGGGCAAATCCAACTAATCATGACTCAAAAATATTTCTAATGACTAAATCTTCATTGAAGGGTACAGGCTTTGTTTCTCTTTCCATTACTACATGAACACTATAGAAAACTGACTGCAGATATTTTTGGTGTATTATATGTTACTAATTATTTAGAGAGAAATTTAAATGTATAGAGGGTACATAGGGCTATCTTGCAATGAGGATGACATTTTAGACAGCAGATACAAACATCTGAAATTTTCTGAATCCACAGCATTCTTGAAATATATCTTACACATATATGGAAAAGTGACTGAATCTACATCAAAATCTAGCATGGTTACTGCCTGAGATCCAAAACACTCAACACGCCCCTTTGTGAATGCAGAATGCAATAAAACACTGGGTGAGTAGAAATACCTACAGCAACACCACCATCTTTACTCTAAATTTGTCCATATGGCCAGAACACACACAAAAAATTAAGTAAACAAAACATAATTCTTCCTGTCTCCTGGATGTGAATTTGGAGAGGCAGACATCTGGATCAGAAAGGCACTTAGCAGAAGACAAGAGTTCGTCAAGTAAAATCCCATTTGGGCCTGGAAATGAGATCCTTCACTGAAGAGGCAGCATCTGACATGAGAGTTTTAATTCAGACTTAGATGGGATACAGATGAGGTTGTGTCTACAGATGAACACAAAGGGGAAATAAAACTAAGTCTTTGATTAGTTAGGCTCTCAGGAGTGAGACTCCAGGCTACTGGGAGCAAGATTTCAGAATGATGTACATCGTTTCCAAAGCACTCCGTGTGCCAACACTACACTAACAAACTCTATGATGATTGGGAACATTTGCAAAGGAAAAGACAAGAGCGAATGAGTCGTGCCTAAAGGTTCTCAGGCAGGGGATTTCACAGGATGTGAACAAATTTCTGTTGTTGTTTAGGTAGTAGACTACACAATATGTTTGCCAATCATTCTGTTTTACAAAGTATGTAAAACACAGTCATAAAAAGAGAAAAACAGAAAGGAAGAAAAAAACCGTACTAGCCACCAACACCCCCCACTATATAACCTCATTCAGTTAGCAGTCAGTCTCTTGGGATGTATTTGTCACACATCAGTGCTAAATAATCCTTATTGTTATCTATTGGATAGACATTCTGCTCAATATCCCATTTAATGTAGCCCAGTATTACAGCAGCTACGTCAACAAGGTGACAGGTAAGAAGTTTTTCCTCACATAGATTTTTTTTGTGCAAAGAGCTTTGGACCTTGGATCAAGCTGACCACCAACCACTCAAGACTGTACATACCGATCTCTATTGATGAGCTTGTCTGGATCTTAATGTTGTTCTCACTTTCAACCATTCTCAACATACTGATAGGCAACAGAACTACAATGAGAAATTCTAAATCCCATCCAACAAAATCAAACTGAGAAGAGAGCCACTTAATCCATTCAGAAATTCTATTATATTGTCATTGAGGAAATAGCTTCCTAATTTTGTATCGAAACATCAAGAGGTTGGATAAATTATCTAGTAGTCTTTTTAGTTTTAATAAACAGTAATTTTAGTGAGCCTGAATGGAGAATTAATGACCACTATCAAAAGATAGAGATGGTCTTCATAAACATGTTCTATAAGGGCATACAATCTTTCATTGATTCAACTTTCTTTATATTTAATGTGTATAAGTATTTTGCATGCATGTATGTATATATGTCCACCACATGTGTGTGTGCTCATGGAGCCAGAAGAATCCTCAGATTCCATATAACCTAAGTAATAGAAAGTTGTGAACCACCATGGGGGTGCTGGGTACAACCTTGGATCCTCGGGGAAAGAAGCCAGTGATCTTAATACTTAATGTATGCATGTGACTATTTATTCAAATGCTATTCCAAATCTGAGATCATAATATATATGCTTATGTTTCTTTTTTCAGTTCTTTTTTTCAATTTTTTTATTAGATATTTTCTTCATTTACATTTCAAATGCTATCCTGAAAGTCCCCTATACCCTCCCCCACCCCCCGCTCCCCTACCCACCCACTCCCACTTCTTGGCCCTGGCATTCTCCTGCACTGGGGCATATAAAGTTTGCAAGACTAAGGGGCCTCTATTCACAAGGATGGCCAACTAGGCCATCCTCTGCTACATATTCAGCTAGAGACACGAGCTCTGGAGGTACTGGTTAGTTCATATTGTTGTTCCACCTATAGGGTTGCAGACCCCTTCAGCTCCTTGGGTACCTACTCTAGCTCCTCCATTGGGGGCCCTGTGTTCAATCCAATAGATGACTGTGAGTGAGCATCCACTTCTGTGTTTGCTAGGCCCTGGCATAGCCTCACATGGGACAGCTATATCAGGGTCCTGTCAGCAAAATCTTGCTGATATGTGCAATAGTGTCTGCATTTGGTGGCTGATTATGCTTATGTTTCTAATGCCCGGATTTTATTCAGGTATGAAATATCTCAGAATTTTGTCCTTCCTTTCTTGTAAGAGATCAATCACCATTATATTTTATCAATGGCCTTTGTGGGTTTTTCACTTTTGAACAGATATATGAATACATAATATGTCTATATTATATATATATGTATGTGTGTGTGTGTGTGTGTGTGTGTCTTTAAATACAGAGTAGACTTCATTGGATATGTTTCTGCCACTTTTTCCATATATGTGGCAAAATTTTTAATGATAAGATTATATACTTTGATAACAATTTTCTGTAGTTACTAATGTAGTATTAATATATCTGTAAGCTATATTGGTCACTTTTCTAAAATATATTATTAACAAGGATCTTTATATTTAAATTTCATATATGATAAGAAGATGGCATTTAACTGTTATTGTACTTATAACTGTAATTTCTGATGAGGTTGAACAACTATCTAGCTGATTATAATTTTGTATGCCTTCTGTGGCCGGATGAAGAGTTATCTATATAAGCAGGATGTCAATTGTCACTTCACTAAAAAGCCAATGTTAAAGTTATTAGGTGTATCTACAAAGAAATTGATTGTAAGTGAGTTGTGGAAAAAATAATTAAGACAGACCTACAGCTAAAATTTAACTTTGAGGAAGAAAATCACCATTTAGTAATGAATAAAATTGTAAAGTTTGGAAGGTTGTGAAGTTACTACTCAAATCTATGCATAGAACATGATTTCTAGTCTAGTTTGTAAACCTTACATCTGCCCATTTGACATCTATAGTTGGTTTTCTAATGGACCAATAGGATTACTAACCATTAATTTATTTATGTTTCCCATCTCTAACATGCTCTATTGTGTGTTTTCTATATCAGTAAAAATAGCTAGAGCGTTTTCTCAATACTAAGCAATGAAAATCTTAAGTTGCCCCATAACTTTTGTCTCTCTGTATGTTTTGTACCCAATATTCATCCTTTAGAAAATCTGAGCAGCTCACACATCATTGTATATGCACAGCTAACAATTTCCAGACACTCTCTTCCTAACATCGAGGCCAGAACCCCCTATCATTTCCCATCTTACTGACAGCAATGGCTTCCCAGCCTCCCACTTGTTCCTATATCACACCCACATTATTTTCAGCACAGTGTTCAGAATGACATGTGCAAACTATTACAGATCATATCATTCCTGGCTCAAGGCTCTCCAGTCATTCTACCATCTATTTCCAACAAAAGCCTGCCTTTTACAATATCTATCTATCTATCTGTTGAGGGCAGGGTTGTTTCTGAATTTCAGGCTTCCTCTGCATATTAGCTGTCAGCTTGACAGAATCTAAGACCATCTATGAGACAGAGCACTGGGCATGACCATGAAGGATTTTCTTCACAGATTAGGTTGATTTGAGAAGAACCACTCTAAATGTAGACTGCACCATTCCATTTTCTGGGCTATGGACTGAGTAAGATGTTGAAGGTAAGCCTAGGACCAGTATTTATTAATCTTGATTTTCTGATTACAGACACAATGTCACAAGTATTACCATGATGGACTGCATATTCTCAGATTGTGTAAACAAATGGTAACTAACACAGAAAACTCTTTCTGAAGAGCAGAGCTGTTGCTATGATTAACTTGACTATGTGGTTATTGGGTCTTGCCAACAGTTTTGAAAAGGAATGTGAGAGAGTATAGAACTTCAGCTTGGAAACTCTCAAGATCCTTAGAATGCTCTCAGCAGAGTTCAATGGTCCACTATAGTAGAAGTTTGGAAGATCAGAATGCCAAGAGAAAGACGGACAGTAAAGGAATGGAGACAAAGACAGTGGGGGCTATGGCCAAGTAGGTTGAGCTCATTTTAGCAAAAAATCTACTGCACTGATCTTGTGTCATAGACATTGGTGGTATTAAACTTGAGAGTAATGGATTAATTAATAAATTTAGTAGAAAAATTTTGAGACAGATGACATTCATGCTATTATATATCTAATACATGAAAAAAAGGTATGAAATAAGTTAAAGTTTGATGAGGGGAAAAGAGTGTAATTAATATGAAAGTCACAGAGGTGAGTTTGTTGTATCTATAATTCCTAAAGACATTAGGGCCAACAAAGACAAAATAAGTGCTGTACAGGGAGAACAGGAAAGGTGACGTGGAGGATAACACCCTATCATCCTCTGTTCTATTTTATGAAGATGCAAATTCATTTGAAATTGCAGAGTCTAAACTGAATACATAGCTAATGGCATTTCTAGCTCAAACAAGCAGCCTTGAAGAATGTTTGCCCATTGGTCAGCACACTAAAAGCAATGCATCTATTGTCCAAGGCACCTATACTCATCCTGCAATTGACAGCATGTCTTGGCAGTTTTGTCCACATGATATTGACTTTATAGAAATTGGTGGTGGTGGTGGTGGTGGTGGTGGTAATTGTGCTAGTGCTGTCACTGGTGGTGGAGCAGCTTGTGTTGTCTTTCCCTTTCAAGAAGCTCTGTCTGAGGACACATAATGTACAACAGGGTCAACTTCCATGCAGAGATGCCCTGAGAATCTACTGAATGAAGCTGTGAAGGTAAAACCTAAGGTTCAATAGAGACATTCATATGTTGCATGTAACCAACTATGAAATGTTCTCCATGAAAGGCTGTAGACATGGAGTGAAAGTGGCCCAAGAGAGTATCTAAGTTTCCAGGTGGCAGAGTTAAAAACAGTGAGGCTCCTAAGCCCTTGGAAGCTGCAGTAATTCCATCATGAGACTCAGACACTGGGCATGGAGCTGTAAAGTTTGCTATGTGACTTCTTGACTTCTGGTCTTGTTCTGGTCTAATCTTTCTCTGTTATGCACTATTTTTCATTTCTCTCTTGTGGAACAGAAATACTCACCAGCATTTTATATTGTAAGTGCCTTTGCTTTTTATATTTGCATGTTTTCTTTTAACAGTAAAAGGATTCATGGTTAATATGTATCCCAACAGTCTCAAAAGACATTCTACTTACACTTTTGAATAGTTTTTTTTTTAATTGTTAAAGACTATGGAGAGTCTCACTGGATGGGCTTTATATTATGATATGTCCATGAGTCTGTATAGATAATGGGTAATCTTGATAATCAAATTATTAGGAATCAAAAGCACCATGGAACAAACCTCTGGGCATCTGTGTGATGGGATATCAAGGTTAGGTCAATTGAGGTAGAAAAATATTGGCTGGGTTCTTCAACTAAATAAAATGGATACCATGGTATGAGCACAAACATCCATTTATTTCTACTGTCTGATTTCAGATACAATCATAACTGCTTTCCCAAGCTCTTGTTGCATGAATCTGTGATGGAATGTAGCATCAAAATATGAGACTAACTAAAACCCTCATTTCTAATATGCCTTTTTTTTGTATTTAGTCATAACCATGATGAAAGTAATCAATACAGGATAGAAGGTTATAACCTTAAAATGGTATTTTTAGGTGTTAATTTGATAAGGGATAAATTAGTGATGATTTATATCAGGAAGCAATATCCAAGAATGCATGATTCAGGAGGCAAACACCTAGACATATTTCTGAGTTTTGAGACAGAGTTAAATTGGGAAAATGGACCCTAAATGTGCCAAAACTGTTTCTTGAGATAGGACCATGGATTGAATAAAAATGAAGAAACCAAGCAAGAAACAACATTTGTGGCTCCCTCGTGACTCAGCTGCAAGGTAATCAGGGCTGTCAGGATGATCTATATCCTCTCAAACTTTAAATAAATTTATTTCTTATTCCCTTAAGTATGTACTTCTCATGTACTTGGTCCTAGAACTAAGAGAAGTGACTAATATACTGTATAACTGCTGGTATCACTAAAACTTATCCCCAAGAATAGTTGGGATCTACCTCTAACTCTAGTGCCATAGAAATGGATAATGTCTTAAAAGTTGCATTGGAAAGAGAGCCCACTGGCCCACTTACCTCAGTTTTGTTTCTGACTCTGTCTAGAGTCATTTCCTTCTTTTTCAGTTTCCCTGAGCCATTTTCTCTTAGAACAAAAAAACACACTACCTAGTTAATTGAATCCATGGTACTGACTGGCAATGTCATGGCAATCCTGGGATGATGGTCTGAGATAATGATCTACCAGCTCATGACCAGACAGGATATCCTAAATCTACCAGTAAAAAAAAACCCATGATCTTTCTTGTTTCTCTTTCCCACGTAATGTCAAGACTACTGTTAGCAGGTTGAGAACAGACTCTTAAGTCATTTGACCTCTGCCCTTCCAGAGATGATCCCTTTGTGAAAATTCCTTCCTTAACTTCAACCCTGCTCTCTGCGATAGATGCCGAGCTTGGGTTCTTGATACTCCCCATAAACTCAACAAAATAAGGATATTGTATTCTGAGAGGTTTCTGACTTTATATCCCATATACTATAACTATGTCAGTGAGAAGAAATCATTCCCAAGTTTAGTAGAGGTCTACACTAACTCTGCAACAAGGGTTTCACATATGAAGGTCATATAATACCATTTAACTTTATTCCCAAGTGTTATTATGAGTAATTCAAAAAAAAAAATTAGGGTCTTTAACTTTGGGAAAAAGAATGTACATAAACAGAATTTATAAATGCCAATACTTTTTGGACTTATGTCACAGAACTTATAATTACTAAAATCACTATTATCCTGGACATTCTAGGTTGTCCAGATACTAAAATACTATTTGGCCAGTAAAATTTTAATAAGAAAAGTAGATTATAAAAATATAGCAGGTGACTTTTTCATTTCTAAAGGTATATTTTTATTTTTGTATGGTGTATATGTGTACCCAACATGTATGCTGGTTCTCAAAGAGGGCAGAATAGGATGTCAGACCCTCTGACACTTAAAAAACACAGTTCTGAACTGTTTAATATGGATGTTGGAAACTGAGATCAGTTCCTTTTCAAGAGCATCAAGTGCTATTAACTGCTATCTATCTCTCTTCCCCCTTGTGCTTTTAAAAATTACTATTTGTATTGTTATTAATCATTTCCAAAATGAATGGGTTAAGGACAAGACTTTCAAATAATTACCAGCCATTAATTTTTATGTAGAACTTCCCGGTAATCAATTCAGGCTAAAATTTATTCATATTAATAAAGATTCGTTATTTAAAAGTGAGAGCATATTAAAATACTTAATAATAATCTCTCCTTTACTGAAATTTCAGGAAACATTTATTTAAACAACCTAGTGTGAAAAGTTATCGATTGAGAGAACATGATGTTTTAAACTATTCTGTCTAAAATTGTATGTACTGACTCATAACATGAAGAAGGGATGGAATTTGACTTCAAACTGAGCAAGAAATTTGCATAAAAAGCTGTGTGCTATTTTACAGTAGATAAAGAGCCTAGAGATGGTAATCCCAAAACAAACAAACAAGCAAATGTAAAGTGGGGTCCTTCTGTAGAAGCTATTGCTGATCACTTACGTACACTTGGCTGCTAAAACATATTGCCTTTGGAAGATGGAATGGTGTAGGTTGAGGCACAAAGTTATTGTACTTTGACAACCCTTTATTATTAACATTTGTATCTGTCCCAATATTTTTCCATGGACAAAGGCATCATCAAGTTAGAAGAATCTTGTTTCTGCCAATTGTAAAGCTAAGAAATCTATAAGGTAGAAAATCCATAAGTAATATTGCTGCTTACCTACCTGATGCCCCCACCAATATAACTGGTGACTGCATTGAGTTGTGGCTTTCCTTTTGCTCTATGCAGATATGAAAGTCCATGGAAATTCTTCATCAGCTGAACATTTTATTCAATGTATACTACATCTGTGTTCCCAGCTATGATTACTAATATTTGACTTATAATAAACATTTTAAAAGATTTTTTTATTTAATTTAATTTTTCAAAATTGGTATCATCCTATGGCCCAGGCTGGCCTCTAACTCACTATATAGATCTGGTTAAATTTGATCTAGTGGTCTTTTGGCTTCAGCCTCTTGAGTGCTGTTATTATATTAATTGTTTTTAAAGAATATTTGTTATTTTACCTAGTCAGTAAATAACAGTTTAAACCACTTTTTAACAGTTATTGTTGTTAGGTCCAAACTGGGTTCCCCACAATGACAATGTTGGTAACGATATAGTAAATAGAAGGACTCCAACGAGGTAAACAGAAGGATTATGAATGGGTAAACAGATCTACCCCCAAATCAACTACATCATCAAGTACGTAGAGATTCCAGTCAATCTGAACAACTTCTATTGGCTCAAAAAATCCATCCTGCTTGACTATCACATAAAATCTGCTTGCCTTCTATGCCACTTTGCTTCTCTGTGTCCCTGGGGAGAGGGGGGTAATAGGTTTGACAGTGAATTCCCAGTAACCTTTCTACTCACAGGGAGGGTATATTTGAGTGGTTTCACAGCATCGTCTCTTACATTTGTATCACTAAGTCAACTGACACTAAAGGAGTGAGAAAACTGTGGGAAAAAGTTGAGCCCATTTCCCAGATTTCAAGAACTGAAAAAAACAAGAAAGTAGAAGGCAGACCATGAAGACAGAGGAAGAAACAAGCATTCAGACTCAAGGAAAACACTATTCTGTAGGCTGCTAAAGGATCATAAGAGGATATGGACAGAGAATTTGGAACCAGATTATTAACTATAGAATGAAGACAGAATTTAACAGAACTGGACATCATTTCATGATAAGAATATTTAATTAGGCGTACAAGAAATATACTTCCAAACAATGAAGGCCATGTCTTAAAAATTCCAGTTGACATATGAATGACCAGAGCCAAACACATTTCCTCTAAGACTAAGAAAATTAAATGGATGGGCATTCTTACTACTTAAATTTAATATAGGACAAGAATTCTGGACAGAGCAATCAAAGAAGAGAAAGAAATAAATGGCATTGAAGTAGAATAATGAAGTAAATTTGTAACAGTATGTTAACAATATTACATACAGAAAGAAAAACTAAAGTACTCCCTAAAATAATAAGATTGACAGAATAATTTATTAAACTTACAGAAAACAAAGCCAAAATGCAAAATCAATACTGTATCTTATAACAACAACCTATTCAAAAAAGAAATCGGGGAAGATGCCTTAGGGATTCACAGCACTGGTTGCCCTTCCAGACAACCCAAGTTTGATTCTCAGCATCCTCATAGTAGCTAGCAAATCTAATCCATGGAATTAGACTCCTTCTTGTGGCCTCTTTAGGCTCAGGATAAATGTAGTTTACAGAAACCCATGTGATCAAGACACTCATACACATCAAATAAAAACTCTAAAATTCATATGGAATTGGCAATAATTCTCAACTAACCAAACTCGTTTTGAGCCAAAAGCACAAGGTGGTACATGTCTACTGTTCCAAGACTTGTGTGGCAGGGACATGTGGCTCTCTATGTGTTTCAGCATGGTCTACATAGTCTGTTCTAGGCTAGTCAGACAGTGTTCACAAAAAATAAACATAAAGAAAAATCATACAAAAACAAATTAAAAATGTATACATTATGTTCTCTAACCTCAAACTCAATCACAACCCTATCATAGTCAAAACAGCATGTTTCAGTCATAACAACAGTCACATTGACCAGTGAGTGAAAGAGTTTAACAGAGAAAGAACAAAATATCTCATATTTATTTCAGTCGATTTTTGGCATAAGTGTCTACCATACAAGTGAAGAAAAAACCAGATATTTTTGTAATGACCCTACTGTGAAGACTAGATACACACAAATAACAGAATTAAATTGGTCCTTTTACACCATACTACATGCAAAGATCTACTGAATATAATGTACAGTTCTTGACATTAAAAGCCATAGCAGTTGAGGTGCTATGGGGATGGTTCAGTGGGTAAAGAGTATGTAACACCTGTGTGTGGATTAGAATTTTGATCCCTATCACACACATTAATACCATGCTGGCTAGGAGCCCAGATGCAACTCTAACACTTTAGGACTGAGACAGGAAATCCCTGGAACAAGCTTGGCTAACTGAATCAGTGAGCTCAGAGTTAAGTGAGAGACCCTGCCTTAATACGCATGGTGGAGAGGAATCCAGAGTTCACTACCCAATGTCCAACTCTGACCTTGATATCCACATGAAAACAAGTATGTGTATACACATGTGCACTTGCATAAGTACACCCAATTGATTCTGACATACATGCACAGCATACACACATGCATCAAAATTTTCATTAAAATATAAAATATATAAATGACAGTATAAAGAGCATTTGGTTCATACAAAGGGTTATTGAACATGAATACCAAAGCATAGCCAACAGAGCTAAAAACAAAAGCAACTGAAGCAAATAAAAATGATTACACATGGCAAAGAGAAAATAACCAATAACTTACAGTTTGGATGAAAATATTTGCCAACAATGCATATGATAAAGAATGAATAAGTTCAGGAATAAAAAGTTTAATAGAAAAATATGAATGAAGGGTTTAGGCATTTCCCAAAAGAAGGCAAGCAAGTAACCAAGAGCTACATGAACTTTTTTTTAACCAAGACATAAAAAAAAAAAAAAAAGATTGTAGTAAGTATTGGCCCTCAGTGAAATTCTGAAAAGATGAGCTATCATCTTACCCCTGCTAAAATGACTCAGATTCTAAGAGGTTAAAGGCAGGGTTGTAGGAAAACACAATTGGAATGAAAACTAATGAAGTATATAAAAGAAAACAATATGGAGTTTCCTCAGAAAAGTAAGAGTAGTGTTAATATATCACACATCAGTCTTGCTTCTGGATATTCATATAAAATAACTAAAATCCATTTACCCACAAGCCATCCATATCCCCACGTCCACTGTTGTGTTATCCATTAGTCCTGAGGTATGGGATCAGGTATACACTATGAAATAAGTGTGTAAGGAAAATGCAACATATGTACTCACACAATGGAATGCTATTTAAAGAAAAGAAATTCTGTCACCAGAAACAAAATTGCCATAGGCAAAATAAGTTAGTACAGAAATGCCAAATAATCTTGATTTAAAGTAAAGTCTCAAACAAAAGCTCTCCCAGAAGCCCGGGATAGAACCATGCTCACTAGAGGTATGGAGTATTAGTGGTTGGACACAGGGGAGATGTTGTAGATTTGTGATGTTGCAGATTTGTGTGTCTTACACAGCAAGGAATGAAAAGGCGCCTGAAGTGTTTTGAAAGGGGACATAAATATTGTTACCAATGCTCCTTGGCATAAGCTGTAAGTAATCATTCAGAAATTTAGAGTGGTGTCCTAGGAATTTAGAATACGATTTATCTAGCTCAAGCAAATCATTAGGAAGGACAGATCTGCTTACACTGTCAGCACAAGATGCTGGAAACTGGAGTTCTTTTAAAACCAGACACCTCAGGAGAAAGTTTTCCTTACCACCTGTAATCATGACTTTTCCTGTTGCTGTGGACAAATGCATGATAAGAAACAGTTTAAAATGAGGAAGAATGGTTTGTTTTCCAGGTGAGTTGATAAAGTTTGCTATGGTGGTCAAAACATGCATGGCAGGAATCTATTAATTTATGTCTTCAGTCAGGAGATAAAGTGCAGACAGGAAGTGAGACTAGTAAATAATCCCAAAGCCTGTCCCAGTTACCCAATTTGTCATGCAAGGTTCTCCCGCCTAAAGGTATTCCGAAACTTTCCAAAACAGCACTGCCTGCTGAGATCCAAGGGTTGAAACACATGAAACTATGGGGGCCATTTCATTTGAACATTAGCCTTAATGTGTATGTGTATGTGTATATGTATGTGTATGTGCATATGTATATATATACATGCATATGTATGTGTGTATATATATATATGTATATATATATATATATGTATATATATATATATATATACATATATATATATATATTCATTAACAACACAGTAATCTAACACTCTAAACTTGAAAGTACTGAAACAAGCATGCTCCCTTGTATTAATAGGTTAATAGAGTAAACTCTAATTTAGAGTTCAAAAGCCAGAATGAGAAATTCCATGCTAACAATGAATGCTATGCTATGAAGATATTTGTATCACTGGTGCATGATTGAGTGAGGCTGTTTAGATATGAAATTCTGAGCCAATGTAGAATTCTATGGAAGAATAAGTATTTACTGGTGAGGAAGAAAAAAAAAAGGTACTGATGTGACTATGACCTTCACAGGTAGATAAATGCTTGAGAGGAAGTCAAACGCCTAATAGCAGCTGATATAGAAAGAGGTGGGGCTAGAGGGAACCAGTTGACCTGAGATGTGGAAGATAGAAGCAAGCAACAAATCTAGAGGTACCTTACACATGGCAGAGGTAGGCTGAATTTAATATGAACATCACAAGAAATGGCACTCAGACCCAGAGTCTTATTTTCAATGTATGGTGGTAAATATCAAGTGCCTTTAGAAATATCACTTGAGTTTAAGATAGAGAATGAGAGGCAATAAAAGTGGATACAGATACAATGCCAGGACCTGATGCAGGAGACCATGTCAGAACCTGAACTAAGGACATGACTAGAATGTACTTATGCTTCCCTGAGCATGAATAAACTTTCAATCATTCCCAATGGGACTCTCTACTCTATTACATTTATGATTGTAAATTATTTCTTTGCCTCTTTGAGAAACAAATATTCTTAAAAGCTTGTCCATTTTATAGCATATTAATGTCTTTCTCTGAAAGGTGGGAACCATTCATTTGAAAGCTATGCCACATTCTCTCCAATTTCCCCAGTTTTTCAGAAGAGGAGGAGCCTAACTTTCAAAGGAACATTTCATCATGGAAAGAAATTTACCATAAGTTGACTATTGTTGGTAGTCAAACTGATTAGCACTGGAAATGATAATAAAATCTTATAATTTCATCTGTGAAAAATCTTCAGTCCATTTGTTTATTTGTTTGTTTGCTTGTTTGTTTTGCAAAATGGAGCACAAACTTTATTCTAGCTTTGGTTTCCTATCATAGTAGCCTAGTCCAAAATCTTTCCTGATGTAAGTTCTTAATAGTAGACATTATAGAAATTATAGATAAGTCTAGAAAAAATTAAATAAATTAGGAAAACCAGAATGTATTTTAAGACAAAGTATGGAAGGACTAAAAAAAATTATTCCAATTTAGAAGCGAATTTGTTGAATTCACAAAATTGTCCAAAGCTATATATTTTGAGTAAGTTTGTGGGGTAAGTTGAGGCATTTAACCTAGAAAATAGTGGATATTATATGTGCCTGTGAGCTATCAATTGCAGGAAGCAGGCAGGCCTGTATCCATGTGAAAGCAAAGTCTAGGAGAAAAGGACTGCATTAGAGCTGTGATATGTGATTACAAATCCTGGTACTATATAAAAATGTTTAGGCAAATTGGGAAGAGCTGGAGAACCTCAGGATGTAGAACAGAGAGACAATGGACCTTGGTGTTTATAAACACAGAGATGGGCCCAGTGAAAACCCAAGTCTGTAAAGAGCTAGCTGTGTAAGCCTGACCCTGTTCCTCATATCATTTATAAGAAAACCAGTCAGTCAGTATGGTGCACACCTGTGATCCCACCAATATTGTGGAGGTGGGAGCAGGAGGTAGCCAGCTAGCCAAACAATCTCAACAAGCTTAAGGCCAATAGAGAGCATGTCTTTAAAATTAAAGCAGAATGTCACCCGAGGAGATTGCCACTGAGGGCACACATTCATCATGACTACACACAACTGCATGCATATTCAAGGATCCACATACATATAAACATACAAGCAAATGCACATACATGTACATAAGCAAGAAATTCAAGGAAAAAAAAATACAAGATCTGTAAAAACAGATGGATTGCCAGAAGCGAAACTGTGATAAAAGAAGTTCATGATCAGGAAGGTCCCAGTGTTCTGTGGAAGGGCTGCTGTATCATATAATTTTAGCCAGGTCTCTTTGCACTGTTTTTCATAATAAACCAAGCCAAATTATATCATGAAGAAGGTAATGAGGTCACATCTCTTCATATGCTAGATGGTAATTCAGTATATATTTATTATTGGAAGCATATTCAAATAATAAATGGGGCTTATTAAAAACCATCCCATTCTTTATTTTCAATAAACCACCCATCTGTGGTTGTGTTTTTTTTTTTTTTCATACTCCCATACTGGAGGACATTCGGCTAACTGCCTGTAGACAAGCAATAATGAGGTAGTTATCTGTATCACCAACATGAACTTGCAGTGAACATGGGTAGTTTTTTTTTTTTAATCCACCAAGAATCATTTTACGATTTGATATGTTCCAATTCATTTGATGCTGTTGACATTTTGAGGTTGTGTCCAGTAACCTAGGCAACTGTTCTCATTCCTCTTCTAATTTGCTGCTATTTATAGAGCTGATATAGACTCAATGGCCTCAGAGATATTTCCTTAGAGCTGAGTGGACTTACAAGCTATGGAATTCTCCTGGGTAAATAATAAATGTATGTTAAACTCACAAATACATTTATTTGAGCTGTAATTTATATAGCTCAGAAGCCCTTTTAAAGGGGTCAGAACTTCATCCTGAAAGATGAACTGACAATGGCTGAAATTAAAAATGTAAGTATAAAAGGTATACAGAAACAGTTTCAGTAATTGGAGATAGCAGCTTCAGATACCTTCACAAAAAGACGGCTGTCCTTATTCAGTATTATTGAATGTGTCCCCTTTTGCCAACCCTCATTTGTAAGCCACCACATATGTTCTAGTTTAATTGTGGGAGACAGGGCCAACTTAAGGCTTTGCTTGCTGTTAAGCTGTATGGGTGAAGGGAAGAAATACTAGGCACATCTTAGGCTAGGATAGAGAAAGGGGTAATTTTATTATTATTATTATTTATTATTATTATTATTATTATTATTTAGATATTTTCTTTACTTACATTTCAAATGTTATCCCCTTTCCTAATTTCCCCTCCAAAAATGCCCTATCCCCTGACTCCCCCTGCTCCCCAACACACCCACTCTGATTCCTGGTCCTGGCATTCCCCTATACTGGGGCATAGAACCTTTATAGGACCAAGGGCCTCTCCTCCCTTTGAAGACTGACTAGGCCATCCTCTGCTACAAACTCCACCATGTGTTTTCTTTGATTGGTGGTATAGTTCTAAGGAGCTCTGGGGGTACTGGTTAGTTCATATTGAAGTTACTCCTATGGGGCTTCAGACCTCTTCAGCTCCCTGGATACTTTCTCTGGCTCTTTCATTGGGGACCTTGTGCTCTGTCCAATGGATGACTATGAGCATTCAATTCTGTATTTGCCGGGCACAGGTAGAGCCTCACAGGAGACAGCTATAGCAGGCTCCTGTCAGCAGACTCTTGTTGGCATCTGCCTAGTTTCTGAGTTCGGTGGTTGTTTATGGGATAGATCCAGATGTCCATCAACAGAGGAATGGATACAGAAAATATGGTACCTTTACACAATAGAGTACTACTCAGCTATTAAAATCAACGAATTCATAAAATTCTTAGGCAAATGGCTGGATCTGAAGGATATCATCTTGAGTGAGGTAACCCAATCACAAAAGAACACACATGATATGCACTCACTGATAAGTGGATATTAGCCTAGAAACTTAGAATACCCAAGATACAATTTGCAAAACACATGAAACTCAAGAAGGAAGACCAAAGTCTGGATACTTTGCTCCTTCTTAGAATGGGTAACAAAATACCCATGGAAGGAGTTATAGAGACAAAGTTCAGAGCAGAGCCTGAAGGAATGACCATCCACACGGGGATAAGTTTTAAATATTTACTTAGGAAAAACTGTCTCCAACATGTCAATATTAGGATATGATTTCCAGTCTCTTCCCTATAGTCAGTATGTATCATAAAAAAATAGGAATTCCAGCTTCTGGCTATTATAAATAAGGCTGCTATGGACATAGTGGAGCATGTGTCCTTACCAGTTGGGGCATCTTCTGGATATATGCCCAGGAGAGGTATTGCTGGATCCTCCGGTAGTACTATGTCCAATTTTCTGAGGAACTGCCAGACTGAGATGCCCCTCAACAGAGGAATGGATACAGAAAATGTGGTACATTTACACAATGGAGTACTACTCAGCTATTAAAAAGAATGAATTTATGAAATTCCTAGCCAAATGGATGGACCGGGAGGGCATCATCCTGAGTGAGGTAATACATTCACAAAGGAACTCACACAATATGTACTCACTGATAAGTGGATATTAGCCCAAAACCTAGGATACCCAAGATATAAGATACAATTTGCTAAACACATGAAACTCAAGAAGAATGAAGACTGAAGTGTGGACACTATGCCCCTCCTTAGAATTGGGAACAAAACACCCATGGAAGGAGTTACAGAGACAAAGTTTGGAGCTGAGACGAAAGGATGGACCATGTAGAGACTGCCATATCCAGGGATCCACCCCATAATCAGCTTCCAAACGCTGACACCATTGCATACACTAGCAAGATTTTATCGAAAGGACCCAGATGTAGCTGTCTCTTGTGAGACTATGCCGGGGCCTAGCAAACACAGAAGTGGATGCTCACAGTCAGCTATTGGATGGATCACAGGGCTCCCAATGGAGGAGCTAGAGAAAGTACCCAAGGAGCTAAAGGGATCTGCAACCCTATACGTGGAACAACTTTATGAACTAACCAGTACCCCGGAGATCTTGACTCTAGCTGCATATGTATCAAAAGATGGCTTAGTCGGCCATCACTGGAAAGAGAGGCCCATTGGACACGCAAACTGTATATGCCCCAGTACAGGGGAACGCCAGGGCCAAAAAAAAAAAAAAAATGGGAATGAGTGGGTAGGGAAGTGGGGGGGAGGGTATGGGGGACTTTTGGGATAGCATTGGAAATGTAACTGAGGAAAATATGTAATAAAAAAAAATAGGAATTCAGTTTCTGTGAAACTTTGAGGTGTTTAGAATTACCAGAATGAGACTTTTCTGTCTCTATTATAGGTTATGACCATCTTTGTAAGGTTATACAGTTTCTGAATTCCCTGCCCTTTTTAAAAAAAAATAATGTGGATTGAGGAATCTGGATAGAATAAGGAGTCCAGAAGAAGACCAAAAGAATCAATTAACCTGGATCCTTGGGGTCTTCCAGAGACTGAGCCACCAATGAAAGAACATACAAGGACTGTATAGCAAAATTTTCCCTGTCCAATCACTTTAAATATTAATACAAGAAGACTGTGATTAGATAGGGAAGAGGGAGGCTGAGCGAAACATTGCACAAATAGAGATGGAGGAAACAGGTAGGGAGAGGAAGGAAGATGGAGCAGGAGAAAGATGATCCAGATTCTGCATGGCTTTAAATATCCACAGGTAGCTATGAATATAATAAGAGGATAGAATAATTGGGATAACTTATTTAATCCAGGTGGGCAGCTTGTATCACTATCAGTTGGCTCTTAAATTATTTTCTGGGCATCTTGTGAACTGAGAGTTTATTGATTAAATCTGACTGATTAAAGATAATCTTCTAGAGTATTGATTGACTGGGTTAAGGGGATTTGTGACAACTAGCCACTGGGGTAAATGACTGAGAAGAAACAAGTTGCTCTGAGGCAGGTGAACAGGAGCTAAAAGACTGCTGTACAGAGGCTAGCCTAGAGACAGCACAACCGTGGGCAGAGAGTACCTGGGTGAAGTGAGGGAACTCACCAACTCTTTTAGTATTCCTGCAACAGGACTGGACCTAGACCTCCCACACATATATGGCAGATGTGCATCTTCATCTTCATGTGGGTCCTGAACAACTGGAGTGGGGGCTTACCATGGCTCTGTTCCTGTCTTTGGATCCTGCTCCACTAGCTAGGCTGTGTTGTTGGCTTCAGTGCAAATGAAGGCACCTAACCCTGCAGTGATTTGAGGTGCTAGAGAGGATTGGTATCCAAGGGTGGGGATCCCCCTTCTCAGAGTTGAAGAAGAAAGGGTAAGGAAGGAAGAAACACTGTGATGGTGGACTGAGAAGAGAAGACAGACTGCAATCTGGATGTAAAGTGAAGAAACAGGTAAATGGTGGAAAATAAAATAAAATGCAACCTTACAAATGTGGTTGAGACCTCTGATAGATATAGAATATATGGATTGCCAAGCTACCACAACAATACAAAGAAGAAAAATTCCCAGATGAGAGGACCAAGCCTCTACTCACCAATGAAAAACACAAGAACTTGACCATTCTTGGATATTTTTTTTTTCTGTTTTGCTCTATAGTAAAGAGTTAATTGTTTGGTCTCTATTTCAGCTCCAATGTACCCTATGTAGCCACATGTATTCTGGTATCATTTGTGAATCATATCAAAGCCAAATTCCTTCTAAACTCTTGAAGTGTTTCCATATGCCTTGCCGTTTTCAAAAAGCAAAACAGAAACAAAATACTTCAAAAGACTTTTAGTAGCAGAGTATTTAAGATGTCAAAATGTTCAGTACCACGAAAGCAACTGTCTTACTGTACTGCCTTAGCTGGGGGACGGGTGCTCCCTGGAGGCCAGAGGCTACACATACTATCATATTTTATATGTGTAGAAGCTATTCCAATGCCTACTTTAAAAATTATATTCCTTTTCATCAAGTAACAAAATAGAATACTTATAGAAATATACTCTTAAAATTGCCAGCATTGCTACTCTTGTAACTTGGGGCCACTATTGGATAGAATAACACTTACTTAAGCACAGAACTGAAATGTTAATGCCAATAAAGTGAACCTGAGAACTGAAAACAACATGATGGGTAATCAGATGGTGGTAGACACAGAATGGATGGACTGAATAAGAGTCATTTACCTCCCATATGTAATTTAAAATTTACAAATTGTCTGTTTCTGGAAATTTCCATTTAAAATTTGGATTGTATTTGGCTGGAGGTCAATGAAACCCCAACAAATAAAATTATGGAAGATTATTGCTGTCTTATAATATCAGAAGAATATAAAATACAAATTGATAGAATATATCCTCTGTGGCAAGAGCTGAATTAATTTCTCATGTATGTAATTTATTCTTAAAGGCCACATAAAATATTGTTATAATTTTACCAGTGTGAAAACTGAGCATCAGAAATAGAACTTTTTCAATGTCATCTGTTCTAAGTAATATAGCAAAGGCTCGAATCTATTGTCATTGTGACTCTAAATACCACACTCTTGACTTCTACACTGCGGGCATGGCTAGAAGCTGAACCACTCTTCCCTGCATTTCAATAACTATGCCCTTTCAATTCACTTTATTAAACATCTCTAAATATGTACTTGTCACCCAGAAAGATTTGAAGAACATTCCCTCAGCTGCTCCCTTACTGAAACAGTTTACTGAGACTCGACTGCCTTTGTTGTCCCAATTGCAGAAGATAATTCGGAGAAGTATTTGAGAATTAGAGATCCTCTTTTTTCATTTTTGAAACAGAACAAAATGCCCAATAGTTGGCATATGAAACACAACTACCCCTCCTCTTGTGAGTTCCATGTGGAGAGAATGGAGTTTATTGGCCCATAAAATCTCCTGCTGTCCAAAGCTATTTGCCTAAAGCCCCATTCATCAAGGAGAAGTAAGCTACCACAGGAAATTATGAGTGAATTGGCATTGCCAAGTAGATGCCAAATGTAGATTATCAAACTAATCTTCCAATTGTTAGAAGATCTAGCATTGGGATATTTAAAAATTTATAAGATTCAGGTAGGAATGGGATGTGGGAATTTATGGTTTCTTTGGAGAATAAGTTGCGTCAGGTGCTATTTTTCTTGAAACTGCCTTATGAGAGAATGTTTCTGCTGAAGCAGACACACAGAAGGATGTTTGCTAAGAACAGACACGTGTTTTTCTTGAAGCTGCTTGCAAAAGGGGCATGTAATGTTTTCTAGAGCAGATGATTGAGAGATCATGTCGTGTTTAGAAAAAGTATAAATATAATCCAACAGACAATAGACAACACTGTGTGGCATTGGTTCACCTTGTCACTCTTTGCTGGTCTTCATTGAGTTTTGCTGATACTGATCTTTATGATGACACTGGTGTGATATTAATTTGCCTTATCACTCTTTGCTGATCATCATTTGTCATAACTTTGTAGAGACAAATGCACCAACGAACATCTGGTAATAATCCAATGGCTTCTTGCCATTTCCTCAGACTCAGGCTGATTGGCAGAGCCTTGCAGTTTCTTCTGTATCAGTCTACCATTCCTGATTCACAAATGGTGTTTGTGAGTGGATTGAGCTACTACTGTTGATTCACATGAAATAAACTGCTAATTTTTGAAAATGCAGATTGGATTCACCCCCAAATAACTAGTTCTAAACAGGTCAACATCCTCCTTTCCCCTATTAACCTTTCTTTTCCACTGCTTCTGATGGGAGGTGGGCCAGAAGGGAGGTTAAAATATTTAATTACATTTATTAAAGGGGGTTTTGTAAAAACAAGCCTACAGGAATGATTTCATGACATGATCTCAGGTTCCATAAATCATTTTCCCAGGGGAGACTTATACTACCAATTCTATACTGAGTCTGTAGAGCTTTAATCTACATCATAAGTGTGCTGTTCTAGAAATTGTGTGTGCACGAGACCAGAAAACCTGTGATTTTCTCATAATCACCATGCCTGGCATAAACTATTTAAATGTTTCAAATCTCATTCTCTACTTTCCAAAATTAAGGAGAGAAAAATTATAAACAATAATATCAAATATTTTGTTTAAAAGACCTAAATACAAACTTAAAGATGCTGTGTGAACGACAATATATTATTTAATACTCATAACTGCTATGCTTATACAGAAATATAATTTACCCTGGGTGTAGCCTAGTCTTAAGAAAAGGTGGATTCACAAAGGCTTTATGACCATAAATTTATGGAACAAGCCTATAATAAACCTTAAGAGAAATCCATTTTCCTGCCTCATTTATTTTGAAATTATAAGATTTTTTAAAAATCCTATATTATGTATAATTAAAGTACAAACAGAATATACAATAAGCTCTTTGAACAATCTTCTGCAAATCTATTACACAACCACGCTCCTGTGCCACTGTGGACCTGTTCAGCAGATATAATCACACCATTGGTCCAGAGAATTCCCGTACTCAATATTGCGATAATCATGTTTGCTTGGCTCTCCAATTGCCACTTCATAAGGCAAGCACTATTGGTCATTTAATATTTGTCTCTCATTCTCTGCAGACTCTGAATCATTATTTTTAGTTACAGACCTTTACAATACCCAATGGCATTTATAGCTGATGACAGCTATAACAGATGATGCTGAGCCAAAGCTACTAGGAGTGAAACACAGAAAATAAAATGATAATAAATAACTGTCACTCAATGCCTAAGTAGTATCTGAAATTGGCTCTAGTGCATGTCCAATATAACAGAGTATGCATAATTTAAGAAGCAAAAAAGAAAAAAAATGTTGAGTCCTTCTTCATGCAATGGACAGGAAGAAATCCAGATGTTTCTCTTCCCAGAGACCATGAATTTAACACAGTGCCTAGTGTAAGTATTCAAATGATTCTCAGAATAATCCATGATGGACCTTATGGTATTTCCCCAAAGTGTTGGTATTCATGAAATGGATTTAAAGAAGCAGTAAAATGGGCACAAAAACAAACAAAAATTCTGAGTATAATGAAAAGAGAAGATCTTAGACAAAAGAGTAAGGGTCAAGGCATCATTCTCTCATTAGAAGAAATAGGGAAGTGTTGGGGACATACAATGTCTGCCTAAGATTCTGAAACTTATTAAAACAATTTCTTGGCCCTGGTCAAGTAATTTGTGTTGAAGACAGGCTTGTCTTATTCCTTTTGGTTTCCATATCCTAATTTAAAGATAAAGTAGGTTGTAATTAACTTACAAGATAGATACACATTAAAATGTGTTAGTAGATTTAAATTGTGTATATTATGAAATAAGTAAATTTAAAAGTTTTATTTTTACCATTTACAACTAGATTCCATTGTAGCAAGATGCCACCACTAAGACAGGTTTGTTACTCTGAGTTGGTTTCTGTCTCTTATTCCCTTAGGATTACATCAGCTTTGCCTGGAACTGGTTGCTTATCTCTATCCTAATATAGAATTTGTCCTAGCAGCTTCAGGTCCTATGAAAACTCATATGAATAATAATTGAATATCTGATTGTAAAATCTTTCTCTACTTATCAAAAAAGTTGTTGTCGTTTCAATGCAGATGGACTTCATAGGCTCATGTGTTTGAATGCTTAGTCACCAAGAAGTAGGACTGTTTGAGGCAGATTATGTTGAGGCTTGCTCTTTGGCTATGCATGGCAGTGCTGAATACTGACCCCCAAGATCTAGTTGTCTCAGGGATGATGGAATCCTCACATACACCAAGTGATGCTATGTAACATTGCTCCTTAATTTATAACTATTGGTTGAATAAAGATGTCTAAAGCCTATAGCTGAGCAAAAGGGAAGTAGGCAAGGTTTTCACTCCTGGGCTTGTGGTCTGAGGCAGGGCCACAAGAAGGGAGGGGGAAGGAGAATAGAGGAGAAGATGTCATGGGGTAAGTAAGATATGAAAATATGGTCATGAGGGCTGACCAACTGCATTTAAGAGCAGCTCAGATGGAACATAGCAAGTTATAACTCAGGGTTATTGATAGGGAAGTAGACATAATAGCAAAGAGGGTAGATATCTGCTCAGCCCTAGTGCTTATAAGACTAATCATAAATATAAAGGTTTTGTGTCTTTTGTCTGGGAACTGAATAATTAAAGGTGGAGTAGAAACACCTGGTTAATATTAATTATTACCACAAGAGATTATAATGATTTATAACTGTGGCCAAATAAATTTTATCAAGCTCTGCATTACTATATACATTTTAACTCATAATTTCCAAAGGGACCCATTGAGAACATGTGGAAACCATACTTAAAAATTTCCAATCAAAAATTAAAAGAGAATGTGCTAGTGAAGAATAAATCTGAGGAATGTGAATACCATCCCCAAAGGAGTGGAAGTAGAAATATGTGATTCATAATGACTACACATTTTTCCAAAGGAATGTCACAGCATAATTACAGACAAGGATTAGAGAGAGATGGAAAGAACATCTGAGTCATTTGGAATGTACATAGTGGAAAATAAAGGTGCGGAGGTGTGAGTTAGGTGAAATAGAATTTTGCTCCTAGCAGATCAGACAGTCTCATTACTTGTGGTGAGGTTTTCACACAGAGTCAATAAGGAGAAATTAGATTGCTATAGAACTCTGTATAGATGGAAGAAATTCTACAATGTAGAGAAATTTCTGAATGATCCTAAAAATATAAGCAGTCCTATGAAAGACCCAAAAGGATTCATCTAACTGGGTTGTAACCAGGGCACAGAGTAAATATGAGTAAACGTGGATATAAGACAAGTTTTACCTTTTCATTATTAAATTTTAAAGCTTATAAAACATACCCATTAATACCATCTTATTTGAATTCACCAAAGAAACATGAAAAACATGTGATGTAATCCTCATTTTCTAAATGAAGAAATCTGAAGTGGCTAAAACAAGGATCCACACTTTGGTCTTTGTTCTTCTTGAGTTTCATGCGTTTAGCAAATTGTATCTTATATCTTGGGTATTCTGAATTTCTGGGCTAATATCCACTTATCAGTGAGTACATATTGTGCGAGTTCTTTTGTGATTGGGTTACCTCACTCAGGATGATGCCCTTCAGGTCCATCCATTTGCCTAGGAATTTCATGTCTCTAGCTGCATATGAATCAGAATATGGCCTAGTCGGCCATCAGTGGAAAGAGGGGCCCATTGGTCATGCAAACTTTATATGCCTCAGTACAGAGGAATGCCAGGGCCAAGAAGTGGGAGTGGGTGGTTAGGGGAGTGGGTGGGGGAGCGTGTGGGGGACTTTTGGGATAGCATTGGAAATGTAAATGAAAAAATACTCAATTAAAAAAACAAAACAAAACAAAAAACAAGGATCCATTGTCTACATGTATAAATCCTGAATGTAAAACCAGCCCTGTTTATCTGAATGTAATGTTTCTTTTTTGTTAATTAAACTTTGGTCTAGCAATGGTTTGTCAGCCTTGAGACCTAGCTTGATCCCAGTGACACAGATATACTCTACCAGCTACTGGAGCCGACTTTACCAGCAGCAAAAACACATTTCTTCTTTATTGACACTTTCTGACTACATCTTTACAATGATAGCAGCTAGATTTGAAGAAAGTCACACTTATATATTATGTGTTCTAGACAGTTCCTGGTATGAATTAGCTCTAAGCAAATTAACAAACCAAGTAATCAGCAGAAATTCTAATCTCAACATGGAGCCTCCACCCCACATATAACCAAATATTTTCTGACTATGAAAAGGTGCTATTTATAAACTCAGATGAAAGAGTATCATAGGCTACTTTTACCACAAAAGTTGGAAAAAAACCAATCTCTCTCTCTCTCTCTCTCTCTCTCTCTCTCTCTCTCTCTCTCTCTCTCTCTGTGTGTGTGTGTGTGTGTGTGTGTGTGTGTGTGTGTTTTGAGGGACGTGCAGAAGATAGTACTGAAGACAAGAAAAAAAGTCCCCATTACTGACTTAGTAAGAGATTTTGTTTCCTCTTTTCAGACAGTATTTTCAAAATCTATTCTCTGCACTAAACGAACATGTATGAATTTAACTTTAATATTTGCATGACTTATACATAATTGGAAGCATTACAGAATGATTTCCTACCACATATTAGAGCCCTCACACTGATTTTTCAAGAGAGAAAATACTTTCTTAAGCCTGCTACTCCTAAAGTCTGATGCTTTACTCTTTGTGTTTCAGGGAGTCAGATCTAGATCCAAATATTTCATGCATAAGAGGCTTCCTGGAGTGATGGGTCTACCCACAGCTAAGAGATGTCCCTCGGTAGATGACTTACCCGATCAGTTTTCCCTTCTGTCTGAATGCTGGTGTGGCTACGGACCTCATGGTCATCTTCAAGGTCAGAAACATCCTCTAGTTCCTCTGGTGTCTGTGAAAAGAAAGCAAAGCATAGCTGCTGAGGGTAAAAAAGCTGCCACCACATTGAAGAGCCTGTAGGACCTCAGAAACATGACCATTGAGTTGACATCGAATCTTGAAATCCAATCCCAGCTACACACAGAGAGGCCTTAATCATATAAAACTTCAACATCGTCATAGATAAAAAGCAGAAAAAACCTCTGCTGAAGAACACATATATAATGCAGTAAAGTAAGATTTGTTCATAAAGAGAAACCAGATAGCTATGCATGCAGTGTAGCAGATGAATCTTGATTATACCATGCTGCATGAAAGGTGACAATAACTTAGACAAATGGACAGAACTAGAAAACATCATCCTAAGTGAGGTAACCCAGTCACAAAAGGACACACATGGTATGCACTCACTGATAAGTAGGTATTAGCTCAAAAGTTCAGAATACCCAAGATACTATTCATAGACCACATGAAGCTCAAGAAGAAGGAAGGCCAAAGTGTGGATGCTTTGGTCCTCCTTTAGAAGGGGGAACAAAACACTCATGGGAACAAATACGGACACAAAGTGTGGAAGAGAAACTAAAGAAAAGGCCATTCAGAGACTGCCCCACCTAGAGATCTATCCCATACACAGTCACCAAACCCAGACACAACTGTGGATGCCAAGAAGTGCATGCTGACAGGAGCCTGATATGGCTGTCTCCTGAGAGGATCTGCCAGAACCTGAGAAATGCAGAGGTAGATGCTCACAGTCAACTATTGGACTGAGCATAGGGTCCCAATGGAGGAGAAAGGACTGAAAGGAGATGAAGGGGTTTGCAACCCTGAAGGAATAACAACAATATCAACCAACCAGAGTTCTCAGGGTCTAAACCACCAACCAAGGAGTACACATGGAGGGATCCATGGCTTTAGCCATATATGCATCAGAGGATGGCCTTGTCAGGCATCAATAGAAATGGACTTTGGTCCTATGAAGGCTTAATGCCCCAGTGCAGGGGAAATCCAGGGCAAGGAGGAAGGAATGGGTGGGTGGGTGGGTGGGGGAATATCCTCATAGAGGCAGGGAGAGGGGACATGGGATAGGGTATGGGGGGGCAGAAAAGAGGATAGCATTTGAAATGTAAACAAAGAAAATATCCAATATAAAAAAAAATCCTATCAAAAGTAAAAATAAAATAAAAAATAAAGAGATCACTGAATATGAAATAAAATTTTGGGGGTATACATATCTATTGGAAACAAATTTGATTTTATAGGAGAAAATGCCATGATTTAAATGGGTTTGGACCTTCTCTTTGGGATGTTGACAGTTCTGGAATTAGATAAATGATTATCACTGTAGACTATATGAATATGCTAAAATGTTGAATTTTTGCTTTAAAATGAAGAACTTTATTTTATATGAATTAATTCCAAGAAATTTGGAGCAATAGGAAAAGTAAAGAGCAGATAGAATTTTCTGTCATTGCAAAGAAATCTGACTAGCCACTATATTGCTACTTTAAACCAAGGTGCTTAGATTAGTAAATAAGTCAGAAAAGTTTCATTAAGTGAATAAGACATCAGATGCTACCACCACTATAAAGAAACTATATTTTCTCAGAACTTACATGAACTAAAACATAACTTGAATTTCTGTGAGTGTGATAGTTTGTATATGCTTGGTCCAGGAATTGACACTATTATGAGGTGTGGTCTTGTTGGAGTAGGTGTGGCCTTGTTGGAGTAAGTGTATCACTGTGGGCTTTAAGACCCTCATCCTCGCTGCCTAGATGTCAGTATTCTGCTAACAGCCTTCAAATGAACATGTAGAACTCTCAGCTCCTCCTGCACCGTGCGTGCCTGGATGCTGTCATGTCCTCACCTTGGTGGTAATGGACTGAACCTCTGAACCTGTAAGCCAGCCCCAATTAAATGTCCTTATAAGAGTTGCCTTGGTAATGGTGTCTGTCCACTGCAGTAAAACTCTAACAAAGGCAGTGAATGTTCTCAATAGTTAATCACTGTCTATTCTTTTTGCTAGTATCAGTTGAGACAGCCCTTGCTCAGGAAACCTCTAGATAGAACTGTATACCTGACATGACTCCTTGACTTCTCTTGCCATATGCTCATCTCCCTGACTTTCCTTTTCATACGCTCATCTCCTTGACTTCCCTTGCCATACGCTTATCAAACTTTGGCTCTTCAGTATTTTTTATTTTTTTTATTTTTTTAATTTATTTTTTATTAGGTATTTTCCTCGTTTACATTTCCAATGCTATCCCAAAAGTCCCCCATACTCACCCCCCCCCCGATCCCCTACCCTCCCACTCCCCCTTTTTGGCCCTGGCGTTCCCCTGTACTGGGGCATATAAAGTTTGTAAGTCCAAAGGGCCTCTCTTTCCAGTGATGGCTGATTAGGCCATCTTTTGATACATATGCAGCTAAAGACAAGAGCTCCGGGGTACTTGTTAGTTCATATTGTTGTTCCACCTATAGGGTTGCAGTTCCCCTTAGCTCCTTGGGTACTTTCTCTAGCTCTTCCATTGGGGGCCGCGTGACCCTTCCACTAGCTGACTGTGAGCATCCACTTCTGTGTTTGCTAGGCCCCGGCATAGTCTCACAAGAGAGAGCTATATCTGGGTCCTTTCAGCAAAATCTTGCTAGTGTATGCAATGGTGTCAGCGTTTAGAAGCTGATTATGGGATGGATCCCTGGATATGGCAATCACTAGATGGTCCATCCTTTCGTCACAGCTCCAAATTTTGTCTCTGTAACTCCTTCCATGGGTGTTTTGTTCCCATTTCTAGGAAGGGGCAAAGTGTCCACACTTTGGTCTTCGTTCTTCTTGAGTTTCATGAGTTTAACAAATTGTATCTTATATCTTGTGTATCCAAAGTTTCTGGGCTAATATCCACTTATCAGTGAGTACATATTGTGCGAGTTCCTTTGTGATTGAGTTACCTCACTCAGGATGATACCCTCCAGGTCCATCCATTTGCCTAGGAATTTCATAAATTCATTTTTTTAATACCTGAGTAGTATTCCATTGTGTAAATGTACCACATTTTCTGTATCAGTATTTTTTAAATTGGGCAGATAAATATTGAATGGTATGTGCTGTGAGGTAAGGACCAGCTGATAGCCCTTACCAAAATAAGAACTAAGATACTTGCTATCATTACTTCAAGTACAGATTGAAATAAATACCAAGATTTAACATTTGTTTTATTTTGTATGGTCACAACTTTGTACTATGATTTCATACAGAGCCCTGCCCCCCAAAAAATCCAGAAACAAATAGGTTTTTGTTTTTGGGTTTTGTTTTTTTCAAAATGAAGTTAAAGACGGCCTCAAGACTGTATCTCTTCTGTAGACATGACTACTGAAGACTGGCTGGCCTCCTTAGATCAATTCTGATTTTCCTTAATTGTTATTACATAGTATCTCAGACATTTCTGTGATAGTCCAGGTCTTTCCTTCCAGTGGGTCCAGACTGAAGATGAGACAAGTGATTATTAGCTGATAGATTTGAGCAAAGTACCAGTTCCTTTTTCACTATTGGCTCTGGATAATTGATTATTTCCTGAACCGTTAAGCAACATGGTCTATGTTCTTAAATACTTGTAATGAGTAACTCCATTTGCAATGAGCACCCCTATTGCTTCATTGTATAATTCTTTATATTTATTCCATGTCTGCAAGCAGATATAAATATTCTCCATTCACTTAGACCTCCAACATGCTCAGCTTCTGGTTCTTTATGCATAGATCTTTTGCAGCTCAGAGTAACAACAATCTTGGAGCAATTGATTCTCTCTTCCCGAGTATAAATAGCCTAAGTTCAACAGTAGATAACTTCTAAAAAACCCACACATTTCACTATTAGCCATTTTGTGTATTTTCAAAGAAGTTTTGAGAAGAAAATTTTTCTCTTTCCTTGATACATTGGCTGAGATTGAGGACATATGTATATATTTTGTATAGCAAATTCCATTTCTTGAGTCCCATTGCTTTTAATTGAAGACTCTCTGATGACCCAACTGTGATCTGTTTGTTATAAATGTCTTTTTTTTATTACATGGGTCACTTCATCCTTTAGTGCAGCATAGTCTCACTATTCATTCCAATGTTTAATCAAGCCAACTTACTAAAACTATGATTCCTTTCAGAAATCTCAACAACTAGTTTTGTTGCTGGAAGAGACAAAGCCCTACCAATTACACCCACATACTTCTGTGCTTTCCTTTTCTGTAACATGGAACTAATAGTTTTCTTGCAAAGCCACCAAAATTGACCTCTTCTCTTCATGAGGAAAATCAGTGGGAGAGTGTTCAAAATGCTTGCTGGCAACATTTCCTGTTCCATAAGGCAAGTGGTGAAAGGCATTGTGAAATAAGTTAAATACATAATATAGCAGTTTAAATTAAGTGGAAGCTGAGAAATGATATTTCTTTAATCGTTTTCTGGGATGTGTGTGTTAACTTTTTCAGGGTTGAAGGCCACCCGTGGAAATAATAAGATGTACTTTTACAGAAGGGAGATTGGGGTGGTGGTTACAATTTATAACAATCTCTCAAAAGTATAGTTCTCCTTAACTAGTGATTTTTACAGAGGCAAAAATGTGGAGGCTGGTGGTATGCTCAGTGCTAGAGCATAGGTTTAGTATGGGTTCTAGTTTCCTTTCTGTTGTTCTGACAAAATATCCTGATGAATACCAACAGAGAGGTGAAAAGGATTTGTCTGACTTATAGCTCCAAGTTAAAATCAATTCTTTTGGGGAAGTAAAGGCACTACATCCCACCCCAGTCTCAGTCCAGAGCAGAGACATAATAAATGAATCCTTGCTTGCTTGCTTTCAGCAAACTTTTTTCCTCATTTATGCAGTCCAACACCACCTTTCTAGAGAATAGTGTGACCCACAGTGGGTGTTGTCTTCCTACAACAGTGAGCATTTAGAAGATTCCCGTATATACAAGCCCATGAGTCAACTTGATTAGATAATTAACCACTAGGACTCTCATCTAGGGAGATTTGAAGTTGTGTCAGGATGACAGTTAAACTAACCATCTCAGCCTATGCATAGAAAGTTACAAGTGTTTGTGTGTTTTCAGTCACTTACCAGTCTGTGACAGAACACTGACCCAACATGACCGTAATACTGTAGTGTACAATGACAAATAACTTTGTATAATGCAAATCTGAATTTGAATTCTGGCCATGCAATGAGGGACACTGTGCAATTTGTGCCCAAAAGGTATTATGCAGCTCAATTGTGCAGAGATGGTGTAAGGGCTAAACCTACATACAGAGCTGTGATTTACCAATATTGTTTCTCTTTTGTTTTCTTCTTCCTGCACTATCATCTAATCCCTATAAAAATTTTCACAAATATTTGTACAAATCTAAGATCCCTCTAATTTAATTCAAATGTATTCTCAGAATACAACCTTAGACGGCCCATTAAATATCTCTTACTGCAGTATCCCCAAATATTATGCTGCCTGGACATGGTGCTTACTAAACACCTGTAGCTATGTTTTATAACTATGCCTTCCTATTATGACTATGTTAAATAGAATTCAATATAATTCTGCATACATTGTTTTCCCTATGAAGCCTATGAAGGCGATTTTCAATTGACATTTATTTTAATGATCTTAAGTGGCTTTTCCAAGTGTTCACCTTAGAACACATTCTAAGGAATGGTGTGGATAAATTACCTTCTTTAAACTGGACTGTATCTAAATCTGAACAAAACAAAGGGGGGTTCAATTATCTAGAGAGTGTTTAATGGTTCTGGGCATTAATTGGTTGTTTCTCATATAAGAATTCAGGAAATTTATTTCTTCTTTTCCTCTCAGAACTTGCCCCAAAGTGACTGGAGATAAGCTTAAGTTTCTTACCTGTGATACAGATGACAAACTACCTAATTCACACTAGAGACAAGACAAGATGATGCATTGAAATGTCATTTAGTAAGTAGGAAACCCTGAATTGTCGATGTAGTCAATAATTATAAACTCTCCTTATTTTTCTTAGAAGTTCTTAGTTACATAAAAGAGAAAAACATAATCAAATATGAGACTTGAAAACACCGGAAGCAGCAGAAGGGGCCCTGAAACTACAGGGGCAGAAAAATTATAGATACACACATGGATAGATGATTCATAGGCAGACAGACAAATGATAAATTTCCTTCTTAAGAAGCTCTGTGTTTTATTATTGTTTAACATTGTCTCATTTATTCATTTTGCATCCACAGTGAGGGGAATAAACGGCCTTATGACTAAACACTCATCTCTACAAACCTTGTAAATGTGTAAAGCTAAAGATTTTAAAAGAAAATTGATGATCATGAAGGAACAACAAGAAAACAAAGATGAAAACATAAAGGAAGAGAGAAAGGTCAGATGGGAGGGAAGTACACACACACAGAGAGGAGAAACTCCACACCTCTGACCCAAATTTGACATTTTTATCCTTAATAGTCAACAAACCAGTGAGTTCCCTGACAGAATTCCCTATTTCTACTCGCAACTACTCTCAGAGTTCCCAGGTACTCTTTAATAGCTCCTTCTGCCACATTATAAGGGATAATATGGAAAGATGTCTTGAGAATTTTGGTCCTGATGTAAATACAGTGTAAGTCACAGCCTTAGTCTCTCTATCAGGATCATAATGGACAGCCATTCATCTGCTCCAATGAAACACAGCTACAAAAAGCACAGATCAAGTCAGCAGAAGGATCTTAAATGAAAGTGACACCATCAATATTACTGTCCTTATTCAGCCACCAAATGAGCTTGTAATGTGGCTCAGCTCCTAAGAGGAGCATTCCTAATTCATGAAAATGGTCACATGACAAGTCCAGCTGGAAGCTTAAATAAAGACATGAAAGACAGATGAAGCCATGAAAGATAATGGGGTTTGGGTGAAAGCATATTTTTGGAAAGCTCAAATAGTAGAAATCTCTAGTTTTTTCTCTTTGAGAAAAGGAAAACGAGGCAGTCATGTTTAATTAAGCTCTTCATGTACAATTCATTGGCAAAATGGGACCTGCTAATCCCATATCCCTTTTGTCATTTAATCTTAACAATTAACATAGTATTAATTCTTATTATTTCTCTATCACAAGAGAGAAGATCAACTCTTATACTTAGTAGATCATGGTTTCATATCACATAGCTAATAAAGGCCACTTCAAAACAGAGCCCAAATTTGTTTTATGGACCAAGTGACATGGTAGTCACTAATGCATGGTAAGCTTGAAAAAAATTAAGTAGCTACATATGCATTACAGAAGCTTTAAGGAGACTAGGGAGATGCTTTAGTCAGTCAAGTATTTGTCATGCAAGCATGAGAACCCAAGTGGGATCTCTAACACCCAGGCTAAAGCAGATGTCCATGCCCCTGTTATCCAGAATTGAGGAGGTAGAGACTGGGATCCATGGGTTTCCTGTCCAGAGAGTCAAGCAAGACTGGTGAGCTCCAAAGTCAGGGAGAGACTACTTCACCAAAAAAAAAAAAAAAGTGGACAGTGATTATGGAAGATATTCTGTGGTGGCCTCTGGCCTCCATTGACACTTGTGTATGTATCTATGTATGCATGCATGCATGTATGTATGTATGTATGTATGTATGCATGCATGTATGTATGTATGTATACATGTGTATATGTGTATATTTGATGTATATGTATACATGTATGTATGTGTATATGTGTCTATATATGTGTAATGTATATGTAGACTGATACATATGCATATATACATATATATTGATATATATCTATATCTATCAATATGTACACATATATGTACATATGTATATTGTATATATGTATATATGTATATTTATGTGTATGTATATATGTATGTGTATACATATATACACATATGTGCCTATACACGTGCATACACACACACAGCTTCAATAGCATGGACATGCTGCTTAGAAAATAAGGTAGACAAGGATTTATAGACTGAGCATCGTGAAAGATTCGTCTTGAGTCTCCTTACCCGCCACATGCCATTTCTATACCCTGTGAACATAGTGTCTTTACTAAAGTTGTGACTTGGGTGCTCCTCGCTGTTCCATTGCTCCCTCCCAGTAACTAGTATAACTTTACAAACTGAACTGAAAGACTATTTCCCAGACTAGTTCCCTTGCTTCAATACACAACAAGGTAGAGATGAATTAAACTTTTCCCCACAGCCTGAGTATCAGGTCTGAAAATTGCTCAAGTCATTTCTTTTTATTTTTAATTTAATCCAAATTAACATATATTGATGAGCAAAACCTAAAGAACATGAAGCATTCTGGGACAGGTCTGTGGTTTCTGTTATATATTCTGATTTTTCATAGAAAGCATAAGGAAGTGATAAAAATCTTGTAGCAGGGTGAAATACAGCAAAGCAATGCACACTGGACCACTGATTTTAGAACATACTCTTCTGAATAGTTTATGGCATCAAACAAGAAATTTGTTGAAAAAAAAAGAAACAGTTTCCTCTGAAGGAACTAAAACATTGGACTGAGATTCATGAGACTAAAAATATCTCACCTTTTGCATCAAACTCCATAACCTATATATATATATATATATATATATATATATATATATATATATATATATATATATATATAATTTTCCTTTACAATAAACAACGTAGCATAGCTTAACAAATTTTAAATGTCTACAGATTTTACTTAGGATATTAAAATCAGATATTCAAGGTACTTGCATAGAAAGTGCACATACATGTTGAACATATAAGTGAAAACAGACAGAGAAAGCCTCAAACAGCTCTTGGAGAACAAGACAAACCAAGTATTTGGAAACACCAAGTTTCACAAGAGATGGTAATTGAATACCAGGTATCAAATCATTGTAAGTGAATGTATGTGCATGTGTGTGCATGCAAAAACACTCAAAGAAAACACATCAGTAGATGCCAGTAGTCACCATCTATGAGCTTTGAAATAGTCCATGTGGCTCTTTCGCTTTGAAGGTGATTTCTTTCTAAATTTTTACAATGCCTATTTACTGTTTTCACTGGCAGGGGAATAAAAGCAATAAATGTCATAAGGAAATCGGCTTAAGGTTCAATAGGCCGTTTCAAGGGCAAGACTGTAAGAGCTGAGCAGGACCACAAAGCACCTTTGCAATATGACTGTTATTGCTTCATGGTTGAACCTGAGGTAGACACAGGCACAACATCCTAAGTGTGAGGAAAGTTGCAGCCTATGTCTTCCTCGTCACAGCAGACATTAAAGGGGAGTACAATGACTGAGGCAAAGAAGCCCCGTCCCCTCCCTCAGGCAACTCCCTTGCATTGCCTTGTCTTAGTTCTATGGCTCAGTAAGAGCAGTTACTCCATCCATGCATGGGTCACATTTTCAGCCTTCAGGAAAGTGAATTTAGAAAAATGCTGTCTAGCCACAATTTTGAGGGAATGGAGAGTGGTGTCTTGCCTTCCTCCTGCAAATATATATATTGCATTCAGGAAAACTTTTCCCTTCAGATTTCATTAGGATGCTAAGTACAATATCAATAGCACTATCCAAATTCATCTAGTAAGAAAACTCAAAACACACCAGCTGGGTTTCAGTCATGGCACACTTCCAAGCAGGGTGCCCAAACCTGGCATTTTTATTTCCTTGAGTTAAAAAAGAATTGGAGAAATATACAAGAAGTTACATATTACTAGGGAGATGCTGTGCAGTAAGACTGTAACTCAGATGACTAGTAGACTTGGTACATATTACTCACAGTTCACAGATTGAAATTTGCTTTATGGGACATAAGAATTCCCTACACTGCCAGAAGAAAGTAGACCAAGCTGGCAGCTTGGGTATAAAATACGACACTGAAATGCAACAAAGCAAATGTTTGGACAACCCCTAAGGAAGAATTACACTGTTATATAAAGAGATTGTTAAGTCCCCAAACTAAAAAGCCTCTTTGTACAAGTAAGGGAATCCATCACTGTGTAAGACCTGATCCAGTGGAGGCACTCATAGTAGCTATGAAATTGAATCTTGGCACATAGTTTATCTAGAGATATTTGTCCCAAGCAGAGGAACTAGCATCATTAGGGAGACAAATATACTGTAAAAAAATATTGAAACAGTATGCATGTCTCTTCATATATTAGACGTATAGAGAAGAGAATCAGTCATCCCCCTGGTCCATATTGCTAGAAAAAAAAAATAGTGAAACTTATTCACATAAAATCTTACACACAGATACTCATAGTTGTTTTATTTGTAGTATCCACAAAACTGGACCAGTCACATCTACAGAAGATTTATTTAATAAATGACCTTAAAAGAAATTACTTAATAAGTTGTATATCTATTTACTGGAATGCTATTCTACAACACTGAATGGGTTGTTGACTAAAATAACATGGGAGTCAAAAAACAGGCAAATTATACAAACAGTAAAATCAGGCAAATTATACAAACCTTGTACAGTCCAACTAATATAGGGGAAAGGAAATTTTACCCTGGGAGTTGTTTTGAAGCTAAGGGGGGTTTCAAGCTATAAAGCAACATGGGTGAGATTTTACTCCTCACATAAATTCCTGTGGCACTGATAGTTTCAGGATTGGATGCCTATGCACGTGACAATACTAACTGGCATTTACTAAATATCTGCTTGCTAAACGTTAGAGATACAGCAATAGTTCAGTGAAAACATGCATTCACTCCCACGTCCACTCATCTAACATATAATAGTCTTAACCACTGTTTGACCCAAGACTGTAAGAGAACTTATTTATTTATTTAATAAATGACTTTAAAAAGAAATTATTTAATAAATTGTATATCTATTTACTATTATATATTCATAAGAATTTCTAGTGATTAAATACATTGAGAAAATACAGCTTTGTTTTTAAATTCTTGAACCAATAGCCATTATTGTTTAAGAACTCATAGATTTGGGTACTTTCTCTAGCTCCTCCATTGGGAGCCCTGTGATCCATCCATTAGCTGACTGTGAGCATCCACTTCTGTGTTTGCTAGGCCCCGGCATAGCCTCACAAGAGACAGCTACATCTGGGTCCTTTCGATAAAATCTTGCTAGTATATGCAATGGTGTCAGCGTTTGGATGCTGATTATGGGGTGGATCCCTGGATATGGCAGTCTCTACATGGTCCATCCTTTCATCTCAGCTCCAAACTTTGTCTTTGTAACTCCTTCCATGGGTGTTTTGTTCCCAATTCTAAAGGGATCTGCAACCCTATAGGTGGAACAACATTATGAACTAACCAGTACCCCGGAGCTCTTGACTCTAGCTGCATATGTATCAAAAGATGGCCTAGTCGGCCATCACTGGAAAGAGAGGCCCATTGGACACGCAAACTTTATATGCCCCAGTACAGGGGAACGCCAGGGCCAAAAAGGGGGAGTGGGTGGGTAGGGGAGTGGGGGTGGGTGGGTATGGGGGACTTTTGGTATAGCATTGGAAATGTAAATGAGCTAAATACCTAATAAAAAATGGAAAAAGAAAAGAACTCATAGATTTATAGTGGGGAAACACCTAATTTACTATAAATTTAAAGCGGAATTCATCAACAGAAACTTTGTTCATGAGAAATCTCTTTGAAGGTGCTTGAGTACTAATAGCAAGGGCAAGTTCTTCAGAGGGACATAAATGTAAGTTGAGGCAAGAAAGGCAAGACATAATCGCAGTGTAATTGCTATGTTACTTAATTGTGTTTATGATATAGCTAAGCAGTTATATTTTTTTTTCCATTTTTTATTAGGTATTTAGCTCATTTACATTTCCAATGCTATACCAAAAGTCCCCCTTACCCACCCACCCCCACTCCCCTACCCACCCACTCCCCCCCTTTGGCCCTGGCGTTCCCCTGTACCGGGGCACACAAAGTCTGCGTGTCCAATGGGCCTCTCTTTCCAGTGATGGCCGACTAGGCCATCTTTTGATACATATGCAGCTAGAGTCAAGAGCTCAGGGGTACTGGTTAGTTCATAGTGTTGTTCCACCTATAGGGTTGAAGATCCCTTTAGCTCCTTGGGTACTTTCTCTAGCTCCTCCATTGGGAGCCCTGTGATCCATCCATTAGCTGACTGTGAGCATCCACTTCTGTGTTTGCTAGGCCCCGGCATAGTCTCACAAGAGACAGCTACATCTGGGTCCTTTCGATAAAATCTTGCTAGTATATGCAATGGTGTCAGCGTTTGGATGCTGATTATGGGGTGGATCCCTGGATATGGCAGTCTCTACATGGTCCATCCTTTCATCTCAGCTCCAAACTTTGTTTCTGTAACTCCTTCCATGGGTGTTTTGTTCCCACTTCTAAGGAGGGGCATAGTGTCCACACTTCAGTCTTCATTTTTCTTGAGTTTCATGTGTTTAGGAAATTGTATCTTATATCGTGGGTATCCTAGGTTTTGGGCTAGTATCCACTTATCAGTGAGTACATATTGTGTGAGTTCCTTTGTGATTGTGTTACCTCACTCAGGATGATGCTCTCCAGGTCCATCCATTTGGCTAGGAATTTCATAAATTCATTCTTTTTAATAGCTGAGTAGTACTCCATTGTGTAGATGTACCACATTTTCTGTATCCATTCCTCTGTTGAGGGGCATCTGGGTTCTTTCCAGTTTCTGGCTATTATAAATAAGGCTGCTATGAACATAGTGGAGCATGTGTCCTTCTTACCAGTTGGGGCTTCTTCTGGATATATGCCCAGGAGAGGTATTGCTGGATCCTCCGGTAGTACTATGTCCAATTTTCTGAGGAACCGCCAGACTGATTTCCAGAGTGGTTGTACAAGCCTGCAATTCCACCAACAATGGAGGAGTGTTCCTCTTTCTCCACATCCTCGCCAGCATCTGCTGTCACCTGAATTTTTGATCTTAGCCATTCTCACTGGTGTGAGGTGGAATCTCAGGGTTGTTTTGATTTGCATTTCCCTGATGATTAAGGATGTTGAACATTTTTTCAGGTGCTTCTCTGCCATTCGGTATTCCTCAGGTGAGAATTCTTTGTTCAGTTCTGAGCCCCATTTTTTAAGGGGGTTATTTGATTTTCTGAGGTCCACCTTCTTGAGTTCTTTATATATGTTGGATATTAGTCCCCTATCTGATTTAGGATAGGTAAAGATCCTTTCCCAGTCTGTTGGTGGTCTTTTTGTCTTATAGACAGTGTCTTTTGCCTTGCAGAAACTTTGGAGTTTCATTAGGTCCCATTTGTCAATTCTCGATCTTACAGCACAAGCCATTGCTGTTCTGTTCAGGAATTTTTCCCCTGTGCCCATATCTTCAAGGCTTTTCCCCACTTTCTCCTCTATAAGTTTCAGTGTCTCTGGTTTTATGTGAAGTTCCTTGATCCACTTAGATTTGACCTTAGTACAAGGAGATAAGTATGGATCGATTCGCATTCTTCTACATGATAACAACCAGTTGTGCCAGCACCAATTGTTGAAAATGCTGTCTTTCTTCCACTGGATGGTTTTGGCTCCCTTGTCGAAGATCAAGTGACCATAGGTGTGTGGGTTCATTTCTGGGTCTTCAATTCTATTCCATTGGTCCACTTGTCTGTCTCTATACCAGTACCATGCAGTTTTTATCACAATTGCTCTGTAGTAAAGCTTTAGGTCAGGCATGGTGATTCCACCAGAGGTTCTTTTATCCTTGAGAAGAGTTTTTGCTATCCTCGGTTTTTTGTTATTCCAGATGAATTTGCAAATTGCTCCTTCTAATTCGTTGAAGAATTGAGTTGGAATTTTAATGGGGATTGCATTGAATCTGTAGATTGCTTTTGGCAAGATAGCCATTTTTACAATGTTGGTCCTGCCAATCCATGAGCATGGGAGATCTTTCCATCTTCTGAGATCTTCTTTAATTTCTTTCTTCAGGGACTTGAAGTTTTTATCATACAGATCTTTCACTTCCTTCGTTAGAGTCACACCGAGATATTTTATATTATTTGTGGCTATTGAGAAGGGTGTTGTTTCCCTAATTTCTTTCTCAGCCTGTTTATTCTTTGTGTAGAGAAAGGCCATTGACTTGTTTGAGTTAATTTTATATCCAGCTACTTCACCGAAGCTGTTTATCAGGTTTAGGAGTTCTCTGTTGGAATTTTTAGGGTCACTTATATAAGCAGTTATATTTTTAAAAGCATAGTTTGTTTAAACTATGCTTTTAAAAATCAGTACAAGACCTAAGCTCTCTTCAGCAGGCATCTTTATTTGAAGTCATGCACTTCTTTGTCCCAGTTTCTACAGTTTGAGTACATCTTCCATCTATTCCAGGCAATCTGTTATTACATTGAACATGATTCCCCAAATAATGTTTCATTCTCCATTTTCACTGAAGAGGAACTATGCAAATATGAAGAAACAAGGAACCATATTCAGTCTCTTGAAAAGCCATCTTCTTTTGAAATTAACTTATAATAAGAGAGACAACTTTTTGGACATGTATCACGGTTAACAATGTGGCAAGATGAAAAATTATGCCACATTCAAGATAAGAGAATTAGCTTGAGTTAATTATAATCAGTTGCTGTGTGCTATTATTCTATTTAAATCCAAAGATGTCAAATACTGCTTTCATTATAATGTAAGACAAAAAATAAAATAAAACAACATGAACTGTTAGAGATTACGTTAAAAAATATTTAGAGACATAGCCCACATGAAGTATTGAACATTGAAGCCTGTCAGAAAATTATTTTTTTTAAATTACATAAGATATAGAATTATTCAATGCTCAAGTTTTGTTTACTAAGTTTTGTAAAAAATAGATGAATTATTGAATTAATTTACATGCATCTTCCTGTGAAGATACTGTGTGATTTGGATAAAGGAAAATTTTAGTTCGATTCCAAAGTTTTCAGTTTGATATTCTGTTGTCTGCATCCTCGACAACTTGCACCTCAGGCAGTATTCTCATCTGCATGTGTATAAATTGCTTTGGCTGATTTTAAAACAATCAGCATAGTGAGCAAAAAGACTTCCCAGAATATTGAAGACTATGTATGAGTAGGGATATCTCCAGAATGACACCCCAACCCTCCATCCCTACTTTATCTAAATGAAAATTTTCCTTTAACCATTAGCTCTGAATCCTCTCTATAAAGAAGCTAACAATCCACATGAATTATTGCTTTAATACACAAAGAACTGAGTAAGAAGTTGGTTTAGCACTCCTGGGAAAGATAGCACCGAATCTGGGTTTGTATTTTTGTTTCATTCATATACCCACTAGTACACTCACCTACCCATTTTTCACTGAATTCCCTGAATAAATAAAACACCATGAAATGTTTGATATGGTTGAGGTACAAGGGATTTCCATGTATAAAAGAACATGTATTGTGTGACCCTGGGAAAAAGTTCAGATAAAAGTTCCTTACGTGTGTTTTTTTCTTCTTCGTTAGGGTATTAGAGATAGATGTGGATTGGCTACTTAGTGGACATATTGAATGGCACATTTTCATTTCCACGTGCAATGACTTTTGTAATGGCCCAGGGCTCAGAGTAAGTTCTCAGTAAAAAATGCCCATCATCCAGCCCTCATTCTTAAGAAAATATCTGGAGGAAACAACCTGAAACTTTTTATACAACAGTGAATAATTATTAGAATGTAATCCCACTACACTATGGATTGACTATTCAAATTTGGGTAATTATACCAAATACCTTCAGTTTCCTTGTATTTAACTTACAGAGATTTTTGGATGCTGTTAAACAGTACTGACAAGTGAGTAACACTGATTACTTAATATAGTGCTGAAAGACAAGTATTTAATAAAGAAATCTACTTTGATCTAAATTATCAAAATTATTCAATTTATTAGATCACCTCAACTCTTCTCTTGTCCTAACGCTAACAGATGCAAATATTACTTATTATGCCTAATTAAATTTGCTCTCATAATTTTAAGGAAGTTCTATTAGACAATGTGAAAGCAGGTTTTTGTCCCACCTACCTGATTGTATACTTGTAAAGTGCAGTCAGTCATGCTATTTTAACCTTTACTACTTTAGGTCCCTCCCTTATTCTGAAAAATGTGATTCATGGCATATCAACAGGCTGTGAAGCAATGCATATAAGTAGAAAGGTATATAAGGATTATCAAAATACATTTTAAACATCAAGCAGAGGACAGGCAGATGTTAGCACAGAGAATCACACACAGAGAAGCAGCACATGTAGGGTTTCACTCATGATTCTTAAGTTTGACAACACGGAATCTAACAAGAAACAGCTCTTAAATGAGCCAGGCTGGACTTAATATCGTAAGTTTAAAAATCTGAAAGCAGTCTTCTTTGAAAAATGCATAACTGTGTTAAGAAGTCAGAGGAGTAGATAGGAGGGTAACAGGGATCTATTTTGATCCAAGCCTTGGGATGTGGCTTAAAATGGAAGGAATTCCAAACTTTTTATTGTCACCTAATTCAAAGCAGTTCTGTAACATACACCCATTCTGTGTCTATCTCCATGATGTCAGTTGCTCTACATACATAACTTATATTGGAGATAGGATTCAGCTAAAGCTAGAAAGGCAGATGCTTCCCTGGGAATGTGCCTTTTCTATCCATACAGAGGCCACTGACTTACTACTGTGGAAGATTCAGTTACGCACTGAAGTTCAGAAGTAGAAGTTGACAGTGAAAACTACATCAGGTTTCTTAATTAAACAAAGATCCTTATTAGCCTTTGGCCTAATTTTAGTAATTCATAGTTAAACAGTAGAAATTAAAAATCACTAAATTTTATTGCTAATAAATCTCTGTAACTAATTTAAAACCCTTCTAGTCACAGCTAGAAATAGCTATGTCACTAGCTCCTTACTTCAGCTACAACACAGTTATATCATTTGTAGCTCATACAACATCCTGATTTCCTTCCGGTATAATACATGTTACACTTCATTTCACATGTCAGATTCTACATGAGACCTTATTGTGGCCATAAGAGACTGAAAAAGAGACTATCAATGATGATGTCAGGAGATAAAAGTGTAGTTTTGCTTTAAGAAAACTCACAGCATGGTACTGTATATCTTTAATCTCTGCACCTGGGAGGTAGTCAAGTCTATATAAGCTAGAGTCCAGCCTGGTCTCCATGGGGAGGCCCAGGCAAACCGGAACTATGAGCCAGTAATGTTTTGTTTTGTTTTGTTTTTTGTAAAACATGTTTTCATAGCCATTCCATATATGCTTGCAAATAAGAATCTACTGTAGCTTCCATACTGTTCTCTACTAAACTTATCAAAAGCACTGAGAGGGAAACGGCTGATCCTAGGGCACAACTGGAAATAGATAAGAAGTTGAAATTATCTTTGTACAGTTAAAATGCAATGGCATGCTGACAAAATAAAGAGAGAAATAAATGAAAAGAAAGAAGGGAAGGAAGAAAGGAGGGAAGGAAGGAAGAAAGGAGGGAAGGAAGGAAGGAAGGAAGGAAGGAAGGAAGGAAGGAAGGAAGGAAGGAAGGAAGGAAGAAAGGAAGGAAGAAAGAAATTTTCATGGTAGGATCCTGTCAAAGACTCAGTTGCTGACTCTCAATGGCCAAAGCTGGATAATGTTCATTAGTGAAAAGGTGAAGAAGCATTAGGCAATAAATGAAACCATCAAATAAATACTTATTATCCCACACTGATCAAACATATATAGAACCTATAAATAAATGGGATATATATCAAAATTGCCAAAGGAATTCTAAGACAATCATTAAATAACCATTAATCTCCCTTTAAGAAGGGGGAACGTCCCTTTCCACAATGTGAGCTAGACAGTGATTTACTTGCAATGATGAGTGTGGAGTAGAGAACAAAATACTCCAGAGGGTCAAAAGCAACATCAACAGTCACATCTAGTTCTGATACCAGAAATGGCATAATGGGAATGGTACTTTTCTGTGGTTCCCATCCTCATGGCATGTAAATCTAGATTTCTCATAAGGAAAACCTTAGTTTCACCTTAGAAAAGCCTATCTTAGCAGGTATACCATGAAATTACTTACTTATATCCCCCCTATGCAATAAAAGAAGGCAATAAAAACTACAATGGCATCAAGCAGGTCCTAGAAGAGGACTATGACCTAACAAAAACTAAAGGAATTTCAATCAACTGTGTACTTTATTATTTACTCAAAATAATATGTGTGTGTGTGTGTGTGTGTGTGTGTGTGTGTGTGTGTGTGTGTGTGTGTGTAAGAATATACATGGCTGCAAGTGTAGTGTTGAAGTCAAAGAACACTTTTAGGGAGTAGGTCTTTTTCTTTCAGTATAGAAGTTTGTTAGGCTTACATATCAAATTCCTTTCTTTGCTGTTCCATCTTGCTGCCCCTAAACTGAAGACTTTAATAACGCTGGAGTAATAAGGATCTATAAATTTGAAAGATTATGTGGCTAGAGAGAAGACTCCGGAGGTTAACAAAAAAATGACTTTCATTAGCATATAGAGGTGAGTTAAGATTTCCAGCATCCACGTAGAAAGACACACATGGTTGTGCACACTTATAACCCCAGAAATTGAGAATAAGAGTATGAAAACAGCTCCAGCCTGCTGCCTGCCAGTCTCACCTAAGTGGTGCAGTTCCATATTCACCGGGAGGCCCTGAGTCAGGAAGGGAAGGCAGAAATCCATCTAGCATCTTAGTTTCTCATCAGCATGTGTGTACAAGGACCCATACATCCGCACTCATATGTAGACTGTAGACACCATAGACAGGCATACACCCTCCCACACAAAGAAAAAAAAATGTATGAAATCAATGAAGTTGCCAATGATAAGGATGCTGAGTATGCATCTCATGGGAATGCCATGCTCTGCCTCCACCATGACTTAGTAAAGTTAGACATTTTTTATTAGGTAAGAACTATTTAATGGGAGTAAAAAAAAAAAATACAAATGCCAATAATCATGTAGGTTATGTCTTGAAAGTAAATACCCAGCTCACAAATTTTCAAAGAAAAATCTATAATATTGATTTTAAATACATAGATTTAAAAAAACTATAATAATCAATTTATCAAGAAGGCAGCAAAACTTTCTGAGACTAACGTTGAAAGACTTCAGGTAGCCATAAAAACGTAGACATTCATAGCATTTTTATTTCAAGTGTCCAAGATATTAAGCAGATAAATAAAAGATAACCTTGAGACAATAGATTATCAGCCATTGTTAAAAGCTTCAGATGATGCTAGTGGGAGGTGTGGAAGTCAACCTTGTGAAGGAAAAAGGAGGATGGAGGGCAGAGCACCACAGATTCCTAAAACTACTCAGAATCCTGATCTGCCATAGATGGCATCAGATCTAAGATAGCTCCTGGAACACCAGTGAGACAGCATAAAGGAATCGAGACCTGGGTGACTGCTTCCCCATCTTCTCTGAAGTCTTAACGGGTGTCTGTTCTTCCCCCTACCCCCCAACTGATTCTGAGTTACCTCTTCAGGAAGGGCTTTTGTTGGTACGAGATGTGATTGATCTAGGATTTAGGGGCTCGGGATTGGCTCAAACACTCTATTTAAGCTTCTGTGCTGAGCAATGAATTCAGATCTGCACCTTGATGCTGGTATCTGAAGTCTGAGTCCCAGGATTCATGAAGTGACTCCATCACCTCTTAACCCCCATCCTTGGTCCTGTTCCCACAATACTATCAACTTAAAAGTATGTATATGTTAAAGAATCGGTCTGCATTTAAACAGGCACAAAAGAATAGCAAACCCAGAAAAAGATCCTTCCATGTGCAGCCAACTTGTTTTCTGAAAGGAACCAGGAACACACAATTGGAAAATGATAGGTCCTTTCAAAAATTGTGTTGTAAAATCTATGCACCCATAGGTGGAAAAATAAAATCAGAGCATTTCTCTTACAATGAAAAATATTCAGTTCCAAATAGGTTACTTCAATGCAAAGCTGCAAGCCATGAAAGTACTAAAAGAAAACATAGGAGAAACCTGTGACATCAGTTGGTATAATGATGTTTTGGATTGACCTCAAAACCTCAAAAGCACAACATCTCCATCTCCATCTCCACCCCCCCCCCCACACCTTTCTGTGTATAAGTGTGCATGTGTGTGTGTGTGTGTGAGAGAGAGAGAGAGAGAGTGTGTGCAGGTATGTGTACAGCTATGTGCGTGCACATGCATGTGAGCATCTGTGTGTGTGTGTGTGTGTGTGTGTGTGTGTGTGTGTGTGTGTGTGTGTGAGAGAGAGAGAGAGAGAGAGAGTGTGTGCAGGTATGTGTACAGCTATGTGCGTGCACATGCATGTGAGCATCTGTGTGTGTGTGTGTGTGTGTGTGTGTGTGTGTGTGTGTGTGTGTGTGTAAGACAAAATATCTGGAAAAAAATCAACCTATAAGAGGAGAGCATAACCTTCGTTCACAGTTTCAGAGATTTTAGCCATGGTCATTATGTTCTGTCACTTTGAGACCCAGGAAGTAGAACAAGATACTCACAGTATGGTCATTAGTGTAGAGAGAAAGACTGGAAGGGACTAAGATTCAGATGTACTGTAAGTAGCCACCACCACCACCACCCCTTCTGTCCCCTTAAAGTACTGCCATACCCAATCATACCACCTCTTTAATACTTGAACTTCACTGGATATTTCAGGTCTAAACCATCACAAAAGGCAACACGTACAAAATCAGATAAAGAGGATGCTCCCAAACTGTATAATCTTCAGAGGAAAGGAAAAAATGAAGACCATCATTGATTATTTAAAATGATTTAAAGGGTGAAGGTCTTGAGAAATGACTGGTGGAGCAAGGATAAAACATCCGTTCCTATTTCTAATTTTTTATCTACATAAATGTCTAAAAAAGGTTTTAAATGGATACAGTACCAAACATGGCAGTATGTGCCACAACAACAGGTAGGACTTCAAGTTGGAGGCTAGCCTTTTTAAAATAATGAGACTTGGCCCCATATAAACAAGTACTGATGCAAATGAATGAATGAATTGATGTATTCAGAATGCTCAATAGCAAAGCACATTGAATAAAAAACAAAGCAAATAAAAACTACATGAAACTGAAGGCTTACAAAAAACAGTAAATAGTGAAAAGAATGCTAGATCAATTTCCTCTAACTGTGCAACCTTAGTGAGAGATACTATAGAAGTATAACAACTACAAAGGTTCCATGACCTTTAAGGAGAATAGTAGTCGTGTCATTGTCCCCAAAGTTTATTTTGTGGTTGTTATTGCTGAGAGCAAAAAATTATCAACTATATGATGTTTGGGTAAATTAAAGTTCTTAATGTCAAGAAATATTGTACAAGAAAAATAAGAAAACCAGTGGGAATATATCCTCTTGTGTTATATTTGGGGTGCAGGTATTGTTCATCATATGCATGTTTCTTAGCTACAGAGAATTATATTCCCATAGCAACGAGAACATAAATACCACCCAAGTTCAGGTGGTTGAATAAAGTCTGCCATGGCAAGTATCTAAATGGTGAAATGGGTAATAGCTGGTCAAGATAAAATAGAAAGTGGTCCTTGACACATGAGGTCAGGGAACTTCTGGGAAGAGAGAAAGAGAAAGATTATAAAGCAAGGGGACCAAGGAGTGGATTACAAGATGGAACCTTCTAGCTGTGACAGGAATTGCCATGCCCAAGGAATCTCAACGTTATGGCTGCCTAAACAACACCTGAACAATTCCACAAGAGTTAGCATGCCAATGTAGGTAGGGGCAATTTTGTAGGAATCCAAGACTAGATGAAGAGCTACAAGCCATTAGTAACTACTAGAATGTGGAGAGTTGGTTTTCTCAAGGAAGTAGCACCCTGTTTGGTTATCCAATACAAATAGTGAGCTCTAGGGAATATACTGCAGGAAACACTTTGTAGACTGTACAGGCTGTAGGTATGCGTTTACTTATTCATATGTGTACAAAACAACTGCAGATAACATCTACAAGGCTATGGATTTGGAGGGAGCAGATGTGGGAGGAGTACGAGGGAGGAGAAAAAGGGGCTGATGACATAGTTATATTTTAACCAAATCTTAAAACATTAAAAAGAAATGTCCCAAACATGGAGATCATATCTCCAAGAACAGAGAAGCTAACCAGAGGGGATGATCCTGAATCTAGGGACAATTTAAAAACAAAAACTTTGGTGACTCTGATGGTTTTAACACTCTTCATGGTTTTTTGTTTTGTTTTTTTATCAACACTGTCCACAGTGGTCCAGAAATAGTACCTACTTTTAGAAAAATTGGAGCTGATACATAAACATGTGCACAATAGATGATTGAGAGCACTATTTTGCAAGCGCAGATGCATTTATTGATTCAAGTGAAAATACACTCAATTTAAAATGAGTGCATTGGGTAAACATGTATTTAAAGAGGAACTTAATGGGATTAAGTACAAATGGGGAAAACCTTTATTTTACAAACATCTAGAAGCTATCTGATAATTACAAAAAATAAAATTGCTATCATTTCTAGGACAAAATGACTTATGAGCAAGCGGGTATAAAATATTTAGTGGAAGACTGTAAAAGTTGTGATCTATATAGATGTACTTTTGTTTAATCACACAAATATTAATAGGTCATGACAGAAAGTTCATGAATTCCAATAACACAAGTTGATTCTCAAGGATATCATTGATTTTTGCCAAATTTTCACATCAATATTGAGTAAAGTTGCAATGAATACATGTTGTTTCAAAATAAGCAGTGATTGATAATTTCATTGGTATTAATAACTAAGCAAAAACAGAATAAAAAGACTTTTACTGGAACTTCTTTGAATCTATAATGACAGGAATTCCTTACTTGACAGTCAACACATTTCTAACACTAAAAATTTGCTTACTGGTTTTCTTAATTTGTCGTCTACTTAACAATATGTTGTTTACTGACCAGACACAATTTATGTAAATTATATTAGTACATAGATAGATAGGTAGATAGATAGATAGATAGATAGATAGATAGATAGATAGATAGATAGATCTGGAAAACAAGTGGTACTGGGCTAGCAGAGATGACTTTTTTTCCTATGGTGTGCAAACAACCCCACAATGGCATATGTCAAGCTGTCCCTAGGAATTCTGGCATGTGAAAGTTGAAAAGAGAATAATGCAACTGTGGTTGGAATTTGGCAAGGACCTTTCTCTTCCTATGTTCAGTGCCCTAGTTTTGATCTTCCAATATTCGCCCTGAATAAAGAATGAAAAGTACCACATACCATTGTGTAGAATTTTAACTATCACAGACGCTAATACAGTTCACTTAGAAAGCTGTGGACCTCTAGTTTTAACATTGCTGTTAACAGATATCACTAAATATACATGTTAAATTTTCACTAACAAAGCAACTAGGCTCAATAATGCATAAGTATTGAAAAGTCTGTAGTATGTCACTGCTTTACTGTAGCTCATGAGTACAACAGAACGACCACCTCTACCATATTGTTGTAAAATATGTTTATTATGAGCCTACTTTCAAAGAAACACTCTAGAAAACTCTGAAATCCAGAATATTTTTGCCTTATAATACTACAAATATCAATGCCATGGGACACAAAGTATGCACACATGAACAGAGAGAGAGAGAGAGAGAGAGAGAGAGAGAGAGAGAGAGGTGATTAGGCAGGGAAACAGAAAGAAGAACGTATAACAGCAAATAAACAAACAACAATGTTTAAAAATAAACACACTTACAACTTGGAGGAGCTATCTTAGTTCAAGAAAGCAAAATATCTGAAAACCAAAGACACTTTGCTAATGAAATACCAGAAAAATAACACCAAAGAACATTCAGAAAATGTTGAACATTGAATGTATGCTAAACAATATAATATCAATTTTAACCATTTGAGTGCCAATAATATCAAAATGATTTTCTAGAAATGTCCATGTTCTTAAATGATTCATATATGTGTAAACATAGCTGCTCACATGGCAATAACCTGTATTTCTCTATCCACATCCATGGAAACAGAGAAAATAAATAAGGGAAAGGAGAATTGTCGAATCCAGATAAATGGAAAAAGTAATCCAAAGATGAAAACACCAAATATTAGAAAAATATCTATGAATGAAATTATTTATTAAGATTCTTATATATACACTACATGAATATATAAAATACATATATACATATCTAAAACTATAAGTTTTTAGTTTTAAGCACACAAAGTTTGAAAGCTTATAATTGCTGTTTATAGAGGAGCAATTGTAAAGTCAGTGAAATAACAGTTATCTAGATTTATATCTAGTAACTAACTGCCCCAGACCACATTAGTCCACTATAATTCTTATTTACAGATAAGAGAAGCATCTTTGAATAGCAAACATATCATGGGTGGATTAATTCATGAAATCTCCCCAGATCCATGTCCAAGAAAAAAAAAAAAAAGCTTAATTTTTAAGGCAGAAAAAAGCCACAATGCACATATTTGTCATAATTCTTTATGTCATCACTGTATTATTGTATAATCTAATGTTTCAACCTTCACACTGCATAAGAGAAATCTCTTCAGGATTTCAAATTTCTAGTCTAAATGGTCAGGGACTCCAGATTTCCCCTTGTGTTTCTGGTCCTACAGTTTACTTTAGCCTTCTGGGTTTCTCAGACTGACAGAATGAAGGGAATTCGGTGCTCTGACTGACTAGCAATGAAATCTCTCACACCATTTCCCAAGATTCATCTCAGATTTATGGCTACACGCTTAGAGATATCATGATGCAGAAATGTTGGGCAAGGAATAAAACTATATTTTCCCCTTTCTCACTTCAGTGAAGCACAATTTCCATTTATCACACTGTATTTCCCCACACAATATGTTCTTCAGAGCCAGGGTTATAAATTTGAAAATATTTATAGGCAAGTCTACCATGGATGCCATTTATCCCTTGCTGGCATGTTCCTTTAGCTCCTGAGAGACACGCATCACATACGAATAGCTTACAATCCTGTACTGGCTGGGATTTTTTTTTTCTGCTAAGTATAAGGTTCTGCTTTGATTATAATACCTTTGTGTAGTTCAGAGAAAATTTGCTTATGAATCTTCTGAAATGTTCCAACTTTAGGTTTCTAGGTAAACTACTACTTTTTCAAATATTTGCTTTGTTTTTTGAGATTACAAAATTATCACATCATTTCTCCCTGCCTTTTCCTCCCTCTAATCCCTCCCAGGTACCCACCCCTCTTTGCTATAATTCATAGTTTCCATTTTCATGCATTATTGATATCATATATGTTATATTGTTATGTGTTATGTGTTCTATGTTATGTGTTACATGTTATGTATTATATATTATATATCATGTACCATATATTATATTCTAGTGTCTAAACACTTAAATAAAACCTTATAAGCTTATATAGTTTTACTTGCATGTATATGCCTGCAGCACTGATGATTCAATATTAGATAACCAATTGGTGTGCTTCTCCAAAAGGGAGACTGTTTCTCCCACCCTTAGCAGTCCGTACTTGTCTGACTCCTTGTCTAGTTTGAGGCCTCATTGATTTCCCTTGGGTCATGCTTAAATAGCCATATTGGTGAGACTTCGAAAGTGTAGCTTCTGAATAATTCAATTTAACTTGAATGTAACACTTTCTCCTACATACAGTTCTACAAATATAGTTAGCAGATTTGATTTATAGAATTGTACATGGCAATACAGAATTGTAAATGTCAAGTAAAAGACACAGATAGGTTCTCCATGTATTGGTAGAACAATAAGTCTATGACCTGTATGGAATCCAGGCAGGATTACCCTGATGTAATAAGGTAAAACAGGACGGAGTATCCTGGGTTAAACTACAGGAAAGTCCTGCTCTCTCTCTCTCTCTCTCTCTCTCTCTCTCTCTCTCTTCTGGAGATGCAGTAGATGGCTGAGAAAGGTTAACTGGGCTTTTTGGCAATGGGAACTTCTTTGGTTTTGAAAAAGGTCACATTCTTCAATCCTGAAGGCATCTTTTATACACATGCTCAATATGGAGGCTAAACAACTGTCCCTAAACCAGCTTAAAAACATTTGAGAGACATCAGGAGATCGATCTCCTCTTGTGTATGGGATAGGGACCAAATCTTAAATAAAATAAAAATAAAATAAAATAAAATTGTTGACATTTAATCCAAAGAATGTCCAGAATTTGAGATATATTTTGTACCTGCCTTCTTCAATGTACAGATATAATTCACCCACCTAAAGAATGTATAATTTTGAACACATGTGTTCTTATTACCATTTGGAACATCTTCTGGGTATATATGTCCAGGAAAGGTATTTCTGGATCCTCCGGTAGTACTATGCCTAATTTTCTGAGGAACCACCAGACTGATTTCCAGAGTGGTTGTACAAACTTGCAAATTCACCAGCAATGGAGGAGTGTTCCTCTTTCTCCACATCCTTGCCAGCATCTGCTGTCACCTGAATTTTTGATCTTAGCCATTCTGACTGGTGTGAAGTGGAATGTCAGGGATGTTTTGATTTTCATTTCCCTGATGATTAAGGATCTTGAACAATTTTTCAGGTGCTTCTCAGCTATTCGGTATTCCTCAGGTGAGAATTCTTTGTTTAGCTCTGTGCCCCATTTTTTAATGGGGTTATTTGATTATAGCAGCCTCATTTATAATAGTGAGAAGCTGGAAAGAACACATATGTCCGTCAACAGAGGAATGGATACAGAAAATATGGTAATTTACACAATGGAGTACTACTCAGCTAATACTGGATTTTCTGATGCCATTTTCTTCATTAACTTCTATGTGTATAAACTTCATTTATATACTACTGGTACAAATTTTCTACAAAAAAAGATAGAATTTAAGAATTGTAGCAATCATATAGTTATGACAGTGAGAATATTGAAAATCATGAATCCTTAAGGCCCTAAAGACACTTAAGTAATATGTCACATTTCTGAGTCCTAAATCTCCCTCTTTGAGGCAACTAAGACATGGGAGTTTTTGATAGCATGGTATGTTGTGTTTTGTGTTTTTCACTTAAGATTTTAATGTTTATATTAATTTTTTCCAATAATATACACCCTTATAATTTTCTATAGGGCACAAAGGTGAAACACCAGAATTATTGAATACTATCATTACATAACACAATCTTAACATATGTTTATAAATTGGGATATCCTTACACATTTAGAAAGTTTGGAAGTAATTAAGTGCTTTAAAATTTGCAGTAATATATCAAGGGAGATTTCCAGAAATAGGAAGAACATACTTTTTTGGATGAGACTATTGTGTCAATGTGATATATACTTTTAACTTATTTTTCAGAGGTCGAGATATTTTTCAAGAAAAGAAATCGGGGCGTTGACGGAGTAGCGCAGTTGCTTTCTGCTGTGGAAGGTCTATATATCACTGCTCTGCCTGTAAAGCACAGGGGTGCTGTCACAAATCTTGTTTCTACTTACAATTAATTAAGCAAAACTAAAACGTTGAAAGTACTACAAATCAAATTTAATTTAAACGACTATGATGGTTTCAACAGAGATGAATGGGATGTCTGTCTTATGCATCATTACATCCTTTAAATCCTCTTAAAACATCTCAATGGGAAAACTCCTGACTTTGGGAAGAGATTCCTTTACCACTGAGATCGCAATTAAATTACCAAGACAACACCTGAACCCTACCCAAGTGGCTGCAAAAGGACAATTCTTTCAACTAATTTCTTTGCCTCATCAATATGACTTTTTAATGTGAATCCAATACGTAGGCAATACAAATTTTATAACCTGATCTATCCTGAACTTTATAGACCATATGCCATTTCCAGTGTAAAAATGCAATCTTGATTTAGGTGCTTAATTAAAAGGAAGGCTACATGATAAATTAATACTCATCTGTAAGTTAAAATATGTCTCATAGAGCGTCTCATGGTCATAGTCTTAACCCTGTACACATTTGAAGGCACATAAGAAATTCTATACACCGTGCTATCTCATCTTTACTAAGGCAGTTTTGTTTTATTATTTCATAACTTCATTGCATCTCCTGCATCCTGTGATTTCTTCTCTTATGGCAGAATCTCCACATCTCTTCTCTCAGCTCACACACAGAAAATGAGCAGAAGGTGGGATTTGTCATGACTAAAATGCCCATTTTTTTTAATTGGGTCAAATCGCAGATACATTTATGACTTTCTTCTGAAATACGCAAGAAAGTAACTTTCAAATCATTTATATAAGTTTATGTAAAGTTTATGTATTTATTGGCTCTATCATTTATTATTGTAGTTTTCATGAAACAACATATTAGGATATAATACTGAATTCTGGTTAGTTGGAACTTAATAATTTACTTGCTTTGATAGGCCAGGACATCATAAGAAAAAGAAACTGTTTATATCAGTGCCTGGTTTGTCCTCAAAATAATTTTTAATAGGTATGAAATTGAAATAATTCAGTAGCCAAACCTGTGTGTGTTTCTGAGTGTGTGTGTGTGTGTGTGTGTGTGTGTGTGTGTGAGAGAGAGAGAGAGAGAGAGAATGTTTCATCATTACCAACACTTTCCAAATCAATTGCGCTCAAATGAACATTTGAGAAGCCTTAGTTCTTAGTTTTTCTACTATTCCTGTTAGAAAAATACCAACATATACATGTGCACACACACACACACACACACACACACACACACACACACACACACACAATTTTCCCACTCTTCATCTTAAATATAACGTATTGTGGGTTTGATATCTCCTTCACTTCTGCAACTTCATCCTACTTCTTTTCAAATGTCTCATATTGGTACCTATATAAAGAAAAGCCTACATCTGGTTTTGGATTTTCTCTCTATATTTGTGCTTCTCCCTGAATTTCATCCATGTGACAATCAATAGGCTGATATTCGTTAAGTTCAGGCACACAGCACTAGTGTGACTTTGCTTTACCAGACAGATTACACATTACCACACAGATTAACACATCACATAGGGGTGAAATCGGGAGCTGAGGAGAAACTTACATGTAGCCGTGAAGAAAAGCCCATTGTGAAGTAGGACTACAGCCTGGTCTAAATTACTCCACACTGTGTAAAGCACTAGTTTTGAGGCAGCAACATGCTCTCAGATACTCGATTTCACAAGAAGCATTTTACTCCACTGTGAGTATAAACTCAGAGGCTAAATCTGCCACCTGTTGTAAATGTGTAAACGCAGAAATGTGACACACAGACTCTACACACGCATTGCTAAAATAGTGAACCATCTTATGAATGTATCAATATGCATTAGAACTACCTGAACAAGACAATGACTTACTGAAAAAATAATAGGAAAACCAGGCTAGCTAACTTATGAACACACTAGACTGAGGAAGGATGGACACCCTCGTATGGACCCCATAACAAGGAAGGTATTAACCATGCTCACACTTGCAAGCCCATCACCTAATTAACTAAACTACCTCCGCAGTCCTCTTTATGTTGTAATTGTTATTCTATTTGTCTTACTCCTCTCAGGTCTTTATTGTGGGCAATGGTACCATTATTGGCAAACACTGCACAGAATTAATCTTTAAAAATCTTTCCTAAGTACTATTTTTTAAGAAGGAAAATAAACTATGGTAAATACATAAAATAGATTACATAGATGATAGATAGATAATACATAGATATATTACATGCTAATATGTATATGTAATATATATTCATCAGTGCCTGACAAATACAGAAGTGGATGCTCATAGCTATCCATTGGACTGAGCATAGGGTCCCCAATAGAAGAGGTAGAGAAAGTACCCAAGAAGCTGAAGGGGTTTGCAGTCCCATTGCAGGAACAATAATATGAACCAACCAATACCCCCAGAGCTCCCAGGGATGAAATCACCAACCAAAGATTGCACATGGAGGGACCCATGGCTCCAGCCACATATGTGGGATGGGAGAGGGGAGCTTCTGGAGGGGAAACAAGGAAAGGGTATAACATTTGAAATGTAAAGAAAGAAAATATCTAATAAAAAAGAAAAAATATATTCATTATAGCTAAAGGAAAATTAATATATATTAAAATTTAGGTATTAAATGTATTCAAAATTTTTATGGGCTTGAAAGAGTAGCTGTGTGTTTTGATTTTGTTTTACATGCATATACTGAATTAATTCATGTAGATGTCAACCACTAAAGTTATCTTCTGATGAAGCAATCTGGAATTTGTTATGAAATCATTTTTCCTATAATATTTGTTTTCATGAGTTATTGTTAGTTTTCTTAGTGTAAACCCATCTTTGGCATTAAGGAAAAACTGATCATAAATACATGAGTACCACACTGTTACATTTAATGCATTTTATTTGCTGTGTTTCCACTTTTGATCTTAACTGAACTTGTGGATTGTTTTTGTTTCATTGGGTCCAGCAGTGTTTAGGTTTTGAGAAAATAGACAGAGCTGGTTCTCATCTATTTTCATGATCTTACATGTAGATAGAGATGGAAGGACTTATTTCATCAGAGTGTTAATTTCAACTTTTAGCGGTCTTTCATGTTGGACATAGGCCTTGTACATGCTACACAAGTACTCCACCACGGAGTTATTCCCCTGACCAATCTAATCCTAAATTTGAGCTATAATTACTTGATGTAGATGGCTTGCATATATTTGCAATCTTGAGTCATCTGTAGTAGATTCTTCTCACACTTCCATAAGTATTTTTCTTCTTTGTGGTTTCTAAATCTTCTCAAGTCAATATAAAAATAACATTTATTATTTCATAATCCTTTTTATTTATAATGTGACTTCTTTTACTTCATTTAATGCTACCAAATTATATTTATTATTAATCTTTATGAGAAAGCTTTTGAAATTGTTCCATTTTATTTATTACTTATTGTAGTACTCCTATAATCTTCATTATGATTATATTTTTGTTTTCTACCTAATGTCTTTATATACTAGTATATACAGTATCTTTATTAAGGCATAATGTTAAATTAGATGATTTGTTTTGAGTATACAAGCAATGATTTTAATAAGTTTATAGAGCTGTGTAACCATGGCTACATATTGTTAGAATATTTCCTTCACATATGCCCAAGTTCCATTGAGCTCATTTGGTGATCCGTCCCAGCTCCCAGCCTTAACCCAGGGTTATGGGTCCCACTTGTTTTACTTAGAAAGTCTTTAAGATTCTTCCGTATTACAGCACATAACTGAATTTTGTTTCATTTATTATGGAATAGCATTCTGTTGTTTGGGTATGTGATGAATGCTTAGCACATGGGTATGCAAAAGTAGAGGAATTTTGGTTTGTTCTCATTGACAACTGTGATGAATGATATGACTAGGCATCCTTGTACACAAGGCCTTTTGTTTTCATGCAGTCTTTTATTTTCATGTAGCTTGAATATCCACATATCTAAGAGAGAAATTGCTAGGTCACATGCTGAGTTTATATTTGGCCTTTAAAGAATCTGTCAAAGCAGCTCCATTTGCCCATCACACCACCATGTGCAAACGCACAAATCTAGTTCTTGATGGAGGCCTAAAACCCTCTTTGTTCCTAGGAACCTTCATTGGGTAAGATGTTCTTTCTTTCTCCCCTCATCTTCTTGAACCCCCTTTGCTCCTATATATAGCTATATCTACATCTACAGAATAAGCTTCAGATCAGCGGCTTTTGAACCTGCTTTCTTCAAGAGCTACTGTTAACTGGTTACATGGTCCTTTCCTCTACTATCCTTTCCTGGGTCCATTGCCATTTCTTCACTCACAAGCTTAGCCATCATTCACTGGATCAATAAAAGAACTAATCTACCAGCTTTAGGTCGTGTATCTCCTACAATGGCTCAATCTTAATATGGTCAGACTACCATATCAGACATGCAGCCAAAAAAGTGCACGTGCCCAGATCAAATTGCAAATTGCAAAAAAACAAACAAACAAAAAGCAGCATGTATAGTCAAGACATTCTATCTCTCATCAAATCCACTAGTCCTATAGAGGTATTTTCTAATGAGAGTTACCCAGGTAAACCTCCAGACATGGAATTTAAAAGGACAACTATAAACTTTATCCAAGAATTCAAGGAACTTAAGATATGAGCAAGAGTTTCATTTAATACCAAGAGGATAACAATAAATGCTTGAGTGATGTCCAAGAATATGCGAAAACATAGCCTAATGAAATTATAAAGGTAATTCAAGATTTAAAAGATGAATTCAATAAAGGGAAAATTTTAAGAGAATACAAACTGATATAAAATTGGAACTTAAAAGCTCAATATTCCAATTAGAGAAATCAGGGAAATTCTTACAAGTGGAATGGATCAAGCAGAGGTAGATAGAGACTCAAAGATAAAGTTGAGGATCTAGACAAAATGAACAAAGAATATGGAAAAGAACATTAAAGCACAGGAAAGGAATATCCATGAAATATAGGACATCATCAAAAGACCAAATCTTCCAATGTTAGGCATAGACAAGAGAGAGGAATCCTAGGTAAATGACACAGACCAAATCTTTAACAAGATCACAGCAAAAATCTTTCCCAAACTAATGAAGGTTTTATCAATGCAGATAGAAGAAGCACAGAGAATCCCAAACAGGCAATACCAAAAATAAAAAACAAACAAGACACTCACAGGTATATCATAATTAAAACATTACATATACAAAACAAAGAAAAAATTGAAAGTTACAAGAGAAAAAGGACAAGTTACATATAAAGAAAACCCCATCAGAAAAACAACTAAGTTCTCAATGGAAACTCTTAAGTCCAGAAGAGCCTGAAACAAAACATACTGAGTTCTAAAAGACGAAAGCTATCTACCAAGACTATTGTATCCAGTAAAATTATCTGCCATAATTGATAGAAAAATAAACAATGTTTTCAATGACAGCACAGCATTAAATTTTTCATATTCAACAAAAATGTTAAACAAATTAATATTAAATTAAATTAAAGAAAGAAATCAGCACAGCTAAGACTTTAGGCAGGTGAAATGCTATAATTGAATGAAATACTAAGAACAGCTAAGGACACAAACCAGCAAAACACAACAAATTCACTTCAATCTATACAAACATTTTATTAATAATCCTAAATTTCAATGGTCTCAATGCTTCATTTGAAAAACATGGCATAACTCAATGAAATAAGAAATGAATTTTATCTATATGATATTTATAAGAAACTCATCTTAGTATTAAAGACAGTTACCAGCTTTAAGTAAGAGGATGGAAAAAAAAAAACATTCCAAGCAAATGGGGCCTGGAAACAAGTAGGTGTTGCTATCCTGATAGCTGACAAATAGAACTAATAAATTAAACTAATAAATAAATAGTAAATAGAACTAATAAATAAAACTTCAAATAAAACTAATCAGGAAGAAAAAAAACAAGAAAGTATACTACATGTCAATTAATTGAGAAAATATATTATAATACTAAATATATGTGCACCAAACTTTGGTATCCCTGGTTTCATAACAAGCATATTAATAATAAAAAAAGGCACATATTAACTCAAACCAGATAATTACAGGTGATTTCAATATCCCACTTCCTTAGGTAGATACGTCATCTGTACAAAGAAATAGACCTGAGAGTTAAATGGCATCTCACATCAAATGTAGCTGATAGGATATCAACAAAAAAAGCCCATCCAAATCTGAAAGAATATGCATTTTACCAAGCAGCAAATGGAAGCAACTCTAAATCAGAATTCATGCAGGGACACCAAACAGACCTTGAAAAATATAGAATAGACTCAAATAATCTCAAGTATCCTTTTTAAAATTTTTTATTAGGTATTTTCTTCATTTACATTTTCAGTGCTATCCCAAAAGTCCCCCATACCCTCCCCCACCCACTCCCCTACCCACCCACTCCCACTTCTTGGCCCTGGCATTCCCCTATACTGAGGCATATAAAGTTTGCACGACCATTATTCAATAAAACTTAAAATCAACATCAAACAAAATTCCTGGGAGTGCACAAACTCATGAAGACTAAATAACTCATTATCCAAAGAAAACATTAAAATATTCCTAGAACTTATTGAAGGCACACACACACACACACACACTTGCAAATACATGGCCATATTAAAAGCAGTTATAAGAAAAAATGTTATATCCCTATATGCCTACATAAAAATCAAAGAAAAATAATTATTTAATGATGAAAATCCAAGAAGGAATAATGAAAATAAAAGAAGTTAATGAACTTGAAGTGGAGAAAAGAATATAAAAAATATCAGTAAGTCTAAGAGCTGGTTCTCTGAGAAGATCAAGGAGGCTGAGAGGCCAGTGCCTCCAACTAACCAAGATAAAAGATCACAGATGAGCCAAATTAGGAGAATCAGAAATGAGCAAGCAAAGATTTCAAGAAACAACAAAGAAATAAAGAATATTATTATTAACCTGGCATGGTAGCGCACGCCTTTAATCCCAGCACTCGGGAGGCAGAAGCAGGCAGATTTCTGAGTTCGACTACAGCCTGGTCTACAAAGTGAGTTCCAGGACAGCCAGGGCTATACAGAGAAACCCTGTCTCTAAAAACCAAAAAAAAAAAAAAAAAAAAAAAAAAAAAAAAAAAAAGAATACTATGAGAGAATATGTTAAAAACTTACTTTCCATTAGGTTGGAAAGATCTAAAAGAAATGGGTAAATTTCTGGTTCATCCTAAGTAACAAGTTTAACCTAGAAGAGAAAAACTACTGAAACAAAGAAGGATATTGAAATAGCAATAAAATTCTTCTGTCCAGGCCCAGATGGATTCACAGCAAACTTCTAACAAATTTTCTAAGATGCTAATCAGGTTCTGATTAAGTTGAGAGGTTTGATGATGCCTGATACCTCACCATTATAAAATAAATCAGGTAGAGATGTGGGAAACACTGTAAATTAAAGTCAAAGTCTACCACTGTCCAGACAACCTTCTGAGCTCAGCACAATATGGAGGACCCTCTTCACTGGCATGGCTTTCCCTTCTCTGACCTTTTTTGGGGAGAAAAAAAAAAACCTACATGCCTCAGCCTGCAAAATGTCAATGTAGCCTTGGTTAAGATCTAGTTAGATGCTGAAAAAGTATTTGACAAAATCCAACACCCATTCATGGTAAAAGTCTTGGAAAGATCAGGAATTCAAGGCCCATACCTAAACATAATAAAAGCAATATACAGCAAAGCAGTAGCCAAGATCAAACTAAATGGAGAGAAACTTGAAACAATCCCACTAAAATCAGGGACTAGACACAGTTGCCCACTTTCTCCCTACCTACTCTATATAGTACTTGAAGTCCTAGCCAGAGCAATTTGACAACAAAAGGAGATCAAAGGGATACAAATTGGAAAGGAAGAAGTCAAAATATCACTATTTCCAGATGGTAGTATATATATATATATATATAAGTGACCCTAAATATTCCACCAGAGAACTCCTAAACCTGATAAACAGCTTCAGTGACGTAGCTGGATATAAAATTAACTCAAACAAATCATTGGCCTTTCTCTACACAAAGGATAAATAGGCTGAAAAAGAAATTAGGGAAACAACACCCTTGACAATAGTCACAAATAATATAAAATACCTTGATGTGACTCTAACTAAGGAAGTGAAAGATCTGTATGATAAGAACTTCAAGTCTCTGAAGAAAGAAATAGAAGAAGATCTCAGAAGATGGAAAGAACTCACATGATTATGGATTGGCAGGATTAATATAGTAAAAATGGCTATCTTGCTGAAAGCAATCTACAGATTCAATGCAATCCCCATCAAAATTCCAACTCAATTCTTCATCGAATTAGAAAGGGTAATTTTCAAATTCATCTGGAATAACAAAAAAACCTAAGATAGCAAAAACTATTCTCAACAATAAACTAACGAGAGAGAGAGAGCAAGAGAGAGAGAGAGAGAGAGAGAGAAAAGAATTGACAATGAAAATTTCAAAGCTCTGAGGAAAATGATCGAGAAAGACAATAGAAAATGAAGACACCCCATATTCATCGATCAGTAGAATAAATATTGTGAAAATAATCATCCTACTTGGAGCAATTAACAAATCAAATGCAGTTGTAGTGGAAACACCCATGACATTCTTAACAGAAATAGAAAAAAAAAAAATGGAACTATCTGTGCCTCCAGAAAAGTTCCTGGATAATCAAAGAAAAATTAAACAAACAGAATAATTCTAGGATTTCTCTTCCAGAGGTCAAGATATATTATAGAGCTATGACAATAAGAGCAATGTAGTATTGGCACAAAGACAGACACACAGACTCATTGAATAATAAGGAAGACCTAATAATCATGGGTGCTAGTAAGTGCAGACATTTGGTATTTGACAGAGAAGCGAAAAATATACAGTGGAGACAGAATCTTCAACAAATGGTGCTGGCAAAACAGGATTTCCATATACAGAAGAACAAAAGATTAGATCCAAGTGGACCAAAAAACCCCAATGAGGAAGCAGAATCACCAAAACTGCTAAGCAGTAACCTACAACATCTAATTGTAGGAAAGGACTTCCTGAACAATACTTCACTTGCCCAGGAATGAAGATTAAAAAATGGATATCAGGGACTAAAAATATCCTATACATCTAAGGAAAGGATTCATATTTAGAATACACAAAGAACTTCAAAAGAAGCAGTCAATGAAGTAAAGGACAGAATTTAATGAGTGGGTTAGTGACCTTAATTCATCTTCTTTAGCAATTAAGGAGGTACAAATCAAAATACTTTGGAGATATAATCTCATCTTATATGTCAGTTTGTCTAAGATTAGGCAAACAACTGAAAACAGATCCTGTAAGAGATGTAGGGAAGAGGAAACCCTCATTCACTGAATGTAAACTAGCTTACAAATTATGGAAATCAGTATGAAGAACCTCAGATAAACTGAAAATAAGTCTACCATATAACCTGATTAATACTTTTCCTTGGCATGTGCCAATGGACTTAACACCATATCCCACAGCTGCTTGCTTAGTCATGTTCATTGTTACTCTTCATCTAACCCAATAAACAGAAACAACTTGAATGTCCTTCGACATATTGATGAATAATAGTAACTAGGTACATATACACAGTGGGATATTATTCAGATATAAAAACACTAAATCATGAAAATTTCAGGTAAATTGGTGAAACCAAAAAGATTATATTGAGTAAGGTACCCAGATGTCATCAGATAAATACAGCATGTTAGTTCTTATCTACAGTTCCTAGCTCCATATCTTCAGATATGTGCATGTTATTTGGAACAAACACAGAAACCAGGAAATTCTAACGAGACCATAGGCAGGGCTGGGGTTGGGTGGGGTAGAGCCTATAATGTGTGTGTGTGTGTGTGTGTGTGTGTGTGTGTGTGTGTGTGTGTTTGTATGTATGGATATATGTGTATGTGTGTATGTTTTGAGTGATGGGGAGAGGGAGAGAGAGACAGAGACAGAGAGAGAGAGAGACAGAGAGAGATTTTAAAGGAAATCACACCACTTGGGCTGACAACACTCACCCAAAAGCCTTAAACAAACAAAATTCCAATACCAGGGACATCAAAGTAACTCCCTAAACACATATATTATTTTTGTTGTACTTGGTTATCTCTTGGCTGTTAAAAGTAAGCCCCTATTGCTGAAGGCACTTCACAACTGTGACATGGGACTCAGGTTAGCTAGATCTGGCCTGAAAGCCTTCTGCATGTTATCAAGTATCTGTTGTACCAGAAAATGTACAAGCTGCTGATGGAATGAAACAGTTAATAAAGTTGCACATCTACAATAGATACAAAAACCAATAATGACCAATGTAACAAAGGTGACATAAGTGTCACTCAAGTGCTAGTGGTAACCAGCAGCTCTTTAATTGTACTTACAGACCACTCAACCTGAGGAAAACCATGCCTGGTGCTAGAAACGTAATCAGTTTCCTTAATCAGGGATAGTGAAGCAATGGATTTTACAAAGAATTTACTACCACCACCTTGTTAAGCAAGCAGATAATTTCTTTCTACATTCTACATTTTATCCTTACGCACACAAATAAATGTAGTTAGCACCCGTCATCAGAGAAGCTTCTCTTTGCAGCAAGTGATAATCATCACAGAAAACCACAAGTGTATGAATAATAGATATCATTAGATTACAGAGAGTCTGGCCCCACAGGATGGATGAATCTATAGATGATGGATAGATGGATGGATGCATGGATGGATGGATGCATGGATGGATGGATAGATGGATGGATGGATGGATGGATGGATGCACGGATGCATGGATGCATGGATGGATACATGGATGCATGGATGGATGGATGCATGGATGCATGGATGGATTGGTGATGGATGGACACATGGATTCTGCAGTTATAGCTAAGAGAGCATCATGGAAGAGAATGTGGAAAGATCATGGTTTCCAGCATAGCAGAAAAGACTTTCCTAGAAATGGCTGAATAAACAAGTCCAGAAATGGCAATACCAATAGACATGCTAATGTGGTATCAGGTCTCAGGCTTAGGCAAAGAACAGGCAGATAATGTCTGCCGCGAAGGGGAGAATTAGCCTTTCACAAAGGTGAGCACCCTGATTCCTAGCAAAAAATTAGTCAGCTATGAAGCCATATATACACAGACTACAAAAATAGGCCCAACATGTTGTGTTTATATATTTATATATGCATATATTCATGTGTGCATAACAATAATAATCAAAGAAACAGAGGCTATCAATTGGAGGGGAGGCCCAAAGGAGGTGTTGGAGGAAAGTACATTGGTGGGGTTTGAGGTGCCAAAATGAAGGGAATAAGTAATGTGTAGAAAGAATATCTTATATCTGTATGAATGTGGCATCTGTCAATAATAAATCTGATGACCTAGAACCTAGGCAGGAAATAGGAGGTGGGGCATCTGGTAAGTACAAAGAATTCTGGGATAGAGCCAGGCATAGGAAGATTTACCTGGGAAGATGTGCTGACACAGATGAGCACAGGTAACCAGTCATGTAGAAAAGTACAGGTTAAAATAAATGGGTTATTTTAAATTATGATCTAATCAGAGAAGAACCAAGTTATACGGCCAAGGTATCTGTAAATATATTTTGAGTCTGAGTCTTATTTCTGGGAGCATGAGGCAGGGAGGAAGAAAGACCAAAATTCTACAGTGATGTAATTGCATTTTAATTAAAATGCATAAAAGTTAATAATTATTATATTATTTTAAAGTGGCTTTATTCTTTTATGCACAGACTCACAAATGTCTGAAGAATAGTGTCTCTTTCATTTCTTTTCCATCATATGTCTGACCTTTTAAAGTTGTGTATCTATCTTAAAGGGTGAATAATGATTTCAAGTGTCATTTTAATTTCCATTTCCCTTGTAACTAATGAAGATGAGTACTTTTCTTGGCCTTATTTATGCCTGCTCTTCCTTAAGGTCTTCCTAATTGGTGAAATTGTGGTAAAGCATTTGTTCATTTTTAAAAATGTGTTGTCTTATTTGTAACATTCTAATACTTTAAGATATATCTGATTTATTTTATAAAACTTATTCTTAAAATCTTAATAGCTATATAGGAATTTTGTCTCTTGAATCTCTGGTTTGTACACATGTGTTTTCTGTTTCTCAGATGAAAGCTATAAATTCTGGTGGTGTTTATCATATTTTTATTTTTTCTTTTTATTAAGTCTTACTTTTTATCATGTATTATTATAGTTTATTCTCTGTTGCTGTGATAAAACATTCCAGTTAAAAACATCTTGGGGAGGAAAGGGTTTATTTGCCTATTATTCCAGTTCATAATGCAACATTGAGGGGATTTATGGCAGGAACTCAAGCAGGGATTCAAAGTCGTCCAAATGAAATAATAAGAGTGGTTCCTGCCTCAGTCAATGGCTTGCTCCCTGGAACATGCTTGCTTAATATTTTTAAATGTCCTGAGCCATCAGCCAAAGGAATGGTCTACCCACTGTGGCCTCGACTCAACCACACAAGTCTATCACAGACAACCTGATCTAGTCAGTCTTCAGTTGAGGCTCTCCTCTCAGATGACCCTAGGCTATGTCAAGTCAAAATTTAAAGCAAACTTACACATGTATTATCTAAGTCATATGTACCCAAATACTTTGACATTTTATGTCTGTTCTGTTTTCTTCCAAATTCTACTCTAACTCATGCCATTTAGTTGTATTAACTTATTTAGAATTTTATTTCATGTATTACATAAATGGTTAAACATATATGATCACCTAACACCATGATGGACATCTCTCAGCCCAGTAGATTGGTGAATTGTTTTGGTATCTTTGTTAAAATTCAAATGACCATTTGTGTGTAGTTTATTTACAAATATTAATCCATTCTATTATCTACTTGTATTTCTATAATACAAATTCTGATGCTTCTAGTTCAAACCCAACACTTATTTCTCATTGCATCTGTGTTTCTAATAGTGAAAAATTAGAATTTGTCGGAAAACGTATATGTGAAATTTCATGTTTAATCATTTTCAGTGTGGAGACTAAAATGAACATACATTTTTTACTCTTATTTATTGGGAGTTGCATTTTAGATCTTGTTTGTATATTGTTTTATTGAGATAGATTCTCACTCTATAGCCCTTGCTATACTAGAACCCATTATGTAAAAACTAAGCTATTTTCAAATGTGTTGGAAACCCTCTGCCCCAGACTCCTGAGTATTAGGAACACAGGCACAAGCCACCACATTCAAAGCTCAAACATTTAAATTGCTGTAACTCTAACAATATATTTTATTACATTACGCCAAAGATAATCAATGTGATACTGTGGCAAAAATGTGCAGCAGATGAACATCCAGGATACCTGACCCAATATTTTGGTGTGTGTGTGTGTGTGTGTGTGTGTGTGTGTGTGTGTGTTTTCTTCAAGTCCATACCTGGTACTTTACTGGATAAGACAGTATTGGAAAGGCTCATAGCAGTATGGCTTATGTAAGCCTAAAGGGCAATTATGGTATTAACTCTTTTTAGGAGCACATGAGGATTCTCTAGGGCTGACACAAGGTTGATAATTATGTCTCATAAAAAAAACAGCTAGAAAGTACTTTAGACTTTGTGGGCCATAAGATTTCATTCGTAACTATTGAGCTCTAACATTGTAGCGCAAAATTAGCCAATAAAACTTTATTTACAAAAACAGCTGGCAGGCAGTTTGGCCAATGTGCTGTAGGATTTCAACATCACTCTAGTGTTATAGTGCAAAACAATTCCATGTTCCCTCTGGGCTTCTCCAATACACTTCTATGTGCCTCAGAATAGACATAAGGTTATAGATTGCATCTTAGAAATATCTCCTGTATGCTTTGATAGTAATAGCCCAACTGGTGACATGAAAAGCCAGTATTTACCCTCATAATGTCCTATGTTAAGCAACTGAGAGACGCCACCCAAAATACAAACTACTGATACTCTTCCACACAAATAGGTGGAATTCTTAAAACACCACAACATAAATAAACCAAATTCCACATTTTACTACCATTCATTAAAATTTAGTCAGGAATAAAAGAAACACCCATAGCTTAGGAAAGATAAACTGAGTAGGGCCTACATATATTCCCATCCTGTATGAAATGGCATCTCTCCATCAACAACAATAAGATGCCATAGTTCTATGGAAAGGCATGTAGCCAAGTGGCTCTCTTCATCAGAAAATATCATACAGATTTTTATTTCATTCTGTGTACACATTTCAATCCCATGCAAATTCATTTAAAAATGTTAAATATAAAGTAATAAAGCTTTAATAACTAAATAGTAAAGAATATTTTATAACTTTGAGACAGAAAAAGTTAAACACTGAACACGGATATATAAACATTAATAACTTCTATTTATAATAGGGATTTTAAATGGATTAAAACATCAACTTTCAGGGTGTAAAAAAATTAGCATCAATAAAAAGTTCTAGTTAACCAGGCAGATAACAATTTCAGTAGAAAACGTAGCAAGAAAAATGGACAAAATATTAAAAGATAATTAATGAAAAAATATTAAAATTACCAGCAACATGTTTTCAGAAGATTTTAGAGGATGGGTAAAATGTGAGTTAAAACCCTGAGTTATAACCCCTACAATCTGTATTTTAAACAGGTAGGCACAGTAGCATGCATTTGGTTTCTCAGCATTAGAGAGGTAGAGACAGTGGAGTTCATGGACCAGCCAATCTACTACCATGCTTTGAGAGCTCCAGAACAATTGGATACTCTGTCTCAAATATAAGCTGATGGCATATGAGGAACAACATCTGGAGTTGTCCTTTACCTTCCACAAGTACATATATACCCATGTACATATGTGCACATCATCACAAATAGATGGATATCACAATGTCCATAGCAGCTCATCGTGATATAAAACTAACATTTGGCCAATGTCCTTCTGCAGTTCACGGTCATATCCATTGTTATATACTGATAAAATATGGCATAAGGTCATAAGAAAAGATAATAAAGATGTACACAAAGATATATATAAAAGTTTGAACTGAGGAAACCACAATACACAAGAGGACCCATATATACGCACTCATGCACATTCACACATATTCTGTAAATGCTCTTAGGTTACTTCCTCCCTTTTACATGGAGATCCACTTTAAAAAATTATTTATAAGATTCCTCCAAACAGAATTATAAGATAGTATCTGTAGATCCTACTGTAGATAGGCCATTGGTCTGGCTATGGTCTCTGCTTTACATATCAAACGATAGGTACCAGGATTTCTGATGAAATGCAGATATGTGTCCTATGTCCTAATGGTAACAGAGGCTGGGGTATTTTATTCTATTAATAGTAGCCTGTGTTGTAGTAAATACTAGAGCCAACATCACATAATGTATCCTACTGAGTATTTCAACTAGATAGACATTTTGCTTGTAAATGAAAATTATATATCTTTGTGTGTATATCTTTATGTGTACACATACACATACACATACACATACACATACACATACACATACACATACACATACACATACACATACACATACATATATAGTATGTTCACAATCTCTACTAGGAATGCAGAATACAGGGGCAAATTGGAACCTAGTGGCCTTGAAGTACTTGAAAGCTGCATAGCAGAAGATGGATTGCTTGACCTATGAAGTACGTTTTGCATGTGTTCATAGTCCCAGGAGAACAAAGGTGTCTATAAAACAGCAGTTATCGGGGGATTGATGATGCCATGAAATGAGGCAGTAAAGCTCAACTCGTGAACACTACGGCATGGTTCCCTTCTAAGGTCATATTTTTATGCCTCCCCATTACAAGTGTTAAAAAAAAAGAAAATAAAGCTACTCAAAACTATAAAAAATCAGAAAGATATGTCTATTTTTATTGAACTTAAAGTATTGAGATTTATTATTCAATGAACCTGCCTACAAATGATGTTGCAAATATAATCACATGATCCATTATATAGAACTCTTCTTCAACTGTGAAATGTACTCTCAACCTTTAAGATGGTCTGAGTAATTAGCAGCATATGAAACATTCATAAAGGGCTTGGGTGTAGCACACAAAAGAATTTTCAATTAATAGCTAAAAAAAACCATGTCGAAACTAGCCAAAATAGAACTCTGGTTTTTAAGACAAATGCTAACACATTATTTTCAAGAACAATAATACAGAGTCACTTATTTTTTACATTTAAAACATAGAGATAAGTAAGTGTGAATTTAGTGCAAGGCATTTTTCTGCAGAGTTTACAAAAAATTAACCTATATGGCCCTTACATGGCCCTTTCCAGTACTGAACTAGTCCTTGCTGGGTGGAAGACATAGAATCTTGTGAAGTTCAAGAAAGTCGGGAGGTTCAGCAGACTCTTGAGGATCCTCCCAATTCTGTAAGCAGTAAATTGTCCTTAGAAAAAGCAGACCCTCCAGTAGAGCTTCCTATACTTTAAGCAGAGTACTGTAACTTGAGCTAGCTTACAGCCATGTTGGAACCGACTTCTTACTGACCCAGCTTCCTAAGACACACATGTTCATGTAAGTAACTCCTTACCTTTACTCCTGAATGTTCTCTCAGTAAAATTATCAGCACACTAAACTAGATTTGGGTGAAATCTATCCTTTGCTCTATCATTAGTGATCTGGATGAAGAGTAGTTTGATCCTCACTCTAGGGGGAAAAAATAGCATGCAATAACCTTAGAAGAGTATCATAAAATTATTACTATTGCATTTACTGATAGTTTGTGTGTAAGATATATTCTGCTTTCTGTTTCTCCATCATGTGTGCGTGTGCCTTTGGTAGAAGTTCCTCTCTTATATTATGCTATTGATAATGCAGATCTTGGATTGCCAAATATTCTGTTGTCCTAGCCACCTTGATCACATCTGAAATGGAACATCTAAGAAAAGCCTGTTGGTTTCTTGAACATTTGAACAGTGGTTCCTCTGCTTCTCAAATCTGTGGCAATGAAAACACAGTGAACGATATGGACAGAGAAAAAGGCAGGGAGAGAATTACATAAAAGGAACACAGGTGGTGAGAAAAAGGAGGTTCCTTGGAAGTAACCATTAGTTACAGAACAATCATTGTAATGGGTAAAAAATGTGTCTGAGTTCCATTTGGAATCCAAGTCTTTCTTCTAGAGTAATGATTTTAACCACAAGAGAGCTTATTACTGTAATAACATCAATCAATCAAATTTGTCACAGTAAAATATAACTCTGTGTTCAACCTGCTAACACTAGCCTTATATGAAATTGCACCATTTTAGAGAGAGAAAAGTAATTTGCTATTTTTCCACAAATATGTAGGTGACATTCAAAATGGGTGAAAATAGAAAAGGGGAAACTACAGGTTCCTATGCACTACATGGTATATTTGACAAGAAAAAAAAATAGTCACTAGTAACCTAAAAGAAAATAGATGGTAAATATTTACCTAGTGTTGGTTTAAGATCAGTTTTATAACTGACAGAGTCACAATGCTAATGTTTCCAAATGCTCATATGTAGGACAGAGGATAACAGCAGAAGCAGAATATTTACTTATAAAGAAAGTATGATCAGAAAATGATTTTAGACAAATAGTTTTATTTAAAAATAAAACAGAATTCCCAAGGAATTATTGTCATTATTAATCCACAAAAATTTTCAGAGGCACTGCAAGATCTTGTTCATCATTAAACAAGAAAGCAACAGAGGTAGAATCCAATTTATGTTCACATACTTTCTTATACATGTATAGACTCATGATTGACAGGCATGGCCAAAACAGGAAAATATAAAATAGAAACTAGTGATGTCATCTCAGAAAGCACTACAAAGGCAAGAGAAATTAGGGTTTGGAGAAGGTGAGTGATGATGTGATCCAAGTCAGAATATGGAAGAAATACCTAAATCATATTGTAAAGGAACATATGAATTGTGAAAACATATGAATAAATCCAATAACATGCTAGGGAACCCTTCCGGGAAGCTTGGATTTGGTGAAGTACTATAAAATAATACTTCAGAGACTCAATCGGCACTAAAGATGATATGAACCCAGGGAGAGCTAAAGGATGCGTCAAAGATAGGCAGAGAACTCTAGCTTGACGGTGAATTTCACTTTAAACGATATATATATATTTTAATGTGATGGGTCTTTTGTCTGCATGTATAAATGTGTACTACACAAGTGTGTGAAGGCTGCAGAGGCTGGAAGAGGATATCATATTCCCTGGAACTAGAGATGTGAGACATCATGTGCTGGGAATTTAACCCAGGTCTCCTGCAAGAACATCTCTCTAGCAGCTAAGAAAACTCCATTTGTTTATTTAAAAATATAAGTATTATGGCATGCAAAATGCTTTGCATACAGAAAATAATTGGATGTGTTAGCATACAAATATAATATAATGGATAGAGATAAAGAAACATGATCTTGTATCCCGGGTCTCTCAGAGACCAATCTGCACAGAACAGCACTCAGGCCCCAGAAGCAACAGAGCTTATTGGACAGGGTCCCTTCGGGCCTTCATCCTCAGCTAGGAGGCAGAGCTGAGACACAGACCACTGTGAACCTTCCCTGTCAGAGGAGAGTTGGCCTTCAGGGGGTCACTGACCCCAGGTAATAGGGGAGATCTCATTCTTGTATCCCTGGTCTCTCAGAGGCCAGTCCACTTAGGAGAGCACACAGGCTGCAGAAGCTACAGAGCTTCTTAGACAGAATCACTACAGGCCTTCATCTTCAACGAGGAGGTGGAGCTGAGCCACAGACCTCTGTGCACCTTCCCTGCCAGAGGAGAGCTTGCCTGCTGAGAGTGCTCTGACCCCTGGGACTCAAGAAAGAGGTGGACTCCCAGGAGTGCTGACAGAGGCTAACAGAATCACAGAAGGAACAAGCTCCAGCCAGAAAAAGCTAGAACATGTAACACCAGAGATTAGCAGAAGGCAAAAGGCAAACGTAAGAATCTTACTAACAGAAACCAAAACCACTCAGCATCATCAGAACACAGTACTCCCACCACAGTGAGTCCTGGATACTCTAACACAACTGAAAAGCAAGATTCAGATTTAAAATCATATCTCATGATGCTAGTAGGGGATTTTTAAGAAGGGCACTAATAACTCACTTAAAGAAATGCAGGAGAACACTGCTAAACAGGTAGAAGTCCTTAAAGAGGAAACACAAAAATCCCATAAAGAGTTACAGAAAAACACAACCAAACAGGTGATGAAATTGAAAAAAAACATCCAAGATCTAAAAATGGACATAGAAACAATAAAAAAATAAAAAAAAAACAACCAACCAACCAAACAAACAAACAAAAAACCACACCTCACACAAAGGGCAACAACTCTGTAGATACAAATCTTAGGAAAGAAATCAGAACCATAGATGTGAGCATCAGCAATAGAATACAAGAGATGGAAGAGAGAATCTCAGGTGCAGAAGATTCCATAGAAACCATGGACACAACAGTCAAAGAAAATGCAAAAAGATCCTAACTCAAAACATCCAGGAAATCCATTACACAATGAGAAGACCAAACCTAAGGATAATAGGTATAGATATAGAATGAAGATTTTCAACTTAAAGGGTCAGTAAATATCTTCAACAAAATTAGAGAAGAAAACTTCCCTAATTTAAAGAAAGAGATGCCCATGAACATACAAGAAGCCTATAGAACTCCAAATAGACTGGACCAGAAAAGAAATTCCTGCCAACAAATAATAATCAGAACAAAAATGCACTAAAGAAAGATAGAATATTAAAAGCAGTAAGGGAAAAAGGTCAAGTAATATATAAAGGCCAACCTATTATAATTAACCCAGACTTCTCCCCAGAGACTATGAAAGCCAGAATATCCTGGACAGATATTATACAGACCCAAAAAGAACACAAATGCCAGCCCAGACTACTATACCCAGCAAAATTCTCAATTACCATAGATGGAGAAACCAAAGTATTCCATGACAAAACCAAATTCACACAATATCTTTCCACAAATCCAGCCCTTGAAAGGATAATAAAGGGAAAACACCAACACAGGGAGGGAAATTATGCCCTAGAAAAAGCAAGAAATTAATCCTTCAACAAACCTAAAAGAAGATAGCTGCAAGAACAGAATCCCAACTCTAATAACAAAAAGAACAGGAAGCAACAATTGCTTTTCCTTAATTTCTCTTAATATCAATGGACTCAATTCTCCAATAAAAAGACATAGACTAATAGACTGGCTACATAAACAGGACCCAACATTTTGCTGCTTACAGGAAACCCATCTCAGGGACAAAGACAGACACTAACTCAGAGTGAAAGGCTGGAAAACAATTTTCCAAGCAAATGTTCCCAAGAAACAACCTGGACTAGCCATTCTAATATCCAATAAAATTGACTTCCAACCCAAAGAGATCAAAAAAATACAAAGAGGGGCACTTCATACTCATCAAAGGTAAAATCTTCCAAGATGAACTCTCAATTCTGAATATCTATGCTCCAAATGCAAGGGCATACACATTCATTAAAAAAACTATAGGAGGGTTCCGAGACTCCGCCAAAAAGTATTCTGCACAGGTGAGAGTGTGCACACAGAAGCTGACAGCTTCTGGGACAGGCGGGAGCCACAGAGCTTCTGAGGCAGCGTCCTTTTCGGGTTCCAGACATCCAACCACCTTCCAGCCCAGAGGAAAGGTGTCTGCCCAGCACGGGAGGCCTTTGCCTCAGGATCGGCGGAAGCCATCTTGGTTCCAGGACTCCATCAAAAAGTACTCTGCTCAAAGCACACATTGCACCTCACACAATAATAGTGGGAGACTTCAACACACCACTTTCACCAATGGACAGATCATGGAAACAGAAACTAAATAGGGACACAGTGAAACTAACAGAAGTTATGAAACAAATGGATCTGACAGATATCTACAGAACATTTTATCCTTCTTCTCAGCACCTCATGGTACCTGCTCCAAAATTGACCACATAATTGGTCACAAAACAAGCCTCAACATATACAAAAATATTGAAATTGTCCCATGCATCCTATCACATCACCATGGACTAAGGCTGATCTTCAATAACAAAATAAATAATAGAAAGCCAACATTCACATGGAAACTGAACAACACTCTTCTCAACAATACCTTGGTCAAGGAAGGACAAAAGAAAGAAATTAAGGACTTTTTGGGGTTTAAGGAAAATGAAGCCACAACATACCCAAACTTATGGGACACAATGAAAACATTTCTAAGAGGAAAACTCATAGCTCTGAGTGCCTTCAAAAAGAAACTAGAGAAAGCACACATTAGCAGCTTGACAACACTCCTAAAAGCTCTAGAACAAAAGGAAGCAAATTCACCCAAGAGGAGTAGACAGCAGGAAATAATCAAACTCAGGAGCGAAATCAACGAAGTGGAAACAAGAAGAACTATTCAGAGCTCCAGACAGCCGGCCACCTTCCTGGTGAGAGCACGGGGGTCTGCCCGGCCTGAGAGGTTTGTGGCACAGGCGCCGGCGGGAGCCTTCTTGGCTCCGAGACTCTGCGGAGGGCAGGCTGCACGGGTGACCGTGTGGAATACAGAGTGCCAGCCGTTTCTGGGACGGGCGAGAGTCGCAGAGCTTCTGGGCGGCGCCATCTTCAGCTCCAGATAGCCGGCCACCTTCCTGGTGAGAGCACGGGGGTCTGCCCGGCAAGAGAGGTTTGTGGCACAGGCGCCGGCAGGAGCCTTCTTGGCTCCGGGACTCCGCGGAGGGCAGGCTGCACGGGTGACCTTGTGGAATACAGAGTGCCAGCCGTTTCTGGGACTGGCGAGAGTCGCAGAGCTTCTGGGCGGCGCCATCTTTAGCTCCAGACAGCCGGCCACCTTCCTGGTGAGAGCACTGGGGTCTGCCCGGCCTGAGAGGTTTGTGACACAGGCGCCGGCGGGAGCCTTCTTGGCTCCGGGACTCCGCGGAGGGCAGGCTGCACGGGTGACCGTGTGGAATACAGAGTGCCAGCCGTTTCTGGGACGGGCGAGAGAGTCGCAGAGATTCTGGGGCGGCGCCATCTTCAGCTCCAGACAACCAGCCACCTTCCCGGCAAGAGCCACAGAGCTTCTGAGGCTGCGCCAACCTCAGCTCCAGACGGCCGGCCTCCTTCCGGACAAGAGCCACAGAGCTTCTGAGGCGGCGACATCTTCGACTCCAGACAACTGGCCACCTTCCTGGCCAAAGCAACACAGCTTCTGGGAAAGATCCTGTTTTGGGCCTTCACCTTCAGCCAGGAGGAGGTCCAAACACCAGATAACTGTACACCTTCCCTGAGAGAGGAGAGCTTGCCTACAGAGACTGCTCTGACCACTGAAACTCAGAGAAGAGAGCTTGTCTCCCACGCCTGCTGATAGAGGGTAACAAAATCAACAGAGGAACAATCTCTTAACAAAGACAACTATAACAACTATCTCCAGAGATTGCCAGATGGCGAAAGGTAAACGTAAGAATCCTACTAACAGAAGCCAGGACCACTCACCATCATCAGAACCCAGAACGCCCACTTCGCCCAATCCAGGACACCCTAACACACCTGAAAAGGTAGACCTGGATTTAAAAGCATATCTCATGATGATGGTAGAGGACATAAAGAAGGAATTCAATAACTCACTTAAAGAAATACAGGAGAACACTGCTAAAGAGTTACAAGTCCTTAAAGAAAAACAGGAAAACACTGCTAAAGAGTTACAAGTCCTTAAAGAAAAACAGGAAAACACAACCAAACAGGTAGAAGTCCTTATAGAAAAACAGGAAAACACATCCAAACAGGTGATGGAAATGAACAAAACCATACTAGACTTAAAAAGGGAAGTAGACACAATAAAGAAAACCCAAAGTGAGGCGACGCTGGAGATAGAAACCCTAGGAAAGAAATCTGGAACCATAGATGCCAGCATCAGCAACAGAATACAAGAGATGGAAGAGAGAATCTCAGGTGCAGAAGACTCCATAGAGAACATCGGCACAACAATCAAAGAAAATGGAAAATGCAAAAAGATCCTAACTCAAAACATCCAGGAAATCCAGGACACAATGAGAAGACCAAACCTACGGATAATAGGAGTGGATGAGAATGAAGATTTTCAACTCAAAGGACCAGCAAACATCTTCAACAAAATTATTGAAGAAAACTTCCCAAATCTAAAGAAAGAGATGCCCATGAACATACAAGAAGCCTACAGAACTCCAAATAGACTGGACCAGAAAAGAAATTCCTCCCGACACATAATAATCAGAACACCAAATGCACTAAATAAAGATAGAATACTAAAAGCAGTAAGGGAAAAAGGTCAAGTAACATATAAAGGCAAGCCTATCAGAATTACACCAGATTTTTCACCAGAGACTATGAAAGACAGAAGAGCCTGGACAGATGTTATACAGACACTAAGAGAACACAAATGCCAGCCCAGGCTACTATACCCAGCCAAACTCTCAATTACCATAGATGGAGAAACCAAAGTATTCCACGACAAAACTAAATTCACCCATTATCTCTCCACGAATCCAGCCCTTCAAAGGATAATAACAGAAAAAAACCAATACAAGGACGGGAACCACACCCTAGAAAAAACAAGAAGATAATCCCTCAACAAACCTAAAAGAAGACAACCACAAGAACAGAATGCCAACTTTAACAACAAAAATAACAGGAAGCAACAATTACCTTTCCTTAATATCTCTTAATATCAATGGACTCAATTCCCCAATAAAAAGACATAGACTAACAGACTGGCTACACAAACAGGACCCAACATTCTGCTGCTTACAGGAAACCCATCTCAGGGAAAAAGACAGACACTACCTCAGAGTGAAAGGCTGGAAAACAATTTTCCAAGCAAATGGTCTGAAGAAACAGGCTGGAGTAGCCATTCTAATATCGGATAAAATCGACTTCCAACCCAAAGTTATCAAAAAAGACAAGGAGGGACACTTCATACTCATCAAAGGTAAAATCCTCCAAGAGGAACTCTCAATTCTGAATATCTACGCTCCAAATGCAAGGGCAGCCACATTCATTAAAGACACTTTAGTAAAGCTCAGAGCACACATTGCACCTCACACAATAATAGTGGGAGACCTCAACACACCACTTTCATCAATGGACAGATCGTGGAAACAGAAACTAAACAGGGACACAGTGAAACTAACAGAAGTTATGGAACAAATGGACCTGACAGATATCTACAGAATATTTAATCCTAAAACAAAAGGATATACCTTCTTCTCAGCACCTCACGGGACCTTCTCCAAAATTGACCATATAATTGGTCACAAAATAAGCCTCAACAGATACAAAAATATTGAAATTGTCCCATGTATCCTATCAGACCACCATGGCCTAAGACTGATCTTCAATAACAACATTAAGAATGGAAAGCCAACATTCACGTGGAAACTGAACAACACTCTTCTCAATGATACCTTGGTCAAGGAAGGAATAAAGAAAGAAATTAAAGACTTTTTAGAGTTTAATGAAAATGAAGCCACAACGTACCCAAACCTTTGGGACACAATGAAAGCATTTCTAAGAGGGAAACTCATAGCTCTGAGTACCTCCAAGAAGAAACGGGAGAGAGCACATACTAGCAGCTTGACAACACATCTAAAAGCTCTAGAAAAAAAGGAAGCAAAATTCACCCAAGAGGAGTAGACGGCAGGAAATAATCAAACTCAGGGGTGAAATTAACCAAGTGGAAACAAGAAGAACTATTCCAAGAATTAACCAAACGAGGAGTTGGTTCTTTGAGAAAATCAACAAGATAGATAAACCCTTAGCTAGACTCACTAGAGGGCAAAGGGACAAAATCCTAATCAACAAAATCAGAAATGAAAAGGGAGACATAACAACAGATCCTGAAGAAATCCAAAACACCATCAGATCCTTCTACAAAAGCTTATACTCAACAAAACTGGAAAACCTGGACGAAATGGACAAATTTCTGGACAGATACCAGGTACCAAAGTTGAATCAGGATCAAGTTGACCTTCTAAACAGTCCCATATCCCCTAAAGAAATAGAAGCAGTTATTAATAGTCTCCCAACCAAAAAAAGCCCAGGACCAGATGGGTTTAGTGCAGAGTTCTATCAGACCTTCAAAGAAGATCTAATTCCAGTTCTGCACAAACTATTTCACAAGATAGAAGTAGAAGGTACTCTACCCAACTCATTTTATGAAGCCACTATTACTCTGATACCTAAACCACAGAAAGATCCAACAAAGATAGAGAACTTCAGACCAATTTCTCTTATGAATATCGATGCAAAAATCCTTAATAAAATTCTCGCTAACCGAATCCAAGAACACATTAAAGAAATCATCCATCCTGACCAAGTAGGTTTTATTCCAGGGATGCAGGGATGGTTTAATATACGAAAATCCATCAATGTAATCCATTATATAAACAAACTCAAAGACAAAAACCACATGATCATCTCGTTAGATGCAGAAAAAGCATTTGACAAGATCCAACACCCATTCATGATAAAAGTTTTGGAAAGATCAGGAATTCAAGGCCCATACCTAAACATAATAAAAGCAATCTACAGCAAACCAGTAGCCAACATCAAAGTAAATGGAGAGAAGCTGGAAGCAATCCCACTAAAATCAGGGACTAGACAAGGCTGCCCACTTTCTCCCTACCTTTTCAACATAGTACTTGAAGTATTAGCCAGAGCAATTCGACAACAAAAGGAGATCAAGGGGATACAAATTGGAAAAGAGGAAGTCAAAATATCACTTTTTGCAGATGATATGATAGTATATATAAGTGACCCTAAAAATTCCACCAGAGAACTCCTAAACCTGATAAACAGCTTTGGTGAAGTAGCTGGATATAAAATTAACTCAAACAAGTCAATGGCCTTTCTCTACACAAAGAATAAACAGGCTGAGAAAGAAATTAGGGAAACAACACCCTTCTCAATAGTCACAAATAATATAAAATATCTTGGCGTGACTCTAACTAAGGAGGTGAAAGATCTGTATGATAAAAACTTCAAATCTCTGAAGAAAGAAATTAAAGAAGATCTCAGAAGATGGAAAGATCTCCCATGCTCATGGATTGGCAGGATCAACATTGTAAAAATGGCTATCTTGCCAAAAGCAATCTACAGATTCAATGCAATCCCCATCAAAATTCCAACTCAATTCTTCAACGAATTAGAAGGAGCAATTTGCAAATTCATCTGGAATAACAAAAAACCTAGGATAGCAAAAACTCTTCTCAAGGATAAAAGAACCTCTGGTGGAATCACCATGCCTGACCTAAAGCTTTACTACAGGGCAATTGTGATAAAAACTGCATGGTACTGGTATAGAGACAGACAAGTAGACCAATGGAATAGAATTGAAGACCCAGAAATGAACCCACACACCTATGGTCACTTGATCTTCGACAAGGGAGCTAAAATCATCCAGTGGAAGAAAGACAGCATTTTCAACAATTGGTGCTGGCACAACTGGTTGTTATCATGTAGAAGAATGCGAATCGATCCATACTTATCTCCTTGTACTAAGGTCAAATCTAAGTGGATCAAGGAACTTCACATAAAACCAGAGACACTGAAACTTATAGAGGAGAAAGTGGGGAAAAGCCTTGAAGATATGGGTACAGGGGAAAGATTCCTGAACAGAACAGCAATGGCTTGCTCTGTAAGATCGAGAATTGACAAATGGGACCTAATGAAACTCCAAAGTTTCTGCAAGGCAAAAGACACCGTCAATAGGACAAAAAGACCACCAACAGATTGGGAAAGGATCTTTACCTATCCTAAATCAGATAGGGGACTAATATCCAACATATATAAAGAACTCAAGAAGGTGGACTTCAGAAAATCAAATAACCCCATTAAAAAATGGGGCTCAGAACTGAACAAAGAATTCTCACCTGAGGAATACCGAATGGCAGAGAAGCACCTGAAAAAATGCTCAACATCCTTAATCATCAGGGAAATGCAAATCAAAACAACCCTGAGATTCCACCTCACACCAGTCAGAATGGCTAAGATCAAAAATTCAGGTGACAGCAGATGCTGGCGTGGATGTGGAGAAAGAGGAACACTCCTCCATTGTTGGTGGGATTGCAGGCTTGTACAACCACTCTGGAGATCAGTCTGGCTGTTCCTCAGAAAACTGGATATAGTACTACCGGAGGATCCAGCAATACCTCTCCTGGGCATATATCCAGAAGATGCCCCAACTGGTAAGAAGGACACATGCTCCACTATGTTCATAGCAGCCTTATTTATAATAGCCAGAAGCTGGAAGGAACCCAGATGCCCCTCAACAGAGGAATGGATACAGAAGATGTGGTACATCTACACAATGGAGTACTACTCAGCTATTAAAAAGAATGAATTTATGAAATTCCTGGCCAAATGGATGGACCTGGAGGGCATCATCCTGAGTGAGGTAACACATTCACAAAGGAACTCACACAATATGTACTCACTGATAAGTGGATATTAGCCCAAAACCTAAGATACCCAAGATATAAGATACAATTTCCTAAACACATGAAACTCAAGAAAAATGAAGACTGAAGTGTGAACACTATGTCCCTCCTTAGAAGTGGGAGCAAAACACCCTTGGAAGGAGTTACAGAGACAAAGTTTGGAGCTGAGATAAAAGGATGGACCATGTAGACACTACCATATCCGGGGATCCATCCCATAATCAGCTTCCAAATGCTGACACCATTGCATACACTAGCAAGATTATGCTGAAAGGACCCTGATATAGCTGTCTCTTGTCAGAGTATGCCTGGGCCTAGCAAGCATAGAAGTGGATGCTCACAGTCGGCTATTGGATGGATCACATGGCCTCCAATGAAGGAGCTAGAGAAAGTACCAAAGAAGCTAAAGGGATCTGCAACACTATAGGTGGAACAACATTATGAACTAACCAGTACCCCGGAGCTCTTGACTCTAGCTGCATATGCATCAAAAGATGGCCTAGTCGGCCATCACTGGAAAGAGAGGCCCATTGGACACGCAAACTTTATATGCCCCAGTACAGGGGAACGCCAGGGCCATAAAAGGGGAGTGGGTGGGTAGGGGAGAGGGGGTGGGTGGCTATGGGGGACTTTTGGTATAGCATTGCAAATGTAAATGAGCGAAATACCTAATAAAAAATGGAAAAAAAAAAAAAAAAAAAAAAAAAAAAAGAAATACAGGAGAACACTGCTAAAGAGTTACAAGTCCTTAAAGAAAAACAGGAAAACACTGCTAAAGAGTTACAAGTCCTTAAAGAAAAACAGGAAAACACAACCAAACAGGTAGAAGTCCTTATAGAAAAACAGGAAAACACATCCAAACAGGTGATGGAAATGAACAAAACCATACTAGACTTAAAAAGGGAAGTAGACACAATAAAGAAAACCCAAAGTGAGGCGACGCTGGAGATAGAAACCCTAGGAAAGAAATCTGGAACCATAGATGCGAGCATCAGCAACAGAATACAAGAAATGGAAGAGAGAATCTCAGGTGCAGAAGATTCCATAGAGAACATCGACACAACAGTCAAAGAAAATACAAAATGCAAAAGGATCCTAACTCAAAACATCCAGGTAACCCAGGACACAATGAGAAGACCAAACCTACGGATAATAGGAATTGATGAGAATGAAGATTTTCAACTTAAAGGGCCAGCTAATATCTTCAACAAAATAATAGAAGAAAACTTCCCAAACATAAAAAAAGAGATGCCCATGATCATACAAGAAGCCTACAGAACTCCAAATAGACTGGACCAGAAAAGAAATTCCTCCCGACACATAATAATCAGAACATCAAATGCACTAAATAAAGATAGAATATTAAAAGCAGTAAGGGAGAAAGGTCAAGTAACATATAAAGGAAGGCCTATCAGAATTACAGCAGACTTTTCACCAGAGACTATGAAAGCCAGAAGAGCCTGGACAGATGTTATACAGACACTAAGAGAACACAAATGCCAGCCCAGGCTAATATACCCGGCCAAACTCTCAATTACCATAGATGGAGAAACCAAAGTATTCCACGACAAATCCAAATTCACACAATATCTTTCCACGAATCCAGCTCTTCAAAGGATAAATAACAGAAAAGAATCAATACTAGGACGGAAATCACGCCCTAGAACAAGCAAGAAAGTAATCCCTCAACAAACCAAAAAGAAGACAGCCACAAGAACAGAATGCCAACTCTAACAACAAAAATAAAAGGAAGCAACAATTACTTTTCCTTAATATCTCTTAATAACAATGGACTCAATTTCCCAATAAAAAGACATAGTCTGACAGACTGGCTACTCAAACAGGACCCAACATTTTGCTGCTTACAGGAAACCCATCTCAGGGAAAAAGACAGACACTACCTCAGAGTGAAAGGCTGGAAAACAATTTTCCAAGCAAATGGTCTGAAGAAACAGGCTGGAGTAGCCATTCTAATATCGGATAAAATCGACTTCCAACCCAAAGTTATCAAAAAAGACAAGGAGGGACACTTCATACTCATCAAAGGTAAAATCCTCCAAGAGGAACTCTCAATTCTGAATATCTACGCTCCAAATGCAAGGGCAGCCACATTCATTAAAGACACTTTAGTAAAGCTCAAAGCACACATTGCACCTCACACAATAATAGTGGGAGACCTCAACACACCACTTTCATCAATGGACAGATCGTGGAAACAGAAACTAAACAGGGACACAGTGAAACTAACAGAAGTTATGAAACAAATGGACCTGACAGATATCTACAGAATATTTAATCCTAAAACAAAAGGATATACCTTCTTCTCAGCACCTCACGGGACCTGCTCCAAAATTGACCATATAATTGGTCACAAAATAAGCCTCAACAGATACAAAAATATTGAAATTGTCCCATGTATCCTATCAGACCACCATGGCCTAAGACTGATCTTCAATAACAACATTAAGAATGGAAAGCCAACATTCACGTGGAAACTGAACAACACTCTTCTCAATGATACCTTGGTCAAGGAAGGAATAAAGAAAGAAATTAAAGACTTTTTAGAGTTTAATGAAAATGAAGCCACAACGTACCCAAACCTTTGGGACACAATGAAAGCATTTCTAAGAGGGAAACTCATAGCTCTGAGTACCTCCAAGAAGAAACGGGAGAGAGCACATACTAGCAGCTTGACAACACATCTAAAAGCTCTAGAAAAAAAGGAAGCAAATTCACCCAAGAGGAGTAGACGGCAGGAAATAATCAAACTCAGGGGTGAAATTAACCAAGTGGAAACAAGAAGAACTATTCAAAGAATTAACCAAACGAGGAGTTGGTTCTTTGAGAAAATCAACAAGATAGATAAACCCTTAGCTAGACTCACTAGAGGGCAAAGGGACAAAATCCTAATCAACAAAATCAGAAATGAAAAGGGAGACATAACAACAGATCCTGAAGAAATCCAAAACACCATCAGATCCTTCTACAAAAGCTTTGAGTATCAACAAAACTGGAAAACCTGGACGAAATGGACAAATTTCTGGACAGATACCAGGTACCAAAGTTGAATCAGGATCAAGTTGACCTTCTAAACAGTCCCATATCCCCTAAAGAAATAGAAGCAGTTATTAATAGTCTCCCAGCCAAAAAAAGCCCAGGACCAGACGGGTTTAGTGCAGAGTTCTATCAGACCTTCAAAGAAGATCTAATTCCAGTTCTGCACAAACTATTTCACAAAATAGAAGTAGAAGGTACTCTACCCAACTCATTTTATGAAGCCACTATTACTCTGATACCTAAACCACAGAAAGATCCAACAAAGATAGAGAACTTCAGACCAATTTCTCTTATGAATATCGATGCAAAAATCCTTAATAAAATTCTCGCTAACCGAATCCAAGAACACATTAAAGAAATCATCCATCCTGACCAAGTAGGTTTTATTCCAGGGATGCAGGGATAGTTTAATATACGAAAATCCATCAATGTAATCCATTATATAAACAAACTCAAAGACAAAAACCACATGATCATCTCGTTAGATGCAGAAAAAGCATTTGACAAGATCCAACACCCATTCATGATAAAAGTTTTGGAAAGATCAGGAATTCAAGGCCCATACCTAAACATAATAAAAGCAATCTACAGCAAACCAGTAGCCAACATCAAAGTAAATGGAGAGAAGCTGGAAGCAATCCCACTAAAATCAGGGACTAGACAAGGCTGCCCACTTTCTCCCTACCTTTTCAACATAGTACTTGAAGTATTAGCCAGAGCAATTCGACAACAAAAGGAGATCAAGGGGATACAAATTGGAAAAGAGGAAGTCAAAATATCACTTTTTGCAGATGATATGATAGTATATATAAGTGACCCTAAAAATTCCACCAGAGAACTCCTAAACCTGATAAACAGCTATGGTGAAGTAGCTGGATATAAAATTAACTCAAACAAGTCAATGGCCTTTCTCTACACAAAGAATAAACAGGCTGAGAAAGAAATTAGGGAAACAACACCCTTCTCAATAGTCACAAATAATATAAAATATCTCGGCGTGACTCTAACTAAGGAAGTAAAAGATCTGTATGATAAAAACTTCAAGTCTCTGAAGAAAGAAATTAAAGAAGATCTCAGAAGATGGAAAGATCTCCCATGCTCATGGATTGGCAGGATCAACATTGTAAAAATGGCTATCTTGCCAAAAGCAATCTACAGATTCAATGCAATCCCCATCAAAATTCCAACTCAATTCTTCAACGAATTAGAAGGAGCAATTTGTAAATTCATCTGGAATAACAAAAAACCTAGGATAGCAAAAACTCTTCTCAAGGATAAAAGAACCTCTGGTGGAATCACCATGCCTGACCTAAAGCTTTACTACAGGGCAATTGTGATAAAAACTGCATGGTACTGGTATAGAGACAGACAAGTAGACCAATGGAATAGAATTGAAGACCCAGAAATGAACCCACACACCTATGGTCACTTGATCTTCGACAAGGGAGCTAAAACCATCCAGTGGAAGAAAGACAGCATTTTCAACAATTGGTGCTGGCACAACTGGTTGTTATCATGTAGAAGAATGCGAATCGATCCATACTTATCTCCTTGTACTAAGGTCAAATCTAAGTGGATCAAGGAACTTCACATAAAACCAGAGACACTGAAACTTATAGAGGAGAAAGTGGGGAAAAGCCTTGAAGATATGGGTACAGGGGAAAAATTCCTGAACAGAACAGCAATGGCTTGCTCTGTAAGATCGAGAATTGACAAATGGGACCTAATGAAACTCCAAAGTTTCTGCAAGGCAAAAGACACCGTCAATAAGACAAAAAGACCACCAACAGATTGGGAAAGGATCTTTACCTATCCTAAATCAGATAGGCGACTAATATCCAACATATATAAAGAACTCAAGAAGGTGGACTTCAGAAAATCAAATAACCCCATTAAAAAATGGGGCTCAGAACTGAACAAAGAATTCTCACCTGAGGAATACCGAATGGCAGAGAAGCACCTGAAAAAATGCTCAACATCCTTAATCATCAGGGAAATGCAAATCAAAACAACCCTGAGATTCCACCTCACACCAGTCAGAATGGCTAAGATCAAAAATTCAGGTGACAGCAGATGCTGGCGTGGATGTGGAGAAAGAGGAACACTCCTCCATTGTTGGTGGGATTGCAGGCTTGTACAACCACTCTGGAAATCAGTCTGGCGGTTCCTCAGAAAACTGGATATAGTACTACCGGAGGATCCAGCAATACCTCTCCTGGGCATATATCCAGAAGATGCCCCAACTGGTAAGAAGGACACATGCTCCACTATGTTCATAGCAGCCTTATTTATAATAGCCAGAAGCTGGAAGGAACCCAGATGCCCCTCAACAGAGGAATGGATACAGAAAATGTGGTACATCTACACAATGGAGTACTACTCAGCTATTAAAAAGAATGAATTTATGAAATTCCTAGCCAAATGGATGGACCTGGAGGGCATCATCCTGAGTGAGGTAACACATTCACAAAGGAACTCACACAATATGTACTCACTGATAAGTGGATATTAGCCCAAAACCTAAGATACCCAAGATATAAGATACAATTTCCTAAACACATGAAACTCAAGAAAAATGAAGACTGAAGTGTGAACACTATGCCCCTCCTTAGAAGTGGGAACAAAACACCCTTGGAAGGAGTTACAGAGACAAAGTTTGGAGCTGAGATAAAAGGATGGACCATGTAGACACTACCATATCCGGGGATCCATCCCATAATCAGCTTCCAAATGCTGACACCATTGCATACACTAGCAAGATTATGCTGAAAGGACCCTGATATAGCTGTCTCTTGTCAGAGTATGCCTGGGCCTAGCAAACATAGAAGTGGATGCTCACAGTCGGCTATTGGATGGATCACATGGCCCCCAATGAAGGAGCTAGAGAAAGTACCAAAGAAGCTAAAGGGATCTGCAACCCTATAGGTGGAACAACATTATGAACTAACCAGTACCCCGGAGCTCTTGACTCTAGCTGCATATGCATCAAAAGATGGCCTAGTCGGCCATCACTGGAAAGAGAGGCCCATTGGACACGCAAACTTTATATGCCCCAGTACAGGGGAACGCCAGGGCCATAAAAGGGGAGTGGGTGGGTAGGGGAGAGGGGGTGGGTGGCTATGGGGGACTTTTGGTATAGCATTGCAAATGTAAATGAGCGAAATACCTAATAAAAAATGGAAAAAAAAAAAAGAAGAACTATTCAAAGAATCAACCAATCGAGGAGCTGGTTCTTTGAGAAAATCAACAAGATAGACAAACCCTTAGCCAGACTCACTAGAGGGCACAGGGAAAGCATCCTAATTAACAAAATCAGAAATGAAAAGGGAGACATAACAACAGATCCTGAAGAACTCCAAAACACCATCAGATCCTTCTACAAAAGGCTATACTCAACAAAACTGGAGAACCTGGATGAAATGGACAAGTTTCTAAACAGATACCAGGTACCAAAGTTAAATCAAGATCAGGTTAATGACCTAAACAGTCCTATATCCTCTAAAGAAATAGAAGCAGTCATTAATAGTCTACCAACCAAAAATAGACCAGGACCAGATGGGTTTAGTGCAGAGTTCTATCAGACCTTCAAAGAAGATCTAATCCCAGTTCTTCACAAACTATTCCACAAAATAGAAACGGAAGGTACTCTACCCATCTCATTCTATGAAGCCACAATTACTCTGATACCTAAACCACAAAAAGACCCAACAAAGATAGAGAACTTCAGACCAATTTCCCTTATGAATACCAATGCAAAAATCCTCAATAAAGTTCTCACTAACCGAATTCAAGAACACATCAAAACAATCATCCATCCTGACCAAGTGGGTTTCATCCCAGGGATGCAGGGATGGTTCAATATAAGGAAATCCATCAATGTAATCCAGTACATAAACAAACTCAAAGACAAAAAGCACGTGATCATCTCTTAGATGCGGAGAAAGCATTTGACAAAATCCAACACCCATTCATGATAAAAGTCTTGGAAAGATCAGGAATTCAAGGCCCATACCTAAACATGATAAAAGCAATCTACAGCAAACCAGTAACCAACATCAAAGTAAATAGTGAGAAGCTGGGAGCCATCCCACTAAAATCAGGGACTAGACAAGGCTGTCCACTCCCTACCTATTCAACAGTGTACTTGAAGTCCTAGCCAGAGCAATTAGACAAGAAAAGGAGATCAAGGGGATACAAATTGGAAAGGAAGAAGTCAAAATATCATTTTTTGCAGATGATATGATAGTATATATAAGTGCCCCTAAAAATACCACCAGAGAACTCCTAAGCCTGATAAACAGCTTCAATGAAGTAGCTGGATATAAAATTAACTGATACAAGTCAATGGCCTTTCTGTACACAAAGGATAAACAGGCTGAGAAAGAAATTAGGGAAACAACACCCTTCTCAATAGTCACAAGTAATATAAAATACCTTGGTGTGACTCTAACTAAGGAAGTGAAAGATCTGTATGATAAGAACTTCAAGTCTCTGAAGAAAGAAATTAAAGAAGATCTCAGAAGATGGAAAGATCTCCCATGCTCATGAATTGGCAGGATCAACATTGTAAAAAAATGGCTATCTTGCCAAAAGCAATCTACAGATTCAATGCAATCCCCATCAAAATTCCAACTCAATTCTTCAACGAATTAGAAAGAGCAATCTGCAAATTCATGTGGAATAACAAAAAACCTAGGATAGCAAAAACTCTTCTCAAGGATACAAGAACCTCTGGTGGAATCAACATACCTGACCTAAAGCTGTATTACAAAGCAATTGTGATTAAAAAAAAAACTGCATGGTGCTTGTATAGTGACAGACAAGTAGACCAATGGAACAGAATAGAAGACCCAGAGATGAACCCACACACCTATAGTCATTTGATCTTTGACAAGGGAGCTAAAACCATCCAGTGGAAAAAAAAGACAGCATTTTCAACCAATGGTGCTGGCACAACTGGTTGTTATCATGTAGAAGAATGTGAATTGATCCATGCCTATCTCCTTGTATTAAGGTCAAATCTAAGTGGATCAAGGAACTCCACATAAAACCAGAGACACTGAAACTTATAGAGGAGAAAGTAGGGAAAAGCCTCGAAGATATGGGTACAGGGAAAAAATTCCTGAATAGAACAGCAATGGCTTGTGCTGTAAGATTGAGAATTAACAAATGGGACCTCATAAAGTTGCAAAGTTTCTGCAAGGCAAAAGACACATTCAACAAGACAAAAAGACCACCAACAGATTGGGAAAGGATCTTTACCTATCCTAAATCAGATAGAGGACTAATATCCAATATATATAAAGAACTCAAGAAGGTGGGCTCCAGAAAATCAAATAACCCCATTAAAAAATGGGGCTCAGAGCTGAACAAAGAATTCTCACCTGAGGAATACCGACTGGCTGAGAAGCACCTGAAAAAATGTTCAACATCCTTAATCATCAGAAAAATGCAAATCAAACAACCCTAAGATTCCACCTCACACCAGTCAGAATGGCTAAGATCAAAAATTCAGGTGACAGCAGATGCTGGCGAGGATATGGAAAAAGAGGAACACTCCTCCATTGTTGGTGAGATTGCAAGCTTGTACAACCACTCTTGAAATCAGTCTGGCGGTTCCTCAGAAAATTGGACATAGTAATACCAGAGGATCCCGCAATACCTCTCCTGGGCATATATCCAGAAGATGTCCCAACCGGTAAGAAGGACACATGCTCCCCTATGTTCATAGCAGCCTTATTTATAATAGCCAGAAGCTGGAAAGAACCCAGATGCCCCTCCACAGAGGAATGGATACAGAAAATGTGGTGCATTTACACAATGGAGTACTACTCAGCTATTAAAAGGAATGAATTAATGAAATTCCTAGGCACATGGTTGGACCTGGAGGGCATCATCCTGAGTGAGGTAACCCAATCACAAATGAATTCACACAATATGTACTCACTGATAAGTGGATATTAGCCCAGAAACTTAGGATACCCAAGATATAAGATACAATTTGCTAAACACATGAAACTCAAGAAGAACGAAGACCAAAGTGTGGACGCTTTGCCCCTTCTTAGAAGTGGGAACAAAACACCCATGGAAGGAGTTACAGAGACAATGTTTGGAGCTGTGACAAAAGGATGGACCATCTAGAGACTGCCATATCCAGGGATCCACCCCATAATCAGCTTCCAAACGCTGACACCATTGCATACACTAGCAAGATTTTGTTGAAAGGACCTAGATGTAGCCGTCTCTTGTGAGACTATGCTGGGGCCTAGCAAACACAGAAGTGGATGCTCACAGTCAGCTATTGGATGGATCACAGGGCCCCCAATGGAGGAGCTAGAGAAAGTACCCAAGGAGCTAAAGGGAGCTGCAACCCTATAGGTGGAATAACATTATGAACTAACCAGTACCCCTGAGCTCTTGACTCTAGCTGCATATGTATCAAAAGATGGCCTAGTGAGCCATCACTGGAAAGAGGGGCCCATTGGACTTGCAAACTTTATATGCCCCAGTACAGGGGAATGCCAGGGCCAAAAAGTGGGAGTGGGTGGGGAGGGGAGGGGGGAGGGTATGGGGGACTTTTGTGATAGCATTGGAAATGTAAATGAGGAAAATACCTAATTAAAAAAAAACTATAGGAAAGCTCAAAGCACACATTGCACCACACACAATAATAGTGGGAGACTTTAACACCCTTCTCTCAACAACGGACAAATCCTAGAAACAGAAACTAAATAGAGACACAGTGAAACTAACAGAAGTTATGAAACAAATGGATTTAACAGATATCTACAGAACATTTTATCCTAAAACAAAAGGATATACCTTCTTCTCAGTACCTCATGGTCTCTTCTCCTAAATTGACCATATAATTGGTTACAAAACAGGTCTGAAGAGATACAAAAATATTGAAATTATCCCATGTGTCCTATCAAATCTCCATGAACTAAGGCTGATCTTCAATAACAACATAAATAATAAAAAAGCCAGCATTCATGTGGGAACTGAACAACACTCTACTCAGTAACTTGGTCAAGGAGGAAATAAAAAAAATAAAGACTTTTTAGAGTTTAATGAAAATGAAGGCACAACATATCCAAACTTATGGGACACAATGAAAGCAGTCCTAAGAGGAAAACTCATAGCTCTGAGTGCTGCCTAAAAGAAACTATCATCAGCTTTGAGTTCAGAAAAAAAAAAAAGTCAGTTTTCCTTCTCACCTTAAGTGCTGATATTTGCTTTTCTTAAATGTAGATTTCTCCCTGTTGAGTGTTATTTTTAAATTAAATAATTTAGTCAAAGAAATGAATTCTGGTAAGTTTTAGTTGGCTTTGTCTGTTTCGTTTTTTTTTTTTTTTTTAATAGTCAATTGTTTCCTGTAACCAATCACAACTAGTTCTTGGCCTCATTTTAAAAAATATATTAAAAAAATTAAATGTTGTGCTTTATTTCCCTTTAGTTTATATAAGCATGTTGTTTTAAACTGTGTTTATATTTAGTTAAAGTAAAGAAATTACATAAAGCTTTTAAATCCTTTTGGTTTTCTGATACACTTCCCCAAAACAGTCAGGTTTCAGCAATAGCTCCTTAGATTTAAGTCGTGTGTGGGTGTCTATGGATTCTGCATTGTGAGTTTAATGCATTCTAGAGAATTATATGCTATGGTCACATCTCCCTTTGCTTGGTTATTTAAGATCAAAGTTCCTTTAAGGAAGTACACCCCTGTAAAAAAAAAAAAAAACCACGAATCTATTTGTAGGTTTTGGAAACATCAGTGATTTAAAAATATCTCACATTCATAAGGTCAGATTAAAGTTTAATCAAGCTTTCCATTAGTCTGTGTAGGCTACTATAATAAAATGTTTTAATCCAGGCATCTTAAAAGCAACTGAGATTTGTTTCTTACATTTTTGAAAGATGAAAAGATCAAAGCAGATCCAGTCTTGATTAGAGCCCATCATCTGGTCTGTGAGATGACAATTACCAAATGTGTCCTCATGTGAAGGCTGGAACCCCGTATCTCTTCTTAGCTCTCTGGAAGCTTTCTCTCTCAAAGTCTCACTTCCTAAAGCCATCATCTTTGGTGGTTAGTAGCTTTGACATGATTTTTAAAGGAGAACACATTCATTCTGAATTGTGAATTTTCCATGGGTTTAAGAATGTTACAGTTATACATTATTGTATGATGTGTCCTTTGCTTATTTCTCTAAGACAAAGATTTTTAACTGAAGTAAAAGCATTGTTATTATTAATTAAAAATCGAATTGAAGTCGCTGAAGTGTACAGTGATTTAAACGTGTTTACTATGCATCAGCTCAGAGCAGGGTTATGTATGCTTCCATTTCAGGTATATAAACAATTATTTGAAGGAGCAGTATCTCTTCCCTTGTCTTTATGTTCAGATCATTATTTTATCCTTAACTCCTTTCCTAATGGGCATGTGTATACACACACACACACACACACACACACACACACACACACACACACACAAATAAATAAATAAAAACCACAGAGAGACTTACAAGCACATACACACATATGCATATACACTAAGACAGTCATACTCATATTCACCTTTGAAATTGTCTCACGGGCAAAACTGTGGCAATCATGTAACAACTCTTTAGGATTCTTTACAATGATGATAATCACTGATTAAGCTTCCTGCATCCCAGGAAGTATAAATATCTCCATTTCGTGATTAGTCTGCGCTCAACTAGCATAGATACTTATCTAGAAAAGCTGAATAGAATTGCTAAGGGTTGATTTTTGTCTGTGTTTTGCTGTTGCAGAGGTGTTAGGCATTGTAGTTTGGAAAAGTCTGTTTTCCTGTGGGTTTTTAAACATCACAGATTTAACCCAGAATATATCTTTTTTTTTCTGCCAAGTCACTTTCATAAGCAATTTTGAATAAATTTGGCAATCTGGTCATATTTTAAGTCGATATTCTAATGAATCCTTAGTCTCACCAAGACGTAATGGGTAGCCTCTGGGAAACAACTTAAGAGTTGACCTAAGAATAAGCTAACTATGTCTGTGTGGTTTCTGCTGTGACTGGTGAGCCCAGAGGCCCAAGAGGTTCAAAATCCCTTTGATTTGCAGAACTTCCTCATACTGGGAGTGTCTCATTCAGATGCCTCCTCTTTATGACCTGCATTTTCCATGTCTAAAAGGAAGCTCCCATATGACTTCAACAGGTATCAACAGCAGTATGGTCCCACTCCCACTTACTCATTTTCCAATGATAATCTTACCTTCTATATGACTATTCACACTTTGCACTCATATTTCTTACCCTGAGCACACACACATTCCTTGACATAATGTTTTTCTTCCTGTGAAAGAAGCTCATTCTGCCATCACACATCTTGGCTAGCACGGTGAATTATTTTCTGTTCAATATAAAGCTAAAATGGAACAACCCTTGATGTATGCATTAAGAAGAAGCACAGTTATGGACAACTCCAGCTTTCAAACTCAACAATGGTGTGTGTGTGTGTGTGGTGTGTGGTGTGTGTGTGTGTGTGTGTGTGTGTGTGTGTGTGTGTGTGTGACTGAAATAAGTGATGCCATATAGAGTATTTTAGGGCAACACGATAACGTGTGGCTTCTAGGTTCTGCAGTGAAAAATGGTTCACAGTAAGCTCAAAGCAAATGTGAAATCTTTCCATCATTTCCCAATTCTTGGTGCAACTGAAGACCAATTACAATTTACATACATTTGACTTGCCTTAGTATTCAAGGCCAGTCACTACCACTGCTTGTTTTTGTAACTCTAAGTGAATCACTTAAATCCACAAGCTTGATTTTCTCATTTATTAAAACGAGGAACGTGACTGAATTCCTCTGTACCACAACAACTGCAGTAGGGAGCAAATGAAAAGCACAAGCATGCACCTTTTAACCCCTAGAGTGCTGTATAAGTGTTTAAGTCTAATCTCCTCCTGTAAAAATGACATTAGGGTACTGGTATTCTGCCAGTGGTAGTACTTCATTCTTGATAATCATCATTGAAGCATTTATTATCCATTTGCTTGTTACATTACTTGAGCATAATGCCCTGAAAGAACAAGTATTAGTTGCTCACACTCCTGAGTTGACTGAGCTTGAGAAGCAGTAGTAATTGGAGGTTTCTCATGTGGTGGTGGTGGTGGTGGTGGTGGTGGTGGTGGTGGTGGTGGAGAACGAGTGGTGGGGAAGCCAGTTATGCGTATCCCCTAGCCTGCTGTGATAAAGTACCCTGAACTGAAGACTTAAACAGAAATTTACCATCTCTCTATCCTGGGTGTTCTATGTCCCACATTGAGGTGTGCTCGCCATCATGCTACCTTGACTGTCTTGTACATGATTGCTAATACACCGTTGATATTCCCAATCTTGATAGCACAACACTGCAATCCCCTTTCTGTCTTTTCTTAGATATCACCCTGCATCTAAGAATGAGTTGCATTGAGTTCGTGAATTAATGTTTTTGGAAATATAAATTCAAACACAAGACAGTGGATATCTCTTTAGTGACTGGTGTAGACACCTGAAAGATTTACTGGGAATTGTAACTCAGTACCAACTGAATTGTCCAGAAGGACTGATTCTTCTATGCCACTTTGGCACTGAATTTTACTATGGTTCTATCCTGGAGAAGACTATATGAACACTCTCAGCATCAATCATTCTTCAGTGCACGTACTGCACAGAGTCTTTCTCCATTGAACTTACATGAAAGCTGCCTTACCACGTCAACACACTTACAAGTTGTCTAGATGCTGTGAGTTCTGGTCAGTGCTTTTCTGTGAGGTTCTTGTTAGTCACATATTTGGATTACTAGCATAACTGGGATTTTGATTTATAAATATTTAGGAAGCCATATCCTTAGAAAACTAATTGAATCAACAGATATGCAAAATGCAGTTACTGAGGAGACATTCTTCATAAAACTTCCATTTTAGGTAGGATATTATTTCTTACACATAAAATAGGATCACCACTTTTAAAATCATAACATGTATAGCATTGTGCCTTTGTTTTATTTCTGATTGCTATGATATAATATCCTGGCAAAAGCAATGTAAAGGACAGAACATTAGTTTTAATTCCAAATTCTAGGTTGTTCTCGACCATACAAGTCCCAGTGACAGGAGTTTGAGAGACTGATTCTATTATAATCACTATTAATGGTAGAGAAAGTGGTTTTTGGTTTTTGTTTTGGTTTTTTGTTTGTTTTTGTTTTGTAAGCATGCTAGTGCTCAACTAACTTTCTTCCCTCTTACATAATTCACATGGGATGGTGTCACCTAGGGTGGGATCACATTACCATCTCAATTAGCATTATCAAGATAATCCCATCACAGGCATGCCCACAGATCAAACTATTCTAGAAAATCTTTTAATGAAACTTCAGAATCTTTATTTATTAACAAGTTGATTTATTATATAACACTGTGAGAGTCTATAATTTAGAAACATTTTAGAGAAATTTTAGAAAATAATAAACACAAGATAGAAAATACTTATATCTAGAAGTAACAACTGATTTCTTTTTACTACTTCTTTATACCATTGCTGCCAAGGTTTTGCATAATTGAAAATTTACATTCATAATTTTGGAGCACTTGCTTTGCCAATAGATAATTTATATTTTATATAATAACAACAACAGTAAATATATTATTCAATACCAGTTAACCCCACAGTTATATCAAACTGATTTAATGTCTCTTAATATTTAGGCTTCAGGCTTTATGACTTTCAACTGTTTTTAAGTATTGTGCTTGTACTTTCAAAATTATTTGATACATAGTATAAAAATGGTCTGAAGAAGACTTTTAGCATTCTAAAGTTCAAACACACTCAGCACCTCCAAACAAAATATGTTTTAAAGACAACATCCAAAGTTTTTTTTCAATCATTTTGCCAGTTTCCATTGTCCATGTGACATAATCTGGAATTACTTGGGAAGGTAGTCTTATCAAGGGTTTTTCTAGAATTGTGTTGGTGTTTTTCCACATCATCTGCTCCAGGTCAAGTATTCTATCACCATGGTCCAAATAAGTATCAAATTATTGGAAATCTTATTTGCTTAAGTTTTTGCTTGGAAACAAGTCTTCTGATTCCTTCTGATCATGACTTCATGATTCAGACACAGACATGATGTTTCTTCAAGAGAGTTTGTCCAGCTTGAGAGATGGACACCTTTTCCTGTGTCCCCACCTGGATGAGCTTTTCTGATGCTTACTGCTTGCTTAGCAGGTGCTGCTCTCCCCACCCCTGCACCCCCAAATGGCAGCAACTTAGTCCCCATGTGACAAATCAAGGCGTCTGAGATTGCTCTCTCAAAGAATAGTTGTCCAGATTAAAGGGTCATGGGTAATACGAAACGCTAAAGAGAGCAAAAAGATTTATAAATATAAAATATAGGGTTTAACTGATATATAAATTATGTATGTATGTATGTATGTATGTATAGGCTGTTCAAGATTATTCATGATCATCAAAAACATGAAAAAAACAAAAAAAAAGATTGCTAAGACCAACACATTTATAAAAATTTATAAATGACAGAAACATGCCCAATTATTCACTTTCCCAAAATAGCATAACTGATAGGGAGAGAGTTAATTGAGCCAAATATTAAATCAGGCTTTGGGACTCCATATTTACAGCAGAAAAACAAAGACTTTGCTGACCTAATGAAGTGATTATTGTATACATTTGTACTCTGTGCCAAATACAGGGACTCCCAACTGTACTTTCTAATTATTTCTTTAATGAGTACGGTAAAAGCAAATCACGCACATTTGCTTTTCTCTTATCTGGTCATATCCGTAAACTTTCAGGAAGTACATAGCATTAATCATATAAATTAGCTTTCCCTCTCGGAAGGCAGGCATGTAATTTAGGCCAGGAGAGGACTTGCAAAATACTGCACAGAGCACCAACACTGCCAATGTATTTTGTCAATGAGGGAGTGTTCACATGCTTTGCCTCCTGACTTTGTTCCTAATTCCATTAGTGAGACCCATATGATATATTATAAGATGTTATAGATATTGACACTGATAATAGAAGCTAAGTCTCTAAATATGAAAATGTTTCTAACACCCCAGAAGCACAGATGACATATTTTAATATTTATGTTCCCTCCTGGCTTCATGGTTTAATTGTATTAAGTATGTAATTAAATCTTCATTATATCCAGGTCCTGCCATTCTTCATCTGAGCACACTGCTCCAACTTCAACTAATCCAATTGCTGGGGTCTCTACTACCTGCTTTCTTCTATTTTTGGCAACCTTACACATGTCTGAGCTGAAATAAAGGACAGACTTTATTATTATTTTTTTAACAGAAGCATTGGCCAAGACAGATTAAAACTCCTATGATTTTATGTCTTGGTCATAGTCCCCTCCCTGAACCTTTTCTGGATCCAGCCCCTCACTTCCTGGCCATCAAGTTTGTGCCATGTCTTTCCTCCATTGAGACCAATTTGTTCAACAAAATATTCTTGGATGCATGGTCTTTCACTGGAGAGCAGAGACCTGGCCAGGGGATACACTTAGAGAAAGCTGACTGCCTCCCCTAGCAGCTGACAGTTACCAGTGGCTGCTCAGTTCTGGGTGAAGTTTCATGCCCAACACAATTTTCTGTTCTGTGATTTAGTCTGGCTTGGGCTTCTCTGTGTCTTATGCATGGTCTCACAACAGCCATGAGTTCATAGGCACACTTAATTTATGCAATTCAGCATGCTTTTTCTTATCTAAATAAAGCTTCACATTGTTTCCAAGGCCCTAGAAGATGTTTCTGTTGTTTCATTTGGTGATAGGTTCCTTCTGGCCCTAAGGATCTAGTTCATATCTTCCAGGGGTACCATATCTGTTTCTCCACTGGAAAGCTCTGACTCTTACTTCTTCAGAACGAGTCACAGTTCCTACTTTTTAGCTCTTATGCATTCCTGCAGCATGCCACCTTGAACATCTCTCTTAATATATACAATCAGCAAATTCTTTGATACATAGCCTTCCTCTTCCTTTATTTTTCTTCAAAATCCATACTTCGATTTGTGATATTTAGGATTTTTGTTGTTATTGTTGCCTCTTGCATACATTTCCTTTTCTCTAGAAACTGCAATCTCTATATGCAATCTCTCTTGTTTTACATGCTCCCTGCTAACAAATCAAAGCCAAGCAAAGGCATTCAGGAGAGTTCTAAACAACCTAGACATACAAACCTTACATAGTTTCAGCAATAGGAAGTCTTCAGCTTCTGGAAAACTATCTTTTTGATGGTATAAAGTTAAGGTTTGATGTATTTTTCTGCCACTGTAAAGAGATTGGTAGTAGAGTAGTAAGAGAAACTCTTGGAACAGCTGAAGAGAGAAACGGATGACTGCTAGACAGGGAAGGAAAGGTTATTCACAACCAGCTAATCTAAGATCACTATGGAGAGAAGTAATAAATAGTTCATTCAGTATTGGAGGTTCCGTGTACCATTTATTTATTAAGGTATATTTATTATTATTTTAGGATCCATCCCTATTCAACATCTTAACAGTAATAAAGAACATTCACATCTAACTTTAGGGAATTCGTCATAAATCTATAAAGACTGAAGAACAACAAAAATAAGATTATTAAGATTTCAGCAATCACTACTATTTTGAGAAAAGGGATTGATGTATTCAGAGATACGATAATCAACCGCCAAGGTGGTAATTACCTGTATGATGGTTTGAGTAGTGGATATTGTAAGATTTAGGAAAAAATAATGTATCATAATACTCTTGAAGGTAGAGTTTGGTTTTTTTTTCTGTGAAAATAAAAACTAAAAAAAAAAAAAAAAAAACTTTTAACAAAATAAAAACAGAGTAAGCAATGAACATATTAAAAAGTTAAACAAGGTCAGATTTTGTGCTGTTGAGTTTGTAAATGTGATAGTTGTATAGGCTCTAGACAAAGGGTCTAGCAGAAGTCCTATTTGCCTGCCATATGGGTAATTTTACTGTGTGACCTGGGGAGCTGGCCTGTGTGCCACAGTGTAGAAAATTTCAAAGTGAAAGAATTGCTAGGTCCCAATAGAGTATATTGCTCAGATACATACTTTTCACCAAAAAATAAAATCACCTCCCCTGCCTCCTTTTTCTCCTTCTCCTTTTTCTCACCCCTCTCCATTCCAAGACTCTGGGGCCTACATGATGCATCTTCCTTCCTAGGCTTTGGAACTCCATTCCCTTTGTTTGTATTTCCTTACAGAGCTTGGGTATCTAGACCATTTTCAGCCAATTTTACTTTCTTTTCTTTTTGATCCAAGGCTATAATGTCATCATGGACTGCTGGCTTACCCAGATAGTTCTAGCTTCTTCCTGATTCCTTATGAGATTTAGATATTCTTTGAAGATTTGGCCTAACAAAGTGTTAAAGGACACAAATTTACTTCTAATATCGCTTAAATAGTTCTGCTACTTTGCTGAACTATTAAAATAAAATGGCATCAGAAACACTGTTGCTTTCAATGATTTTGAGTTAATAAGATTACTTAGTGAATTCAATTTCCTCTTGAACAAGTGATCAAAAACGTGTTCCTTTTGACTGAAGGTGGTCTCTAGATCCAAACACTTCACGGTGTTACTGGGAGCTAAGCATTGTCACCTTTTTAGTAAGCTATTTGGTTTCTCTGACGCATTATGGATTTAGAGTTGCCTCAGTACAGGGAAATGCCAGGGCCAAGAAGTGGGAGTGGGAGGGTGGGGGAGTGGGTGGGGGAGCGTGTGGGGGACTTTTGGGATAGCATTAGAAATGTAACTGAAATAAATACCTAATTTTAAAAAAAAAAAGTTGGTCTTTAGTAAACCAATAGTAAAACAGTTTCGCTATGGAACTCATCTGTTACAATAATGGCTTTTAGCAGAAAGGTAGGGTTATTTTTTGGTTGTTTGTTTTAGGGGAGAAAGTATGGGATGTAGAACAGTCAGAGGTTGCCGAGGATCGGGGAATCTGGAGTGTAAAATAATAAATAAACAAACAAACAAACAAACAAACAAATAAGAAATAGAAATAAAGGCTAGTCAAACTTATTTTATCCTCTCTTTTGCATGTGATGCTATATCTTTTTATTAGATATTTTCTTCATTTACATTTAAAATGCTATCCCCTTTCATACTTTCCTCTCTGAAAGTCCCCTATAACCTCCCCCTGCTCTGCTCCCCAACCCACCCACTCCCGCTTCCTGGCCCTGACATTCCCCTATACTGGGGTATATAATCTTTGCAAGACCAAGGGCCTCTCCTCCCACTGATGACCTACTAGGCCATCCTCTGCAACATATGCAACTTAGAGACACAAGCTCTGAGGGGTACTGGCTAGTTCATATTGATGTTCCTCCTATACAGTTGCAGACTCCTTTAGCTCCTTGGGTACATTCTCTAGCTCCTTCATTGGAGGCCCTGTGTTCCATCCAATAGATGACTGTGAGCATCCACTTCTGTATTTGCCAGGCACTGGCATAGCCTCACAAGAGATAGCTATATCATGGTCCTGTCAGCAAAATCTTGCTGGCATATGCAATAGTGTCTGGCCTTGGTGTTTTGTTTTTTTTTTAATGGGATGGATCCCTGGGTAGGGCAGTCTCTAGATAGTTCTTCCTTCCATCTCAGCTCTGAATTTTGTCTCTGTAATTCCTTCCATAGGTATTTTGTTCTTGATTCTAAGAAGGAACAAAGTATCCAGATTTTGGTCTTCCTTCTTCTTGAGTTTCATGTGTTTTACAAATTGTATCTTGGGTATTCTAAGTTTCTGGGTTAATATCCACTTATCAGTGAGTGCATATCATGTGTGTTCTTTTGTATTGGGATACCTTGTGCAGGATGATATCCTCCAATCCATCCATTTGCCTAAGAATTTTTATAAATTCATTGTTTTAAATCCATTGTGTAAATGTATCCCATTTTCTGTATCCATTCCTCTGTTGAGGGACATCTGGTTTCTTTACAGCTTCTGGCTATTATAAATAAGGCTGCTAAGAACATAGTAGAGCATGTGTCCTTATTACAAGTTGAAACATCTTCTGAGCATATATCCAGGAGTGGTATTGCTGGATCTTCCGTAGTACTATGTCCAGCTTTCTGAGAAACCACTAAACTGATTTCCAGAGTGGTTGTACCAGCTTGCAATCCCTGCAGCAATGGAGGAGTGATCCCCTTTCTCCACATCCTTGCCAGCATCTACTGTCACCTGAATTTTTAACCTTAGCCATTCTGACTGGTGTGAGGTGGAATCTCAGGGTTATTTTGATTTGCATTTCCCTGATGATTAAGGATGTTGAACTTTTATCACGTGCTTCTCAACCCTTCAGTATTCCTCAGTTGAGAATTCTTTGTTTAGCTCTGTACCCCAATTTTAATGGGGTTATTTGATTTTTCTGGAGTCCAGCTTCTTGAGTTCTTTGAATATATTAGGTATTAGTCCCCTATCAGATTTAGGATTGGTAAAGATCCTTTCCCCTATCTGTTGGTGGCTTTTTTGTCATATTGACAGTGTTTTTTGCCTTACAGAAGCTTTGCAATTTTATGAGGTCCCATTTGTCAATTCTTGATCTTATAGCACAACCCATAGCTATTCTGTTCAGAAATTGCCCCCCCCCCTTTGCCCATAACTTCGAGGCTTTCCCTACCTTCCCCTCTATAAGTTTTAGTGTTCTCTGGTTTTACGTGGAGTTCCTTAATCCACTTAGACTTGAACTTTGTACAAGGATATAAGAATGGATCAATTTGCATTCTTCTATATGATAACCACCAGTTGAGCCAGCACAATTTGTTGAAAATGCTGTCTCTTTTCCACTGGATGGTTTTAGCTCATTTGTCAAAGATCAAGTGATCATAGGTCTGTGGGTTCATTTCTAGGTCTTCAATTCTGTTCCATTGATCTACTTCTCTGCCACTGTACCAGTACCATGCATTTTTTAATCACAATTGCTCTGTAGTAAAGCTTGAGGTCAGGCATGGTGATTCCACCAGATGTACTTTTATTGTTGAGAATAGTTCTTACTATCCTAGGTTTTTTGTTATTCCAGATGAATTTGCAAATTGACCTTCCTAACTCAGTGAAGAATTGAGTTGGAATTTTGATCAGGATTGTGTTCAATCTGTAGATTGCTTTAGGCAAGATAGCCATTTTGACTATATTAATCCTGCCAATCCATGAGCATGGGAGGTCTTTCCATCTTCTGAGATCTTCTTTCATTTCTTTCTTCAGATACTTGAAGTTCCTATCATACAGATCTTTCACTTCCTTAGTTAGAGTCACACTAAGGTATTTTATATTATTTGTGACTATTGTGAAGGGTGTTGTTTCCCTAATTTCTTTCACAGCCTGTTTATCCTGTGTGTAGAGAAAGGCCAATTATTTTTTTTGAGTTAATTTTATATCCAGCTACTGCACTGAAGCTGTTTATCAGGTTTAGCAGTTCTCTGGTGGAATTTTTAGGGTCACCTATATATACTATCATATCATCTGCAAATAGTGATAATTTGACGTCTTCCTTTCCAATTTGTATCACCCTGATCTCCTTTTGTTGTCTAATTGCTCTGTCTAGGATTCAAGTACTATATTGAATAGGTAGAGAGAAAGTAGGCAGTCTTGTCTAGTCCCTGATTTTAGTAGGATTGCTTCAAGTTTCTCTCCATTTAGTTTGATGTTGGCTACTGGTTTTTTATATAGTGCTTTTATTATGTTTATGAGTGGGCACTGAATTTCTGATTATATTTATATATGGGCCTTGAATTCCTGATCTTTCCAAGTCTTTTATCATGAATGAGTGTTGGATATTGTCAAATGTTTTCTCAGCAGCTAACGAGATGATCATGTGGATTTTGTCTTTGAGTTTAGTGAATTATGTTGATGGATTTCCATACATTAAAACATCCCGGCATCCCTGGGATGAAGCCTACTTGATCATGATTCTTTGAATAGTTCTTTTTGTTTCCACTTGGTTGATTTCATCCCTAAGTTTGATTATTTCCTGACATCTACTCCTTTTGTGTGAATATCCTTCCTTTTGTTCTAGAGCTTGTAGGTGTGCTGTCAAGCTGCTAGTGTATGGTCTCTCTAGTTTCTTTTCGGAGGCACTCAGAGCTATGAGTTTTCCTCTTGGGACTGCTTTCATTGTGTCCCATAAGTTTGGGTATGGTGTGGCTTCATTTTCATTAAACTCTAAAAAGTTTTTAATTTCTTTCTTTATTTCTTTCTTTACCAGGTTAACATTGAGTAGAGTGTTATTCAGCTCCCACATGAATGCTGGCTTTTTCATTATTTATGTTGTTATTGAAGATCAGCCTTAGTTCCTAGAGATTTGACAGGACACATGGGTGATTTCAATATTTTTGTATCTCTTGAGACCTGTTTTGTGAACAATTATGTGGTCATTTTAGGAGAAGGTACCATGAGGTGCTGAGAAGAAGGTATATCCTTTTGTTTTAGGATAAAATATTCTGTAGATATCTGTTAAATCCACTTGTTTCATAACTTCTGTTAGTTTCACTGTGTCTCTATTTAGTTTCTGTTTCTAGGATATGTCCATTGATGAGAGTGGGGTGTTAAAGTCGCCCACTATTATTGTGTGTGGTGCAATGTGTGCTTTGAGCTTTCTTATAGTTTCTTTAATGAATGTGGATGCATTTGGAGCATAGACATTCAGAATTGAGAGTTCATCTTGGAAGATTTTACCTTTGATGAGTATGAAGTGCCCCTCCTTGTCTTTTTTGATAACTTTGGGTTGGAAGTTGATTTTACTGGATATTAGAATAGCTAATAGCTAATAGCTTGGAAATTTGTTTTCCAGCCTTTCACTCTGAGGTAGTGTCTGTCTTTGTCCCTGATGTGGGCTTCCTGTATGCAGCAAAATGTTGGGTTCTGTTTATGTAGCCAATATGCTACTCTATATCTTTTTATTGGGGGAATTGAGTCCACTGATATTAAGAAAAATTAAGGAAAAGCAATTGTTGCTTTCTGTTATTTTTGTTATTAGAGTTGGGATTCTGTTCTTGCAGCTATCTTCTTTTAGGTTTGTTGAAGGATTACTTTCTTGCTTTTTCTAGGGCATAATTTCCCTCCTTGTGTTGGTGTTTTCCCTTTATTATCCTTTGAATGGCTGTATTCGTGGAAAGATATTGTGTGACTTTAGTTTTGTCATGGAATACTTTGGTTTCTCCATTTATGGTAATTGAGAATGTTGCTGGGTATAGTAGCCTGGGCTGGCATTTGTGTTCTCTTTGAGTCTGTATAACATCTGTCCAGGATCTTCTGGCTTTCATAGTCTCTGGTGAGAAGTCTGGTGTAATTATAATAGGTTGGCCTTTATATGTTACTTGACCTTTTCCCCTTACTGCTTTTAATATTCTATCTTTATTTAGTGCATTTGTTGTTCTGATTATCATATGTCAGTAAGAATTTGTTTTCTGTTCGAGTCTATTTGGACTTTTATAGGCTTCTTATATGTTCATGGGCATCTCTTTCTTTAAATTAGGGAAGGTTTCTTCTGTGATTTTGTTGAAGATATTTACTGGCCCTTTAAGTTGAAAATCTTCATTCTCATCTATACCTATTATCCTTAGGTTTGGTCTTCTCATTGTGTCCTGGATTTCCTGGATGTTTTGAGTTAGGATCTTTTAGTATTTTTGCATTTTCTTTGATTTTTGTGACCATGTTTCTATGGAATCTTCTGCACCTGAGATTCTCTCTTCCATGTCTTGTATTCTGTTGCTGCTGCTCATATCTATGGTTCCTCATTTCTTTCCTAGGATTTCTATCTCCAGAGTTGTCTTGTCTCCCTTTGGATTTTCTCTATTGTTTCTACTTCCATTTTTAGATCGTGGATGGTTTTATTCAATTTAATCACCTGTTTGGTTGTGTTTTCCTGTAATTCGTTAAGGGATTTTTTTGTGCTTCCTCTTTAAGGACTTCTACCTGTTTACCCGTGTTCTCCTGTACTTCTTTAAGTGAGTTACTAATGCCCTTCTCAAAATCCTCTACCAGCATCATGAGATATGATTTTAAATCTGAATCTTGCTTTTTGGGTGTGTCCGGGTATCCACAACTCGCTGTGGTGGGCATATTGTGTCCTGATGATGCCGAGTGGTCTTAGTTTCTGTTAGGAAGATTCTTAAGTTTGCCTTTTCTGGTAATCTCTGGTGTGAGATGTTCCAGCTATCTCTGGCTAGAGCTTGTTCCTCCTGAGATTCTCTTATCCTCTGTCAATACTCCTGGGAGTCAAACTCTCTCTTGAGTCCCAGGGGTCAGATCACTCTCAGCAGTCAAGCTCTCCTCTGGCAAGGAAGGTGCAGGGAGGTCTGGAGCTCAGATCTACCTCCTGGCTGAAGATGAAGGCCCAAAGGGACCCTATCCAAGAAGCTCTGTTGCTTCTGTGGCCAGTGTGCTCTCCTGTGTGGACTGGTTTCTGAGAGATCCAGGATACAAGATGGTTTTCTCCCTGAGTCCCAGAGTCAGAGCCCTCTTTGGAGGCCCACTCTCCTCAGTGATCCTATGATCCTGGGTGTGCTAGGGTACCTGTGTCATGTAGAGACCTCTGGGGACCATGGGTCCGTTCACTGAGTTCACGCCCAAGGTGGCACAGGGCTGATGCAAACCAGAATGAATCCCAGCTGCTGGTCGGGCAGGTTTCCTGTGTCCCTGTTCCTGCTGGCCCAAGCCCCTCCTGGTTGATTTGGAACAGATGCTGTGTTCTACTCACCAGTGATCCCAAGATCCTAGCTGTGCTAGGGCACCTGCAGCATGGAGAGTCCTCTGGGGATCGTTCGACTGTTCACCAAATTTTTCAGCCATGATTTCTTATAAATGCTTAAAAATAGGTCAGCCTTTCAGAGCTCAAAGCTGTTGGCCATGGAAATCTTGAATATGTGTCTATAGTATAGTGCACATATTTCAGTTTATCAAATTCTGTAAAACGAATCATATCCACTTGCCAAATTTCATTTCTCTGAGAACCTTTAAGGTTATTTTCTGCATGTTAATGTAGTTTAGTTTTATAAAGAGCAGGTAGGGCATTTCCCAATAATTTCCTTGTGTTGCTGCCAAGTGATAGAGAATACTTTCTTTAAACGTTTGCTATTAACATGGTGTTCTTTATGGAATTCTGTAGCTTCTAGCACATTTCCTATCAATAGCTGATCAATTTCATCATTGCCTTGTGCTAGAGGGCCTGGTAGATCCATATGGGACCTGATATGTGCTGTATGTAAGAGATGATTTCTAAATGTGATCACTAATTGCCGTTGAATAAACAGTTAAGAAGTCATCCTGAATAAGTTCAGCAGTTTCTATAGGCAAAACAACTCCTTTTGCATATTGAGAGTCAGTTACTATAGTAATAGTCTCTTGAAAACCTAATAATGCTATAAGTATTGCATATAATTCTGATTTTTAAAGCTGAACTATAAAGATTTGCATCAGTGTAAAATATAGGGACTCCAAATTTGAAGTTATTTTTATTGTATGAGAGAGAGTCCAAATAGTTCTTTTTATAAACTACAATCACTTGCTTTTGCAGCATTTGATGTTAACCCCCCCCCCATTTAATGCAAGCTCTTTGCCAATATTTTTATTGTGCCCATAATGAGGCAATTTCAGTATTAGTAAAAGTTACCACAATCTCAGGCAGGTTGATAAAAATCTCATTTTTTTCCCTTTACAGTCAATTCAAAGACCTTTTATACAGGTTTTTAATTTTTACTCTGTGTGCTAAAAGCATCCATTCTAACATATAATCTTCCCTCTGCACAAGAATTCCTGTGGGAGATGGAGGAGAGGGCAAGATAACAAAGATGCAGGCCATATTTGGGTCAACACCATCTAAATGTGTATTCTGTAGTTTCTTTTCTATCAAAATCAACTCCTTTGCAGCCTCAGTTGAACACTTTCTTGGGCCATTTCAATCTGTATCACCTGGTAATGTTTGAAATGAATTACTCAGCTCTCGAGTAGCAACACCAATTATAGGCTGAAGCCAGTTAATATCTCCCAATAAATTTTTTAGAAATCCTTAAGAGTCTTTAATTGGTCTCTCCTAATTTATACCTTTTTGGGTGTATCTAACCTTTTCTAGTCTTATTTTATATCCTAGATAATTAATAATTTTTATATCCTAGATAATTAATTTTTGTATTTAAGGGCAATTTATAATCCTCAACAAGGCAAGGTTCTCTTTATTTCATCAAACATTGTAGTCTCCCCTCCCCCAGCCTGAAACCTGCTTGCTCAGGGGTGGAGCTTCCTGCTCATTCATTCTGCCACGCCCACTACTGGAACCTTTGGAGCGACACACATGCACCTTTCTACTGGACCAGAGATTATTCTGCGGGAATCGGGTCCCCTCCCCCTTCCTTCATAACTAGTGTCGCAACAATAAAATTTGAGCTTTGATCAGAATGAATTTGTCTTAGCTCCGTTTCTTCTTTCGCCCCGTCTAAATTCCTCTCTTACAGCTCGAGTAGCCTTCTCAGTCAAACCGTTCATGTTGTGAGCTGCTGGCAGCCACAACAAAACATTATTTCCAAGATATTTGTATCTGAATCCATATAATGGTAAATTATGAATTGAGAAAATTGTTTACTAATTATCTTCAATGGTTGTTGTATAAAATATTGGCCCAAGGTAGGACTGTTTAACATTCCTTGTGGTAGAATTTCCCAATGGTATCTCCTTATTGGAGAACTTTTATCAAAAGTAGATATTGCGAAAGCAAACCGTTTTTTATTATGTTTGTGTAGAGGAATTGTGAAAAAGCAATCTTTCAGATCAATAATTTTGATAGGCCATTCCTTGGGTGACACAGAAGGTCTCTAGAAGGATATTCACAGAGGTGATCACTACCGAGAAGTCTGAGCTTTCAGAATTTTATCCTATTTTTCATTTTTACTTTTATCTGTTCTATACAATCTATACTGCTTCATGAATGAGGGAAAAATCTGCTCTTATGACTTATATCTTAGTCATTTTGTTAACCTCTATACACATCTCAATTAGGAGAAGCGGATGTTAAATTTCCCATCCCCCTATTATGAAACAGTTTAACCTATACTTGAGGTATTTGGTGCGTGCAGGATCAAGTTATTGTCTTAACTGTATTTGGGCTTTTATTCTGTGATTAAATGGTATGACCAAAAGCAACTTGTCAAGAAAAGGGTTATTCTAGCTTACAATTTAGGTCACAAGCCATTGCTAAGGGACATCAGATCAGAGACTCGAGGCAGGAACCTACAGATAGGAATTGAAGCAGAAACCACAAAGGGGTGTGGTCAATGTCTTCCTCTCTATGATATGCTTTCTTATAGAACCTGAGCACACCAGGACCACTGTGGCGATGTCCACAGTGAACACTAGTAGTAAGAAAGGAAAAGCTGCATATGTATCAAAAGATGCCCTAGTCGGCCATCACTGGAAAGAGAGGCCCACTAGACAGGCAAACTTTATATGCCCCAGTACAGGGGAACGCCAGGGCCAAAAAATGGGATGGGTGGGGAGGGGAGTGGGGGGGTGGTGGTGTGGGAGGCTTTTGGGATAGCATTGGAAATGTAATTGAGGAAAATATGTAATAAAAAAATAAGAAAATAAATAAATAAATAAATAAATAAAGGAAAGTGCGGTACTATCTCACCACAGACTAAGCTGGTGGGGGCATTACTTTTACTTGAGGATTCCTCTTCCAAACTAACTCTAGCTGCTATCAAGTTGCCATTAAACTAACCAGCACATGAATAAAGAGAATCTGTTGAATATAAGTTTCATCTTTACCCCTTTACTTTCTTCTGCTATGCTAGACAGTCATGACGTTTACACAATGGCAAACTTGTTTTGAAAACTCAGAAATGTTTGCTCCAAAGCCTAGAAAATCTGGCCTAATGGCTCTATATGTTGTCCTTATGCTTCCAATTAGCTTACAGTGTTATTGGAGATCATTTTATAACCTTTTTGTTTGACTCAAAGGGTATGTGAACACATAGACACACAATGTGCACACACTTCTAATTTCTGGAACAGATAGCTCAGTGCTCTTTAGAATAATGTTGGTCTATTCTCAAAAGCAGGAAATGAACTGTTGCCTACTGCTCAAAATCAGAAATCAGGAGGCTATTTCAATGTTGGTGATAGGAGGTTTCTGTGAATTTCAAAGACAAAATGGAAAGGAGGAGGGAAGAGAAAAAAAAATCAGTATACAGAATCCAAAAGACGTGAGAAAGTAAGGAAATGAGAGCCAGCATTGCTGACAGGGAATGCGTCAGTAGCTCTAATTGATTCTGACGGCTCCTGGAGGCCTGAGCTTCTTTGGGAAGCATAAATGTATACGTTATAAGCAGAAAAGACACATCACATATAGAATCAATAGTTACCCCACAGTAAATCTCAAAGAACCTAAGTGAACTCCAGAGCCCTTTAAGCAAGAATTCTTCAAAGTTATCTCCCTTACAGTTGTCTATAGAAATAGCCATTGCCATCTGCCTCAGGAAACCCTTGTTTCTACAGTACGGGAGTGTTTGTAGATCTGAAAAGATTATTATAAGTCATGTAAGTCTGCAAATAGTTAGCCTTCAAAGAATGTGGAAATGCAAGGTTGCCGTCATTATCACGCCTCCCACAAACCAGAGTGTAGGGAAGCCAGGGTGGAATGAAGCATCCTTCTCCTGTTAAAGTCAAGTTCACTTGCAAATTTTACTTTGTACCTAAGTTGTGTTTAGTGGTAGGTCTGCCATCTAGTGGCCATTTGAATAAACGGATGCTGGTCATAAATTGGACGACATGAAAATATTAGGTAGCTCACAGAGGTCAGGCCCTTTTCTGTCCTAGTATAAACAAACTACAGTACTTCACTGGTGATAGAGGAGAAAAATTAATCCAGGAAAAATTAAATATAAATATATCGTATTAGCAGGCCACAAGTGTAAAGGCAAAGCATGAACAATTCTCTTTAAATTAAACGCATACTCAAAACAATCGCTGGATTGATAATAAGGTAACTTTCTAACTTTAAATACTTATTTTTATGTATGTGCATGTGCGCATGGCCCTGTATGTATGTCATCTGCTGAGGGGGCCTGGGGAGACAGCAGGGGGCATCACATCACTAGGAATTGGAGTTGCAGGTTATTGCAAACCTCCTGAGTCAGGAGCTAGGAAGCAGTCCTCTGGAAGAGCAGCAGGCTGTCTTAACCACTGAGCCATCTTCTCCAACTGCATGAGGTAGCATTTTATTGGCTGTTTGCTTTGTTTCCCCTTGCTGTCTTTTATTGCAAACCAGCTGATGTTTTGTCAGGTTGTAACTTAAGTACATGAAGTAAAACAAAGATAATTTTTTTGTTGCTGTTGTTCTTTACTTAGATATGTACTTCCTGCCAAGGTACAGAAGAAGCAGGAGTTATGTAAAATGTGAACACACAGTTTTAGAATTTAAACTCTACAACAAGAAAATGGCTTATTGTTCTCTCTGGAAAAATAGGTAAAAACTAAATTATTGTAATTACTCTTGATTTATTTATTAATAAAAGCTGCTAGTAATGATAGATTTTCAAGTCACACTTTCCTGAATAATTTTCAGAGCTATATAATCCCAACCCTAGGTTCTAACAGTACACTAACCAGGTAGCTTATATTTCTGTAATCCTAGTATGTTAAAATGGTTCATTTCTGCGACTGAAAGTGGCATTTGCACATTGCTTAATAAGTACATCGAGTATACCCAGAGAAACCTTCACTATGTTGAATTAATCAGAAAAACATAGAATATTCACATTTCAATTTTGCAATTGTTACTTTTATTTATTTGTTTTGTTGGCTGGTATACCTAAAACAGGAATTAGATCTCCCTCCCAATTATAGTTCCTTTGACATTCTAATCAATTAGAGTAGAGTCACTGATATAAATAATATAAAATTCAATAACTATTAGGCATGTTTTTCATTATTGTTGCATTTGGTTAATTTCCCCTTAGGCTTATTACTGCTTAAAATAGAGAAATGGCATTGCAATGTTGAGACATAAAATAAAGGCAATTTTACAATTGCTAATATTGTATATAAATGTCCTATAGTAACTCAAATTCTGAGTGCTAACATCCAACAAGTATATACAAAATAATATAATCATTCCTCCTGGAAGCTTAATCCTTCATATCCTGTGGAGTACAAGTGCTTTTAATATATGAATATACCACATTGCAGTCAGTATGGATGCTGCAAGGGCATGAATACCCTGCAGTACAAGCTATGAATATCTATATTTCTGAAAGTAGCTATACTTATTTCTCGAAATCTCTGATAATTTACGCTGAGATTCACTCTGTTTTTGAATGGAACTTTTCAAATTTGGGAAATTAATTATTTTTTCCCATGTAATCTGTCTATTTTCTAATAAACTACCAAACTATTGAGAGACACACATTAAGCGAAAAACGAGACAAAACAAATGGCCAAGAGGCAGACATATTGAACTCTCTTATAGGGAAATACTGTTACTTTACTAATACAGAAAAGTGAATGAGCTTATCAGCTTTTGTGACAAAATTCCTGCAAAAGAAAATGAAAAAAAAAAAAAACCAACAACAACCAAAAAAAAAAAAAAAAAAAACCCCACAAAAACCACATTTATTCTTGTCTATGATCTCCATGGTTTTCAGTCCAAGATCAGTTGGCAGCACTGCTTGTGAACCAGTTTGTCACAGCAGGGATGCAAGGCTGAGATGAAACCTTAGGTTTCAAGAGCCACTTCAAAGGCTCCTCCCCAATGATGTAACTTTCTCCCATTAGGCTCCACCTTCTTATGGTTCCACTGAGAGACCCTAAGTACTTTTTCCAGTGCCACACCCATCCTTACAGCTTCTCCCTCCAGCCTGGGGTCAAGGCTAGGCCAAGTTCCATTTTCCACCCATAGGAACCTTCTTGAGTACAAAATTCTCAGAATGTACTGACTGATATTCAACTGATCCTCTGGAAAGTCCCAGGTAGAGTTCAAATGTGTGTCATGCTTGCTAGCCAATAGATCAAGAGGTCAATATGCTTAGCCAATAAGTTTAAACTGTAACCTTGCTGATGTAACCTGTGCCCCTAAAAAGTATAAAAACTGCTTGTAATAGCCATTGGAGTCACCTTCTAGTCACTCACCTTGAGGGACTAAATGATGGTCAACCCAGAGGTGCTGGAAAATAAGCCTCTTCATTTGCATTAACCTGCATCTCTATGTGTGTCTCACTGTAGGGTTAGGGGGTCGGGTGTCTTGAATTAAGTACCACTGACCAAAGGTCAGGGTCTTACACCACTGCCTCCTAAAGGCACCATAGTTTGATATCCAACTTAACACTCAGACTCCTATGAGGCCAGTGAGATCCAACCTATGGAAGTCAGCCACAGTATTGAAATCATGGTCCCTGACAATTGAACTTTCTGTTAGGTTCAATTCCCCAATTCCAAAAATCCAGAGATGGGCTCCGGGTACTACCGGAGGATTTCTAGTGATTAGAAAGACAATCAGCATTTCTCAGGAACTTGTAAAGCTGGTTCAGCTCTACCAAAAGCAGCTATTTCCCTTATCACTGACAAAGGGGGCAAAAGGTACCTATGGTACCTTAACCACATATTCTAGAGGAAAAATACTAAGAGGTGGGAGAAACTCAAAATAAATATTAGTCTGTGGCCACATAGTATAGCAATGATAGAACCCAATAACAAACCCCAGCACTATTTTTTTTAACAAAGGTTTAATGTAAATTAAGCAAAATGGATGGATACAATCATGCCTCTTTCCTCACATGTGTGGGAAGAAGAAATGTGTATTGTAAATATGAAAGAGAGAATTGCTAGGGAACTCTGGGGAATAGAGGGTGAAAACCTGCCATGACTACCTCTTAGAGGTCAGAGCAGAGTGGCAGTGGCCAAGGCTCTCTCTCAAGAACACAAGAGAAGAGTGAAGTGTGTGTGTGTGTGTGTGTGTGTGTGTTTGTGTGTGTGTGTGTGTTAGGGAGGGAGCTCAATACCATTTTAAAAGAGCTGCATCAGGAAAGGAAGCTGTAAGCAGGAACAGTCAGAGCAAGCACAGTGAGGAAGGAATGCAGGACCTGAGAAGGGTCAAGCTTTGGTATGTATGCATGACAATAATTGGGACTAACAGTGTTAATTGTGATCAAGGGAGTCTGGAAGTTAGTGTGGGGCTTTGGTATATAACCAGGTGCTCTATTTGTCTGAGGTAGGAAGAGATTAGGGAAGTGGCTTTTCACTGCATACAGAAACCCCTTTCACAGACTTCTGGGGCATGCTGCTTGTGTGGTTTTTGTTGTTGTTGTTGTCTTTCTTCTTTCTTTCTTTCTTTCTTTCTTTCTTTCTTTCTTTCTTTCTTTCTTTCTTTCTTTCTTCCAGCAGCAATCTTTCTATGTCTAGCCCAGACTGTAATTCTGAGCCATCATTGCCTTTTGTGTGAATTGGGGAGTTCCCTTTGGACCCAACCTTATTTAAAAAAAAATCATTTGCACATATCAAGAAGAGGTGTGTTTTCACATGCACTCTTAGGTAACCCTACCCTACTGAAATACAAATAATTGACTTGTTTCAGATCTCAAAATGTGGTGGGATAGTGTACTATGAATAAATGATGATTCTGAAACAGTGAGTATTGGTCAGACATATTCCTTTTTTAGTGATGTTGTTATGAATGCAAAGGTGTTGCCTGTACTAACAAGAGTCATGATTCCATGTATTTACTTACTTACATGCCAGTTTTTAGGAAGCAGTTGTTCTTGCAACTATTTCAATACAATTAAAATACTGTGATTTTTGCTGCTACCAGATTTTCCTTTCATATTGATGATCTTTTGTGCATATCTTTCCATATTTTCTCAGATGCAATTCAATAGCTTGCCTACTAAAGAATCATATAGCTTTTGTTCTATATTATAGCATGACAATTTGTCTGGAATTTAGTGTTATAGATCTTTTCAAATAACAAGATATTTTTCAACTTCTACTACTACAAATTTTCAGAATCATATGACCTTTATTATTGCTTTGTGATATTGACATTATTATAAATCAAATTGTCATAATATGAAGTGGTTTCCTGGACTTGATAACTTTAGATTTTTCGTTATTGGAATAATGTGACAGCAACCTAATCTTTTAATTATATCACTATCTTTTTGTTCATTTTAAATCCATATTATGTCAAGATTAGAAATATGAATTGTTTTTATTCTGTTCAAAGCAAATTCCTTATCATTGTACACTGTCTCTTTAGCCATAGTCATTATACTTCTAATACATTTGTCCATGAATTGGTGATTTAGCTTAACAGTCTAAGTCATATTATTGGTTGAGTTCAGTGGGTATATTTATTCTTTTCTCACTAGATGAGTATTTTTGTATATACAGAAATACTATTTTAAAGCACTGTTTTATGTGAATCGATCTAATAAGATATATATGTAAAGGCTATTGTTATAGTCATTTGTGTTCAAGTTTTATACTTAGTTTATTTTATAATCTTTGTGTATGTTTACTTAATTAAATCTATGTTTATACGAGTGTTTAAAAGTTCATGAGTGCATGGAGGTCAGAAGATAACTTCAGGAAAAGGGTCTCATCTTTGACTTTGCATGAGACAATGCCTCTCATTAAACTGTGTATCCAGGTAGCTAACTCATGAGCTCTCAGGGATTATTCTGACTCGTCGTCCCATCTCACTATTAGGGTAGTAGGATTACAGGAATTACTAATGCATCAACCTTCATAAATGTTCTAGGAATGCAAACTCAGGTCCTTCCCACTTGTCCAGCAAGTGCTTTAACCCACAAGCCATCTCTTAGCTTTGTACACATTTCCTCTAAGCTTTCTGAATGTAGTAATCACTGTCATGCATTTCATGACTATATGCATAGTCTACTGATAGACAAAGTTCTTTACTGTATATAATACACATAATAGCCTTCCCATAGAATTTTATAAATTAGTTAGTCATTCATTTTACAACAATTTAGTGGCCAATGGGGTACTATAATATATGTTGAAAAAGTTGGGGTAAAGAAATAGAAAGGGTACCACTTTTGCAGAACATAATTAGTGAACATAATAATATGATAATAGACACAATAATGGCTACAACAATGCCACACATTATGAAACAAAAGTTTATTGTAGACTGATGACTCTACAGGTACAACTATGCATTATTAATAGTATCAGAATGGCTGAAAATGGATGCTGAAACTAATATGTTTTACAAAAAAGACTTTGATGAGGCACGAAGATGTTCTATTCAAAGCAGATAGTTCAATCATGAAGAAAATAAAGAATGCATTTATAAAAGTCATTAAATTATTGTTGTTTGCATACATGCATGTATAGTCATATTACTAAATACAATATTTTCAGTCCATGTAATTTTATTTTATATACAGTTTCAAGGATTATTGTTTGGCACTGGACAAACAATTGAAGTGCTCTTCTCTGGGGACTACCACTTCCTATTCCTAGCTATCACAGATGAGTCTAACCCTTTGGAATGTATTAGGTTAACTTGTGTTTTATAAAACATGGGGTATAATATGGTTGGAGGAAGCACCTCAGTGTGCCCATGCTGAGGCATTTCCCCTTGAGGAGTCAGCCGTATGACAGATCTAGTATAAAAGGAAGTTTATTGGGGGAAGGAGAAGGGGACTGGAGAACAGCGCAGAGGCAGAGAAAGGGGGGCAGCGCAACTGAAGTCCCTTTTATTTCATAAAGTAAAATATTATCTGCTATGCACACTCCAGTGAAGCCTGCTTGGCAGGCCGAGAGGCCTGGAAGCACTCATGAGGCAAAGAATTTCACGGAAACTCAACCTCCTGGAGCCTCAGCATTCTCATAACCCGTATACTCATACCCTATCCCGAGTTAGTCTGGTGTATGCATCCATGTGCTCTCTTTTAGTATTATTTTATTATAAGTGCCTTTAAAGATTGAATTCTGACATAGCTAAGCCTTCACCAGTGTTCCAATGTCCCAGAAAATCCTTGAAGCTGACAAACTTGGAATTCAGTAGGAATTCAGTAAGAAGGAATTAAGTAAGAAGTAACATTCAAATTTACTTCTAGTAGAGACTGGTGAAACTAATTATGCATTACAAAGAACAGAGCATGAATATCTCAGGGCTGGTCTGCAGAGTGTTTACTTGGGACAATAGCCAGTCTTACCCAGACAAGGGAATTCACAATGGCCTAGCTAATAGGTGGGTTTACCATGAAAGAGTTAGGGAATCCCCCTGAGTCAGGTTTCTTCTCTATGCCCAAAGGAACAGCATAAAACAGGCATTTACTAAGAACCCCTGGTGGTGGGTTTAACAATAGGCTAGCTTTACACCTGGGTCCCTTCTTAGTGGCAGAGGTCTGCCTGGTCCCCGCCTTCTTTTGATGTATACATTCCTTTGGTATTGTGTCACTGTAACTCAGAGGATGTATCTTACCGGGTTTCTTGTTGCTCTTCTGTATAAAAAGTTAGATGCTCGACTTGAAAAATTGCATTCAGATTCTACACAATCTCCTCTGTTGCTTCTGTCTTGTCATTTATTTGCTGACTCCTTGTCCATCTGCAGCCAGAGACCCGTTCTTCGCAGACAAGGGACCAAGAGGGTCTACAGCAATTATCATAAGTAATTAGCTAAAAAATTTGAAGAAAATATAGAGGTGGTAGAATTTCTCAGTGGGTAAATATATATGCCTCCAAACTTGATGACCTGAGTTTGATCTCTGGGAACCACATAACGGAAATAATTGATTACCTAAGTTGTCTTCTGCCCCTTACACATGCATCCAGGTAGGAGTACTGTACACATACATAATAATTTAAAAATAATAGATAATTATAAAAATAATTTTAAGTGAGGAAAATTTGTATATGAGTCATGCTATGCAGATTCTTAAAGGACAGTCTTAAAACAAATGAGGTATTCTTGATTGGTATTCATTAGAACATGAATATTCATTAAATACTTATACATATGCAATTTGGATCTCAACATCAAAATGTAGTTGTATGTCCATTGATGCATGCTCATGCATGTACATCCCTAAAAATAAGTCTGCATGTTTTGTAAAACTTAGAAATTAAGGGAAAATATTCAAATTTTGAAAACTTTCAAAAGTGTGATCTGTCTGACAATTTGAATTTTAAAAGAATATTATAAAGATAAGTGTGCTTAAGATGGTCTGCTTAACTGAAATCTTCATTATCTTAAATAGTTGGTATAAGAAGCTCAATTGAATTAAATTAAAAATCCATCAGCATTATCATAAGAAATATCAACATTTCCTGTATTCATTAAAGATTTAGAGGACTCTTATACTTTGCAATATAATTTAAAGAAATTAAATTATCTAAATTCAGGCTCTTGTTGAGAACCTGGACTCCTCCAGGCAAAAGAGATACATTAAGGACATTTGCTATCAACTATTCATGCAAACAAGGTCCATCATAATGTTAAGATTTAGATTGATGACATCATCACTAATGGCAGATTAAGGAGTCTTCTCCATCGCCGAACCATTATGAGTACTTGGAAATATGGCCAAATTCACATTTTTAGAGTTATCAAAATTAAATATTAAGCTTATTAAAATGATATCTATGTGAAAATGGTGCCATATGCCTAGAATTCTGCCACTGGAAAAAGAAAAATTCAGGAGCTCAAGGCCAGTCTTTATGACATAGTGAGTGTAATACCAGTCTGGGCTGCATAAGACTCTGCTTCACAAAACTACAGAAACACACTCACATGATTAATCTTTATTTGAAAAACATTCAACGACTTTTCTTAAGACTAGGAAGCTTTGTGACTCTTCACATCTGCTCTAAGGTATCTCCCTCTGTCTAAGCCTGTGCTTACCTGTATATTAGTTGATTTACTCATCTCTGTGATATCTGATGTAAAGAGAGTAAAGAAGAAAAGGTTCATTTTTTTTGGCTCATAGTTCTTAGTTCTCCCTCTTGGTAGAAAGAAGGAGCTGAGAAACAGGATTGCTACTGCTTATCTGGCTTTCTCATTTTTCTCTTCTCATTCCTGGACCTCAATTCATAGGGTGACATAATATACATGCTACAGGGCAAGCCTTTCCTCCTCAGTAGGACAAGACTTTGCTCCTCAGTTGAATGTCTTTGTAAACTTCCTTCAATCCACAATTGTGGTGTGCTTCCTAGGTAATGCCAAGCTTCATCCATTTAATGATGAAGACTGTCCATCACACTGAGAACCAATACTCCCACACCATCCATGACCAGAGGACAGCAATAAAAAGGCAGAATAAATGAAAAGATCCTCCAAATTCCAGGTCCCAGACAAATGTTATTACTTGTCCTGCTCCCTAGGAAATTCCATGTGAAAAACAAACAAAACAAAACAAAACAAAACAAAACAAGACAAAACTTTTTAAAAATCTCATTCAAACATTTTTTTCAGTGTAGGAACTCTTACAAAGGATGGCATTGCAATCAACTGAGCAGAAGGGCCATAAGATAATGGCAAAATTCAAAACTAGGAATGGCTTCCCATGGTCAAAGCTAAAGCTCTGGTATAATCCTGACATGTGAGGAGCTGGTGTGGCCCCCGCCTCAGGATGGCAGGTCTTATGACCTGCGCCTGACTTCCTCATTACCTCAGACTTAGCCACATCCCAGCCTCCTGCACTGCGCAGACACCATGCCTTGTCAGCTCCCCTGAGGTGTCGTCACTTGCTGTGAACCAATGGACTGCCTTTACGTGACTGGGGTCATTGGGAGGAGTCAGAAGGGTATTTAAGGCGTGCCCCGGGGTTGCTCGTTCCTGCATTGCAATTCGAAGTGTTCCTGAATAAACCTGCTTGAAGAAGGACAACTTGGTGTTGCATCTTTCCTGCTGGTCGGGGTGGATGCGACACTGACATCTAGAAGATTCTTATTCAAAGCTTTGTAGATGTTAGATGTAGATGTTTGTAGGATTAATTTCTGGTTGATTGAGATACTGGGCCAGGCAAGGGCAAAGATGGAGATGTGCATTATCTGAGATTTAAGGTGTAGCAGAGCTTATACACTGAGCTTGTGGATGAACAATCAGACACTTACTGGCTCACATATATAAGTAGAAACCCATCAAATCGTTTGCTGACTAGAAAGTTAAGCAGTAAGAAATTACAAAAGGATACTATCCTATAGAAATGATTGAAGGCTCTAGATATGCAGCAATAACATAGACAACAAGTAACAATAAAACCCTAGCCATGGAAAGAGATGAAAACAGGTGCCAAATTATATGAGTTAAAAATGTCCAGTTTTCTGCTTGGTGAAGTCCTGTAATCCCAGTAACTTGAGGAGTTAAAACAGGCCATTTAAGACCTGTCTGGGTGACAGTGGTATAGTTGAAGGCCAGCCTGTACAATTAGAGAGACCCTGTCTCAAAACTTGTAAGAAGGCAAGGACTAAAGATCTAACTCAGCAATAGATTACTTTTCTGACATGCATATCGCCCTGGGTTCAGACCCCAGTACACAAAAAAGTATGTGTATTGTATCTATACGTAATTATATAAGTAAAATATCCAAGTATTTAATACAACAAATGCAACAAGAAAGATATAGAAAGTCAGGGGGCCCAAATAGATGTTGTGGGATGAGGTCTAAATCAAGAGAGCCTGTTCCTAATGAAAAACAGCACTCCTCTCACCAGACAGTGACCTTAAGTATGAGAGTTTATTACACTCAAAGAAATAAAGAAGATGCAGGGGATAATTCCACCAATTCAATTTTATAATTAATATAAGAGAAAATATCAATAGTGATAAAGCATACATTTTTTCACTTGTGAAGTATAACAGAAATGAAACTCAGTGGGAGTGTCCAAATGTCTAATTTTAGTGTCAACTTATAAAAACTTGGAGATCTATTGCGTTTATCTAACTTGAGGCCCAAATAGAAAAGGAGACAAACAAACAAAAAATCCAACACCAGGGAGTTCTACAGAAACCATCACATTAACTATTAATGTTTACTTCAACAAATGATATTTAACTCTACGTCACAGACGTGCTGCCTTGCACAATGCCTCCCACTTATTCCAACTTGGTGTCGCTTGACTTATTTCTCTCCACATCCTCTTCCCTTTACTCCCATCATCAGAAACCACCAGTTGGCTTTATTTCTACACTGTTTTCTTCCAGCAGTCCACACGTAAGCAAGATGAAGTGGTACTTGTCCCTATACGTCTGGCTTATCTTTCTTTCGCCATAAACGTACCTATTTACTCATTGTACATCCCAGTTTCTTCCCCCTTCCCAGTCTGCCCCTCATAGACTCCCTTCACCATATCCCTCCCATTCTTCTCTGAGAGGGTGGCTTCCCCTACCCAGGTATGACCCTTCCTAGTGCATCGGGTCTCTACATGGTTAAGCACATCTTCACCCCATGAGCCAGGCAAGGCAGCCCAGTTTCCACAAACCAAGATTCCACAGACAGGCAACAGCTTTATGGAGGGTCCCTGTTCCTGTCTGGCTTTTCTTACATAGTATCATATCCACTAAACACATCTACATTTCAGTCATGGTGCTCGTCCATTCTTTTGAAGGGCTACACATTATTGCACTCTATGTCCACGGTCCCTTTACCCATTCACTCAATACAAATTTAAGATTAATGCTAGAATACACATCAGAGTATAGGTTTGCTTCTGACAGAATCTATTTAGCCCGTGTCTTAGTCCATCTTGTGCTGCTATGAAAGGATGCCTGATCGTAGATAATTTAAAAGAGACAGAAATGTATACCCTCACAGCATGGTGTCTGGGAAGTCTAAGACTACCAGCTTCTGGCCTCTGCTGAGAGCCTTTTTACTCTGTGGATGGCAGCAAAGTAGGGCTAGCCCACACCAAAACATATTTTTGTAATACTACAACTCAGTTCATGAAAATGGAGTCCTTATTCCTGAAGATACCCTTTAGGTCCAGATCTTCCCAGGTCCACTGGAAATTAAGTTTCTGACACATGAATTTTAGTAAACACATAAAGTAGAATGTTTTTCCAAGTACTTGGAATTTAAGCGGCAAAACTACCGTTAAGGGCACAAAGTTGCTCAGGATTAATTATGCTGACTTATTTGGAGGCTAGACTTTGCTTGGCATTTCAATCAATTTCTCAGCACCCCAAGGGATATTGTTCTTAGGGTGCTACAGAAAGAAGGACTGAATAGGCACAAAAGGATTATTTAGCATCTACTCTTTCACTCAGTATGTTTGAGTTTGGTAGTCATCTTGTTTTGCTGCTAAATTTCATTATATAGCCCAGGCTAGCCTTGAGCTTGGTAATGGACATTTCCTTGGAATGCAGGTAAGACTGTCTGCACTACTCATTTTAGGCATGCCCAACACTCAATAACTTCTCCCTGAACTAAGAAAAATGATATGAACCCAGATATGACTTTGTTAAAGCCAATTAATGTGCCTAACCCCACCACTAGTTGGTTATACAAATTTAATTTCAATCCTCAAATGTTCATTGTCTTAAAAGTTTATCTGTATTTTAGTTTATATTATGAATTGTCGAAAAAAAAAAGAGGTGAGAGGGTAACTGAATGTCTGTTCCAGATACTACTTGATGCAAAAGTCCATCAGTATTTTCTAGTATAATTACTATATTATTAATTTTACTAAGTGAGGTATTTTTTACAAAGTTTCAAATACATGAGATCCCTGGAGTATAATAAAATAGAAATAGTTTTAAAGCAGCTAGAAACATTTAGTTAAGAACTCAGGCATGGACCTGTCAGATGGCTCAGATGGCAAAGCTCGTAAGTCTGAGGAGCTAGGTTAAATCCTTAGAACACAAATAAACATAGGAGAGACCCAAGTCACATCATAATCCTCTCCTCAAATGCCAAGGCCTTGCTATGCATGGTACTCAAACACACATGCATGTGACACACAGAAGTAAATATCTTAAAAAAAAAAAAACAGAAATTGGAAAATAAAAGCAGAAAAATATGTATGCATTTATATATATATGTATATATATATATATATATATATATATATATATATATATAAACCAACCAAGAAGAAACCTTTAATATAGTTCCCCATGTTGTAGTAACCACCAACAATAAAGATCTGAATTCTTTTCCATAGAGTCATAAATTCAAATTAAGCGTTCATTTCTAAATCAGGCATACCTGAGTCATGATTTTCCACTGTTTTTTCTTCAAATAAAGAATTTTGTAACATTTGAAAAATAAATGAGGCCATATGCCTTAAGCTTTTTATCTGTCATCTCCAATATTTTATTGTTCTCTTCCGTTCACCCTGAATGATTACAATTGTTTCATTGATTTCCTTTTATGGAGTCTTTCCAAGTCAATTAATTTGAAACCACCTTCATTATATTTGTATTCTTATTTCACTTAACATAACACATTTCTGGACGATGGTAACAGGATTCAATGGGCATAAATAGTTTGGGAGGAATCAGCTTTGATCCTCAGAGGACATATGGCTCTCCTGATAGAACCTGATCTGATTGACTATAGAAGTCAGCCTATAGGCTTGAGGATCCTCTGCTGCTCACACCTGCAGAATCCCAAGGTCATCCACATGGAGGCTTTATAGATAGTGGAGAATATATTAATTTTTCTACTTAATAAAGGTTGGCTGAAGGAGGTCCCACTGAACTCAACATAATCTCATGTCAAATACCCTTCAGAGGAGACTATACTGTGCTATGTTCTATATGATGCTCTCATGACACATACCATTATCAGTTCTTATATTGGGGACAACAGCTCATCTGTTGGGTCACCTCCCTGAATATGTACATCTGGCCTAGGAGCTAAGTTTCCATTCTCCACCATTGAAAATTAAGTTCTGTCCTACTTTATATGACCCTAACAGCTAGTTATCATTATTTTTTTGTGTTCTGTTCTGCCTCTCCTCTGCCTCTCTGCCTCTCTGCCTCTCTACCTCTCTACCTCTCTGCCTCTCTGCCTCTCTGCCTCTCTGCCACTCCGCCTCTCTGCCTCTGCCTCTCTCTCTGCCTCTCTGCCTCTCTGCCTCTCTGCCTCTCTGCCTCTCTGCCTCTCTGCCTCTCTGCCTCTCTGCTTCTCTGCCTCTCTGCCTCTCTGCCTCTCTGCCTCTGCCTTCTAATTCAGTCTTTGAAAGGATTACAGAGGACTCTGAACCAGATACCATTCTCTGGCACAGAACTGACCCCTCCTTGTGTCTTATCATTCTGAAATAAAAAGAACAGAGTAAATCACATTAAAACCTACTCAAAAATATCCTACAAAGCAACCTGTTCCTAAAAGATGGCCTTTCACTATTATTGCTTGCAGTCTCAAGACAATGCCCTCATAACAGAAGAACTACAGAAAATATAGCCTATGAGAACTCTGACAATTATATAACTAACACCTGTTAGTAAGCTAACAAGTTAATATTTCAATTTTAATTCATGTCATACTTAAAAGTAAACATTGTGACTTCAAATCAAGTCAGAGTCACACCTTCAAGCTTCACATGGAGAAAGGCACACAGACATTTGAAATGAGAAATGAGTGTTTCTCATTGAAAAGGAGGAGCAAGATCAAAAAGTTTATGAATGAAGGGCCCCACTCTCCTAGGGGAGGAATGGATTTTTTATTCCCACTGTCCTGGGCCATGAGCTGGATAAGCCTGGAAAAAATCTCGCTGAGAGGCAAGGAGACAGAACCTTGAGTTTCAGACTTTGATCAGGAACAGATAATATCCATGAAAAAGGTAGGTGTAACTCATTGAAATGTTCTCAAGGACTGGGATTCACACCTTTTTGAAATGTAAACACGATCTAAGGCAGTGCTTTGTTAGGGGTTGGTCTGGTGCTGCTATGTACTCAAATGCTGAATACTGGTCCCTTGATCTGGTAGCCTCCCATCAGCTGATCCTCTTGAACACCCACCAAGTGATGCTATGTAAACTCTGCTCCCAATTTAAGACTATTGGTTAAATAAAGGGGGCTACAGTCAACTCCTGGGAGAACAGAAGAGGCAGAGCTTCAGTTTATCAGGGTAGGGGTTGCAGGTAGAAACATGTGGTAGGAGAAGATGAAGAGGGTAGGAGAAGGATAACAGAGAAGAAAGGAGGTCTCCATTAAACATAGCAGACAAGGAACAAGTGCCTGAAGTGAAATGGACTCTGAAAACCTGCTGATGGAACAGAAGTAACCTTGGACAGACTCAAACTTCAAGTACTTGCCGAGCACAGCTGAGTGATTAATAGTCTAGCACTAGAAAAAAAATTAGAGTAGAGGTACCCCCAGTAATTGTGTCAGCACTGATTAAATACAACCATAGGACTCTGCCTCGGTTATTGGGGTACTGGTTGGGTCATACTAATAACTAATAGAGATTATTAAATTCCAAAAGTTACCAACTTTCCTAATGCTGTCAACCTTCAATATAGTACCTCAAGTTGTAGTGACCCCCACCATAAATTTTTTTCATTACCACTGCATAGCTGTAATGTTGCTACTACTATGAATCATAATGTAAATAACTGTGTTTTCAGATGGTCTTTGAGGGTCATGATCTCCAGGTGGAGAACCACTGGTCTACGGGACAAGAACTCCCTGGACATGCTCTCCTGCTTTTTTTCTATCTTTAGCTTTCCCAGTGTTTTTGTTTAATCATTTGCCAGAATCCTTTATGTGGAAGGTCCAAGCAGCAGGGCAAAAGAAAAATGTGCTCTATAAGCAGTTACACTTCCAGCAGAAAGACCAATCTATGTGTTGCAGTGCAGTCCTGGATCAGCCCTGCCTGTCACCTTAGATCTCAGTGAAAGCAGTGTCACGTTCTCATCTGTACTATATCTGTACTACCAGGAGTTTCTGTATTCCAGCCTTAGCCCAAATGTTCAGCTCTGAAATGGTAGCATGATTTTCTCAACTTGGATCTCTCCTCTACATTCTGGTTACTGAAAATACCAGTTTGAACAGGCTATACATTTTCATAAGTAGTTAAGACCACAGAGTGGAAATGTTCCTCCTAGCTTTTCTTAGTGACCAGAGCCATAGACAGGTAAGGCTTTCTCTGATGGAGCTTATGCCTCTTTTTCTTTCTACAGACAAATTTCAAATTACCATAATATTCAATTAAGGTTCACGCATGCCACATTTTCACTTTTAATTGGCCATTGGTAAAGTCTCCTTTTTATTCTGAACCCCCCCCCCAGAAGTGTGCACTTAAGTCTATAAGTAAATTAAAAATAACTTTCCTTAGCTTTTCAATTCATTAATATTAAACTCTTCTAAGTGCTACCAAATGCATACTTATAGGTCTGGGTAAGATTGCTACTTTTCCCTACAGGCTTCTACACATGCATTCCACACATACAGTCAACATGGAAATATAATGGCCCATGGCTTCACTGTGTTTAGGATATATTTTATAACAGGGAAGTTTAGCACAATGTTCAGGATAAGACAATCAGCAAAGCAAGAGAACTGCGGGAAAAAAGTCACACCAAAATCCAAGTGGGTTGTTCTAGTCATTTTAATTTAGTAAGTGAGAGGTTGATGAGTGACTGGCTCACATTCACAAAGCTAAGTGCTCCAGGCTTCGAACATAAGTAGGCAATAGTCATCGCATGTAATTAAAACAATATTCCCCAGAACTCAGAGATAAGCAAGGAAGTGTGGGGCATGCTATACCAAATGATCTACATTTCAGACCCTATGCTTCCCTTGTATTTTAATTATAGCCAAGCCAACCAGTGGAGATTTTTTCAAGGATTATACTCTTTCCTCTATCTTATAGTATTTATGATTTGCAAACTCCTCCATCTGATGTCACTTTTTAACATCCCCTGACTCATGTAAGTGAATTTGTTGGCATCTCTTGCACTTTAAGTTGTTGTCATATTAGACAGTAAACTCTAATTCAAGTCAGACTCAGTTTGTCTGTTATTACTCAGATGAATGTATCTACATTCCGCATTGGTTCCCAGAAAGTCTTGCTCTGTCCCAGAAAGTCAACAGCTCTGTCGCCAATGTGCAGTGCAATGCCTGGCAAAGAATAGGATCTCTATGATTTAGAGGAACAAAGTTGGTGAATAAAGCAAAGAATCATTTCCCTAGAAAAACTAAAGCTGAGTATCTGTGCTCATCAGCAGCGATGGAAGCTATGCCCTTTTAATGATTACTGGGCTAAAACAGTAAGAAGAGGCTCAAATCTGTGGCTTATTTGGGACACAAACACAGGCCATCTGTTTCATCTGGTGGTAGAGACATAACCAATCAAAGAACCACATCACCAAGTGTAATTTTAATCAAAGAATGAACCTCATGGTTTCTTCTTGTCATAGAAAGGAACGGAGCAGAGAAGGGTACAAATGAGTCTTGAAGAGAATCCGAGTAGTCTTAAATGAAAACCACAACTCCACGAAGTCAAGAAAATAAGAGAATAATGTATTTCCAAAGGAATGGTGGTTGAATCAAATAGGAAAATGTGTAATTTGGTTTATCAGAGGGGTAGTTGCTGGCAGCCATTGAAGAATTTGGAGTAATGGCTTATGGAGAAATGGTTGATGGATAAGCCACACACTCTGAAGGACTAGGCATCCCAGAAATTATCTAGAAAAACATGCTGTATTTTCTAAAAATAGATGTGAATACAATAGATGTGTACGTGAATGACTCTATGCTAGCAATTACTTCCCTTGTCTTATTTTTACAGTAATCTTTATTTGTCACACTGTGAAGGCACAGGTACAGGAGAGAGCTTTTCCCGAGGCACAGCACCATACACTAGGTTACTCTCTGCTTGCTAATAATCTATATCAGAGATTTGGTAAATGCAATTACTCATTGAAATAAATGTGAATTATGGGCATAGAAAACTGTATGGCTACATCTTCAGTATTCAAAAATATATTGTCTACACATAGCCAAACAACATTTAGATGGCCAGTGAACATAATTATAAGTCCTTTTATACTTTTGAGACAGAAAAGTGATGGGAATTTAAAGACAGTATATTCTGAAAACACCATGCTTATGAAACGGCCAAAGGGGCCTTCAGAAGTTGGATAACTAAATGTAGGCAACAATTTTCATGCAGGAACACATGGATGAAATAAGGCACATGAATATCGGCCTGCATATATGACTAGGGGAACACTACATAGCATAAATATAATTTCTTCTTACTAGAATATTTCAATCAGATAATTTCGTATCATTAAGATACCTGGGGTACCCTAATGAAAAGACTTAAATATAAACAAGCTTACTATTGAATAGAACAGGTTTATGCCAAGAATTTAAAACAGAAAGGTCAAAGGAGATACGCCAACTCGTTTATGTCTCAGATTTATAACACATGCATCATACCTTCTGTTGCTCTGCACAGCACCTCATTACACTCAAGCACAAGAGGAGCTAGGGTAGAACTGTACTGGGGGGGGGGTGTCCAGGTTATATATTTCAAATTATCACTCTACCTTTTTTTCACCAAGAAAGTGAAGAGAGTTCCTACATATGTTGTGGCAATAGGTTGAGTTTTAAAACAGGCTTTTATGAATAATTTAACTGCAAGACATACAACTCAATGCTTCTCTGTTGACGCTGGGCCTGCATGCCCACTTTGGAAATTACATTGAATAATTTAGGCAGTCTTGCATATAAATGTTCAGTATAGATGCTGTGTCTCTAGAAACACTAACAGGAGCTTGATCATATTGACTACTGAGGAAATGGGGCTTGCAGATTTTATTGCAATCCGTTATCACTGGGATGGAGAGAGCAGGTCAAGAGCTTCTCTCTGTCATTTTATTTCTAATTACTCTTTATTTTTCTTCATGGACAATACCACTGAAGGCAGGCTCATTTGAACTTCTCCATCAGCCAGAATTAAGTTAAATCCAATCTTAGAGATCTTCCCCTATATAATATAAGCAGCAGATAAGTAAGTACATAAGTTAAAAGACAAAAGGCAATGTTTGTTAAGTATGACATTTTCTAACCTCATAGAGAGTGTAAAAGATACCATTTACAGTAACATGGCTGACTCCTCCCTCACCCCCTTAGGTAGTATCGGATCGTCTTGGGAAATGTACATAGAATCCTGTCTTGTCAAGATAACCATATTTTTCAGCATTGGGGTGGTTTGAAAATGGTTGGCCCATAAGAAAGGGAACTATTAGGAGGTATGGCCTTGTTAGGATAGGCATGGCCTTGTTGAAGGAAGTGTGTTGTTTTATAGTGGGCTTTGGGGGCTCCTACTGCTCAAGCTCCACCTACCCAGTGAGGAAGAGAGTCTCTCCTGGCTGCCTGTGGGAAGACAAGTCTCCTCCTGGCTCCCTTTGGGTTAGGATGTAGAAATCTTGCTTTCATCAGCACCAAGCTGGCCTGCATGCTGTCATGCTTCTCGCCATGATGGTAATGGACTCAACCTCAGAAACTGTAAGCTAGCTCCAATTAAATGTTTGTTTTTCTAAGAGAAGCCTTGGTCACCAAATCCATGTCTCTGTACAACAATGAAACCCTAGCTAAAACACACATAGTAATCTACCAGTTGTAGAATCAGAAGCAAATGCACAGTTTAGGAACTCCCACATGTGAGAGCAAATTTGGGCAAGTCTTTGAAGAACTTTAATTCTTCTCTTCTTTGCTCTGAAAGCTGTCAAGATAAGTAAGTCACTATGCTGTGACAAATGGTAAAATTAACAGAACATTATCGATATCACCACTAATTTTATTTAATATGTAGCCCGAAGCAAAGATCTATTTTTATGGTAAGATGAACTTATATAAACAGAATGTTAACAGAATCTGAAAAAAAGAAAATCCCTGCTGGGTGAGCACATGCTATTCATCGCTACATTAATGAGCTATAAATTAATGTTGTGAAGGACTGTGATTGGTGTCTGGATGCTGCTTGTAGCTATTTCCTATTAACACACACTCATGGAGACATGGGGTGTCCTTAGAAAGAATATGTGTGCATTCAGGGCATTCTAAAGGCATCAAGAAAGAATGTTATTACAAGAAAAATATAGTATTTACACAGAAGAATTTTATGTAATTCTAAAACAACAGAATCTGTCCCTAGATGTCAATAGAAAGGATGGGCATATTGCTAAATGACAAAGAAGAAGAAGGAGCAAAGCCTAAGAACATTTAAAACCGGAAGTAGAACTCTGAATTCTACAGTAGACCAGTCAGATAGATAACACTAATGAAAGAAGTAGGTATCCACTCCCAAGTTTCCCAGGAAAAGTGTCCTGGCAAACCCCTGCTGCTAATGCCTTCCTGAGAGTTTAAGTTCCAAAGCACTGGACAAAGGTAAGGAACACAAGGTAAGGAAGAGATGGTTTTGCCAAGCTAGCTACAAGTCCATGACCTGGTCATGGAGACCATGACTGGTTTAGCATCTTTAAAGATTCTAGAACATCCATCCATCATCTCACTGAGGCAGCACATGAGAGAGGTCTATGTAATTATTTCCTGGGCCCTCTTGATTGAGGTGCCTGATTCACTTTTGTTTTAATTTCCTCACGTGAAGTTGGATGTTATGATTTTGTTGGAGACTCACTTGTATCATGTGATGTTTTTTCTGGACACTGCCTTATAAGAGGATTTTTGCTGAAGCAGACATATGAGAGGATGTTTTGCTGAGAACTGACATGTAGAGGTGTTTTTCTGGAAGCTGCCTGGTGAAAGGGCATGTGATGTTTTGCTAGAGGGGACACGTGAGAGGACATGCGATGTTTGGAAAGAGTGTAAGTATAACCCGACAGACAGTGGACGATGTTCAAGCTTTGGTTCACCTTGCTGGTCCTCACTGATGAGGCTCTGGCATGGGTTCACCTTGCTTTCTTCTCTCATCTTCACTAGCCATGACTTTTAGAGATGTTGCTTGTAGTTTTAAGTCACTACTGCCTTTGTCTGGGATCAAGTCATAGTCTGGTCCCTCCCACTTTTCCCTTTTGTTCTACTGGACTTTAGCTATGGGAAGTGACTATACTACCAGCCACACCCAAGACCCTGGAATCCCCAGATAAAAGACACACATCGTTTGCTGCTTTACAACTTGCTCTCTTCACATAATTGCTAGCCACAGATATTTCTCACCTAGAAAAGTGTGCCTTTACCAATTTATTATCTCTGACTCTTCGCCTGTACTAAACTTAGTGTCTAGTCCCACCTAGCCCCTTCCAAATATCCTTGGCCACTTTCCTGTAGCAAAGGCTGCAGGCCCTAGCTCCCCCTCCCCCTGAGACCTTACATAGTTTTTGCACTCTTCTTCCTCCAAAGCATGGCAGAAAGCTCTTCCCTCTTTCCTCTTGTCTGCTTTTTCCTCCCGGGACCCCAGAAGTCATAACTGTATATTCTACCCAGAAATTAGCCACCCCCTCCCTTGCCTTCTTTACTGACAAATCAAAAACCAACTGGGGAACAGCACATTAGTATCAGATACTCCCCTTACATAAAGAACTTCTGACTGCTTCAGTGAGTGGACTCATGCTGATCTGCCAAGCCTTGTGGTTTTATCTGGATCAGGCCACTGCTGTTGATTTGTGCTTGGTGCTTTGCTAGTGGACTAGACTGTTGACAATGAAGATTAGAATTGCTCCAAAAAAGTACTTCTAAACAGATCCATGTCCTCTTTGTCCTATTAGCTATCTTCCTTCTCTACCTTTGGTTGGAGGGCTATAAGGGAGGTTGAAGCATTTAAGAACCACTATTAAACTAGGTTTTGAAAAGTATAAGCCTACATTCATGTCTAAATTGTACCCCATGATCCCTTGGGCAGCTTTGGACATATACTGATAGTCACTGTATTTAAGTCTAGAAGTAGGAGGAGAATGCTGGGATATTTTAGATTGAGTTAGTTGAGCATAATGGCCAGGACTATTATAGTTTCCTCCAGGTAGGAAGAATCAACACAGCCTTAGTTAAGAAGCTCAGAACTCATAATGTTGTTCCACCTATAGGGTTGCAGATCCCTTTAGCTCCTTGGGTACTTTCTCTAGCTCCTCCATTGGGAGCCCTGTGATCCATCCAATAGCTGACTGTGAGCATCCACTTCTGTGTTTGCTAGGCCCCAGCATAGTCTCACAAGAGACAGCTACATCTGGGTCCTTTCGATAAAATCTTGCTAGTGTATGCAATGGTGTCAGTGTTTGGAAGCTTATTATGGGATGGATCCCTGGATATGGCAGTCTCTAGATGGTCCATCCTTTCTTCTCAGCTCCAAACTTTGTCTCTATAACTCCTTACATGGATGTTTTATTCCCAATTCTAAGGAGGGGCATAGGAGCTCTTGACTCTAGCTGCATATGTATCAAAAGATGGCCTAGTCGGCCATCACTGGAAAGAGAGGCCCATTGGACACGCAAACTGTATATGCCCCAGTACAGGGGAACGCCAGGGCCAAAAAAAATGGGAATGAGTGGGTAGGGAAGTGGGGGGGGGAGGGTATGGGGGACTTTTGGGATAGCATTGGAAATGTAATTGAGGAAAATATGTAATAAAAAATATTAATTAATTAAAAAAAAGAAAATGAAAAAAAGGAAAAACAAACAAACAAATAAAACCATATGTTTCATTTTGAGTGCCCAAGCAAAAGGATCAAAATGGAGGAAGTAGCATAAAAGAAGCTTATTATGATTTTGATACATAAAAGTCATAAAATCTACTCCCCTAAAGTCTCAGTATGAGTGACTCTAGTCAAGCAGCATACAGCATACAGCATATAGTTGTATATCATTATCCCCAAACTTGGTGATAGAGCTATATATATATATATATATATATATATATATATATATATATATATATATATGCATGTGATATTAAACTATGTAAGGACATCTAAATGATAACATTTAGTAGAAACAAAGAATAAAACTATCAACATTTAGATCATGTAAAAGGAAGAAAGAACAGTGTCTTTGCTAAAATATTCATGAGCACTTTGAGACAGTGACTGAGTACAAATGCAAACCTGTAACAAAGGATATTCAGGGAAGGAGGGGTGCAGTGGTTCAATATTGTGATTAATACCTAAACATGACTTGTAATCAAAGACTCCCATGAAAGAGAATACACATACAAAATAGATACCTCAAAATAGAAAATTTACATGTAGGGGTTATTTGTACTTCTAGATAGAACAAATTGTTACTGAATTTTAAAAATCAATCTGTGTTTCTTTTGTGCATATTTGTTCTCAACTGCTATATCTTCTTATCTCAAAATAAAAATATCACACAGGTAGGAATAACAACTGTTAAAGTTTCTGTCTATATACCTATGCACATACATAGGCATTGGTATTTATGTTGAGGTATTACCTTGGAATACTGAATATTGATAAATACAAGAATGTTAGTTTTTATTTCAAGATGTCTAGATTAGAGACACTGCTTTTGGTTTCATCTGTGGAAATAAAACAATAATTTGGTAAAAAAAAAAAAAAAGAAAAAAAAAAGAAGCTCAGAACTCATGATAAAGGTAAGAATGCCCCACAGTGCTGGGAGAGACCAAGGTACACTTAACTGTGGTAGCAGCAGAAACTAGGACCCTCCACCAATTAATGACCAAAGGCCTCACAAGGACAGGCTGTATCTGAGTAACTCATAAATTCAATTTAGTCCACTAAGCAGGACAATCACAACTGATACATGGTAGAAGTCCTAGAAAACAGACAGATACACCGCCACCCAAAGTGAGGAAAATACTAATGGATATAGACATTCACCTGTGTTCCCAGAAAACCCTAGAAATCTAGATTTTCTACATGAAGGAAAATTTCTGTACTTCACATTTTTAAAAGTTAGCATAGACAATGAACCATAGAGGAACCGTCATAGACTCTATTTAATTCATGGAATAATTTTTACAACTACTGATGGACAGCAGAATTTTAACTAGTTACTAAATCAAAATATCTTCCTGTCTTATTTGTGTTGGTATCAGGACCTCTGAAACCCATGTTATCACATAGGTGGGACCCGAAAACCTGTTGCCAAGGCAACAGCTACCATATTCCCATAATCCACTTGGCTTACCTCCCACCTTTACCTGTGATTACATCATCATCCATATATAAAGAAACGTCCCCCGGATATCCCCCCTCTCTCTTTTCCCTTCTCTTTCCACTACCACCTTGCCCATCTCTCTCCCAATAAACCTCATGTGGAACTGTTTGGCCTGGTGTGGTCCTTCTGAAGCTGTGTGACAGACAAGATCTTAACAATTTGTATGTCTGACCATTTTACCCACCAGTTTCAAATAAGCAAATTATTAACTCATGCAACCATGTAAACTGAGATAAACACATAAGCTTTCTCAATACTGACTGCCAAAAAGTCAATTATTTGTCATTGTTTTCTCTAAAGAGAATGAATAATCAATCAGAAAATATTTATATTAGTAATAAAATACTAAGTTATCATTTAAATCAACAAAGGGATGAAAGATGGAACTTCTATCTTTTTGAAGACAAAGAGCCTAATAAATCAAGAAATACCAACTTGTGCTTGGTAGATGGCTCAGTAGGTAAATATGCTTGCCACCATGATGGCCTAAGTTTGATTTCTAGGCCCAAGTAGTAGAGGAAATATGTCCTGCACAATGTTCTTGGACCTCCACACTCACACTGTGATATGTTTGTGTCCACACATGTTAACACACAAATGCAAAAAGGTAAATGTAATTAAAAGGAAAGACAAAGTATGAACCTTAGGGAAATTCCACGTCACAAAGAGTTTTAGCCCCAGTTAGATGTAGGAATTAAAGTAATGTCAGGCTAGTAAAGGCTTCCTTTGTGTGTGTGTGTGTGTGTGTGTGTGTGTGTGTGTGTGTGTGTGTCTGTATGTGTGTGTGTGTGTGTGTGTGTGTGTGTGTGTGTGTGTGTTGGGTTATTTGTTTCTGCTTTGTTTTGTTTTGTTTTTGATAAAACAAACAGCATTGTCTTGTAAGCCTTTCGGGTGAAATGATAAAGGTTTTTCACTTACCAATGTGAGGAGAAACAAAAGAAAGAAAAGAAAAAATAACTCTCAAAGCAATCAATGAAGGGACACAAACAGGATCATGGTTCTTGCTGCTTTGTTTTGCTTTGTTTGTAAAGGACAAAGAAATGGGGCTGAAAATGAAGAGGACCTTAGCAAACCTTCCAAAAGAAAAGAACTGCCTAATCCCTAAATCTTCTTCAGGATTAAAAAGAGATTTAACAGCCTCTGCACTTCCTTTCCTCTGTGAAGATGATTCAATCTTAGTTTATTTCTTTCTAGTTAGGGTCACTCAATCATTTGCCAATATTCCAAACTGTATTGGCATTTCTCAGCCAAAGCATTTTCCCTGTTTCTCTTGTGTTGATATTTTCTGAAAGCGTCCTTGATAAGGACAGAGGAACCTATTCAGCTCTGCATTTGATACACCATCTATAACTGCTTTTGATGTTTTCTTCATGGAAGATTGATCAGGGGAAGATTAGCCATCTGATTTGTTTGGCAAATCAATGTAAATTAGATAATAAGAAAATAACAGTCACACACGAATATCATTTATGTACACAGATCAATTGGATGAAGTGCTTTTGGTAACTGAATTCACTTGTGAAAGTGGTAACATTTCATAGGGGTACAATATGGTCAACAGCAGCTAATACGTTTACTGATTGATGAAAAATAGAACTCAGTAGTATTTAATAAATTCAAGTTTAGTAATAATGAAATGAATCATAGACTTGAAGGGAACCACCTTTTGATTAGCACATAGGCGGACACATACATGCACGCACACATACACAAACATGCACACACACATGAGCATGCAATGTGTACATAATCATGTATATATGAGATTAGATATGCATATATACATATATACATACATATATATATATGAGATTACATATTAAACACATATTTATATTACAAATTTTCCTTGATATTTTTAACTCTTTTGGTGTTCTCTGTTCCATTTTAGTGAGATAGGTGACACTTCTGATGAATCCCTTTGCTGTTTAAGAGTTTTGCAAATCCATGTTTTTATGCAGCTGGACTCCTACAGAATTAACATCACAGAGAGTGGTTTTCATCAGAGTCAGTATGTGTCACTAACACTAAAAGATCAAATCTTTTCTTGTGTTCAACACCAGCTCTCCTTTTCTGTGCAAGGGCTCTTGTCAGCATGGGACCTCTGCTCCACACTGCTAACATGGCTCTCTGATTCCTTTTCCAGCTGAAGTTCAGAGCTGGCACTATATGCCTGGTTTCCCTTCTTAGAGAGGGAGGGATCCGAAGATAATTCTTGCTGCTCTTACCAAATCTTATCAGCCAGAAGCAAGAAGAAATGTTCCTTAAGTTTAAGTAAATATTACAAAAACAGACTCGTTAAAAAAATACAGTATGTTAAATTATTTTAACCTAACATTAAAGATGGCAACTGCTCAATTTACATCTTTTTGGCAGCTATTGCCTCTATTTATTATTATTCCAAATTCCCATGAAAAATAACTCAATTTCTTTAGACTTTTGACATGCCATGTTCTTGAAATCACAAACATTTAGTGAATCAAAACAACTTCAGTGTTCTGTAGTATTTTAATTTTAAAAATTACTAAATCAGTTTTTAAGAGACTAACTTGGCTATTACTATATACTCATACTTTAGATAAATTATTTATCTTTTCATGTATTTATTTGTTTTTGTTTTTGAGACAGGGTCAGTTAGCTCAGACTAGTCTCAAACTAACAATTTTCTTTGGTTGGGTTCCTGAATGCTGGAAATATGCCATCAAATCTGTATTAATATGGTTACCTAAACTAAATTTTCATGAGCTTCAATATGAACAGGAAGTATGACACAGGAAAAGCAAAGAAACATTATATACTTATTTTCAAATACCTTCTATAAATTTAAAATGATTAGAGGAATGCTCAGGGACACATGTGAAAGTGTATGTATGTGCATGTGTGTGTGTATGTGTGTGTGTGCATGTGTGCATGCGTGCGTGCGTGTGCACACACACATACCCCTCCCATTTGTACAGAGCAGATATGGAGCACTTTCAAACAATGTACACAGTATGGCTTCATAGGATAGCAGAGGGAAAAAGGAAGTGCAGGGTGGAAGAGAATATATGATGGAAAGAAACCGATAAGACAGTGTTTTACATCAAGTCCAGTAAAGCTGGGCTGTAAAGCAAGACTACAATCAGAAGCAAAAGATAACCAAGGTCACAGATTGAGCAACTTCCCAAGTATGAACAAAAGCAAAATAACCCACAGCAATTACGGGACCAGCAGTGCTTGCAAGGGTTATGGGCATTCTGAGATAGGAGAGTGGCTTTTGAACGCTTTGAGGCTGTTTGAATAAATACCAGTCAGTTTTGAAATGGTGATTTAAGCTCCATGATGGGGCTCAGTATGAAATATGAATGAGAACACTGTGATGACTGGACTTCTCCTCAGAACTGCATTGCAAATGTTGCCAATAAGATTTTCTTGATTTAATTCCTAATTTACGACCACAAGCAGTCCTTTTCTATTTCTGCTCAGTCCGCCGATTTCTGAAAAATTCATATGAATCACAATCGAGTGCTTAGAGCATTTCACTGAAATGTTGGTGTGTTAAAAATTACTCAATGGACAAAATTGTATTTAACAGATGAAGCTTAGGTCATGTGTTGCTTTCAGATGAATTGCTTTAGTTTGCAGTTTGTAGAAAACATTTTATATGTATATATATATATACACACACACATATTTACACACACACATATATATATTATATAGTAAATATGATCACATATATCATATATACATATAATATATATGTGCAGCTATATACAGATCTATAAATATAAAATATGATATCATTATACATCCTAAATACCATTTTATATGTGATATAGTACATATATCATATGATGCATGTCATAGATGTCATATATTGTATGTGCCATATTTATCATATATCATGTTTGACATATTTAATATATATCATATGTATCACATGTTTTATATATATATAAATTTTTCATTTCAATAGACACCTTCACAAGCAGTATTATCAACCTGTACAGGATCCAGAAACACTGCCTGTTCAACATGTTTATCATGCCACCTGGCTTCATGACATCAAGGCTATCTCCCAGTATTTTTTTTCTTTTCCAAACTCTATACAAGTCAGGTAATATCAACCTCATTAAACTGAAATCTTCTGTTTTGTCATCATCAACATACCTATATTAATTATTTCTTGGAGTCATTTGCTTTCATTGCTCATGAACCCTTCCCCATACACAAAACTGATTTGGAGTTAGCTAAGTCATTACATTAATAGCTTCACTAAAAACGTTTTCTGCCTGTAGCCAGTAATTTCTGTTTGCCATGACCAAATATCTGACAAGAAATTGAAGGGGGAAATATTCATATACATCTTTGAGAAGATACAGTTTCTTGGGGCAGAGAACAGAAGGCATTTTGAATGTAAGAGGTTCTCCTCAAATCCACAGAGAAGATTCATAGACAAACCATGGTGCTCACTAACTTTTTACAGTGTTGTTTGTGTGTTTAAAGATTTATTTGTTTTATTTATATGAGTACACTGTAGCTGTCTTCAGATACACCAGATGAGGGCATCACATTCCATTACAGATGGTTGTGAGCTGCTATGTGGTTGCTAGGAATTGAACTCAGGACCTCTGGAAGAATAGTCAGTGTTCTTAACTACTGAGCAATTTATCTCTCCAGCCACTTTCAACAATCCTTTTATTTCAGCATAGGACCAAGGCCAGGGGATGGTACTCCTCTACCTTCACACTTACACCTCTCTGGAGAAGCCTTAAAAACACAGAGGTGTGTCTCCTAGGTGATTCTGAACCCAGTCAACCTAAGGATGAAGATATAGCTTCCATCACCCTCTTTGCATGACCGCCATTACAAATTTTCAAGATTGCTGACCTTTGACCCCAAATCTCCATCTGCTGCAATGATTATTGAAGATGGTATTGGCAATTAGTGGGAAAGCAGAACTGATCTAAGCCAGACTTTCATTAACAATTATGTCAACAATTATGTTAATAATATTTTCAACTATTTTGTATTTGGACTTCTCATCCATTGCTTCTCCTTCTTGTTGGACCAAGTAATGACACAATAGTCAAAGGAGTACAAAATTTAGGAACAAAGTATCTAGTAGATAATATCAAGTTAATCGATTTTATTTGTGGCTTCAAAGAACTAAACCTGCATGATCACAAAAGTTCTTCCTCAATCAAAACTTTTTCATGCCCTGATGCCTGTAAGATAAACCTTTCCGAATCCACAATTTTATTCTAAATATCTTCTGCAGACACAACTCTCATCACAGCAATAATCTGTCTCCTGGTGCTTAAAGTTAGTGTCTGTAGGTGCTTAGTGACCAAATGTGACAGACCACAACTTTCATTCCCTCCTTTGATGGTAGCAATTTTAACGATGTGGAATCTATCAGTTGAAATGTTAGTCCTCCCCTAGTCTGAATTCTATCAATGTAAGCTGAAATGTTAATGCCTAGTTAAGGATATGTGATAGACAAAGAGTTGATCAGTGAGTATTTGGAAAATAAAAAGTATGTAATGGTATTATTAAGAACAGAAATTCAGCCTGGCAGTGGTGGCACATGCCTTTAATCCCAGCACTTGAGAGGTAGAAGCAGGTGGATTTATGAGTTCAAGGCCAGCCTGGTCTACAGAGTGAGTTTCATGATAGCCAGGGCTACACAGAGAAACCCTGTTTTGAAAAACCAAACAAACAGAAATTTAATAACTTTTTTAATTGCACTTTTGCTGTCCCATGGAACTGAATTAAGGACCTACCAATCAATCAATCAATCAATCATTCAATCTGATGAGAGAAATTATTTTGAGGTGAAATTCATCTTTACATTTTATTGCCCTTTCTCAAGCTAATGGACATATTGACAAGCTTGTTTTAAAATATTCACAATTTTTCCCATTTTTACACTGTTCTGTTCAGTAACTAAGTCTGATTTTCTTTGAAGCACAGGTTTGCCTTGGAATATCAGTTCTTACTCTACCATGCTTCATTTCTCCATCACACATATTATCTGTTGGAAGGTATTTTGGGGAATCTAGCCATCTTCTGTCATTTATTTTGATGACTGTTTACTCATGATCTAAATTCTCAGCTCCCATATTAGAATTTGATGTTTATGATGTAACTTGTTAAGAAAATTAAAATTTTAAAACTTGTCATTGTATGGAAGGTGTGAATAGACAAAAGATCCTTTTGAACATGGAAACAAGAAGTGGGTAAATGTTTAAGGAGACAGTTTTTCCTCATAAATAATAGGACAATATTTTAAGGTGGTAAATATATGTTAATTGATAGATAGCAGATTTATTCTTTTTAATTTTTAAAATTTCATTGTGATTTATTTAATAGAAATAAAATGATAATGTGTTTTCCTCATGGACTTTTATTTCATATGGTACATCATTTATGTGGGCATCCTTAAAAGAATATCTATAGACTAAAATTAAAGAAGAAAATTATAAAAAGTTTATAAATTCTTTAACAAACAGCAGCAGTAACTATTTGCTACTTGCCATGGGATGGTAATGTAAAAGATATTAAACTAACCCTTTTATGTTAATTTGAACCCAAATACTCCCCAGAAAGATAATTATTTTAGCCTCTTATGATTTGGTAAATAGAAACATAAATGATATTTTTAACTTCTTATGATTTGATAAATAAAAACATAAAAATTTACTGAACACGCTCAATTGTAGGGTTCAGATTTCATTATGTAATTATCAGTTAGAAGATAGAAGTTCACTTATTTCACTACAGGCATTCCCAATTTTTTGTTTGTTTGATTTTGGTTTTTATAATTATATTTTGAGGATACTCAACTAATTATACTTTGGAGTGATTCTAAGGTTCACTTGTAAAAGTTTAAAAGAAGAATGTAAGGCAAACATAACAATGATTTAGTACATATTCCTAGGGGGTGTTATCTTACAATTGTTAACAATTGGACATGATTTTAAGTAAACGTCTTGGAAATCATTTTATCAAGGTAAGTGGCTACCCTGTGGAGAACACTGCTCCCACAGAGTGGATGAGTTCACAGGAATGACCAACCACTTGTGAAATAAATTTTCCAGGATAGCATCACTTGCAAACTTATGAACAAGAGTATTCTGAACGGAGTGACAGTCTCAGGAAAATTGCTTCATATGACTATAACATTCATAGAAGATGAAGCTACTGAGATCTTCAGATGCAAAGGGAGAATAAAAAGGAAACTTTCATGAAGTGTCAACAGACTAAATAATATGTTGATATAACATTTATTATACATATATTCTTACTACCCAAAGATCATGAGTGAAAATACACAATTCATGAGTTTCAGATATCTGTATGGATCTTAAACTTCATTGAGTGTTTTCCAGAATGATATATATTTATTTCTTTTATTCATGTTATTCTGAGATACAAAAAGGAGACTACCTTTCATTTGTGCCATTAAGTACTTAGGCTGCCAAATAACAATTCTAATTTTTAAAGCATTGCATTTACATTGCCAATTATGGCAGGAGTGAGAAATGGGGTAAGCAAAGGATTTCGCGATAGCTTTTAGATATTATTAAATGATTTCTAAAACACATAAATTCGAACTTTCACAAGACCGGTGCCGACGGCAATGTTGATGTTCTTGTCAGGTTCCTATGTTCATCTGAACTGAAAACCCTGGTGCGATGCCAAAGCCACTGTCTTTAAAGTAATTTTCTACCTGACTTATTTATTCATATTAATAAGAAATGTATTTTGCTGGAGTCATTCACGGCAGCTGAAACAGCAAAACATAGAACCAGTCCGGGATGATCTAATTTGTACCTGCCAACACAATGCTCCTTCCAGTTACAATCAACTACTGTGTCAGCACCATTGAGTTTCTCTGTAACGTTTAATGAGAAAATGTAGGGGAAGAATATCAAGAGTGGTTTTTATCAGGGTTCAATTTTCCAGCCCACTTACAGTCTCAAGATTCCCAGGGAACAAACAAACCTCAGGAAAGGGTGAAAACAGCTAATCATTGTGGTTTCTCATGTCAGGAGTGAGAACCAGGTAGGCAGATGCAGAGGGAGATGACATGGGAGTTAAAGGTTGGGCAGCCCCTCAGGAATGGGGACCATACAAGGATTATCAACCTGCTAGGATGTTTTCCCTTACATATTCACGAGTTGTGCATGGCAAAAAGGGACATACAAGCTTACATGGCTTCTAGTGACTCCAAAGACCCGTCTTAGACCACTTCCTTCCAAAAAAACAATATGAAAAGCATTATTGAACATGCTAACGCTTGCTACATAGTAGCTATCCTTAAGCTCCTTTGTTCATTCTGGGTCCCACTGGGAAGGAATCTGCAGGCACTGAGGACCAATAGTGTCACACATGGAGAGAAAAGGTTGAGGTGTTGACTAGAAGCAACACAGAGGTGAGAGATGGACAATGACTTGGCCATGCTCCTGGTGGCCAGAGCGGGGGGTGGGGGGTGGGGTGGGGGGGCATTAATTTCCATAAGGGAAATATGGAAGCAAAGTTTCATCTTGAGAATCTTAGGTACATGCAGTTCCACTGAGTCAAGGATCCATTCTCTGCATAGAAAGAAAGGTTTGTTGTTGTTGCTGTTGTTGTTTTATTATTCTGATGAGAAAAAACAAGGCTCAAGTTATTATGTGATGTATGGGGTTTAGCCATGAGAAAGGATGGTTTCAGATTAAGGCCAAGATCACAGACCCAGGGCAGTGTCACTATGTTCAATGCATAGCTTCTGTCCATTATTTATGTTGATGTCATATACCAGGTGATTAGACATCTTTAGTTGTGGCGGTAGTTTTTTTAAAGCTCAACAAATGCCAACATTTGAGAATACCATTTCTTCCAGAGCTTGTGCTAAGGTATAACGCTTAAAACAGCACTAAATACAAGAGTATATGGCTTACAATATTAAAAGGAAAGATATTAGGTGTTTGCTGAACATATGTAAAATCGTACACTAAGTATACAGAACAAACAAGAGTTTTCTTCCTAGACATACAGGTTTGTGATAACAATTCTCACACAGTATGTAATCTGTTCTACAAATAATATCAATGAATATGATAGAATTATTTCTGACATCTCAATGGAGTCCAGCCCTCGATATGCATCCTGGAAACTGAAACTCTTGGTTGGTGCGTGCACTCATAAATGTTCTCAGGTTTTAGACTGCAGAAACAACGTGTGCCATAAACACAGGACTCCCTGGGGCATCCACAGTACTAAGTGGTAACTCTCAGGGAAACGATGTGTTGGGACATTCCCTTATGCAGTAACTTTAATGAATCGCCTGATTGATGACCAATGTAAATTCGGAGCTGGCTGCCTTCCCAGAATGCTTCCCAGCATAGTAACACAGTCGACACAGGAGGGCAGTAGTTTGAAGAACTGGCGGGGGTTGGGGGGAGAGAAAAGGAATTTTGGGCTAAAGCATGAAGATATAATAGATGCCGAGTTCCATGGCAGGTGCTAGACCTCATGCAGAATATAAAAAGTGAAATGCTAAAAATGAATGATGGTACCCTGCTACCTCCCTCCTGTTTAGAGCTCCACAGGCCTCTAGAAATGGCCCTGGCAGCCATGGGCAGCATTTATTAGGAGATTAATTTAGAGAGAGCTATGCTGTGAGTACACCTTCTGTATCAAAAAAAAAAAAAAAAAAAAGGACACGAGTTTTCTAAGCTCCAACCAAGCAATTCAAGTACAAAAAGCAGTGGAATAAACTCCATGCAGTTGAGACATACATTGGCCTGGTTCTCTCATCCATAAGAGGGCTGGAGAGGCCAATGGTTACAGCGTTGAAGAATGTATTTGAGTCTAACAATAACCCTTCACTTTGATGCTGAAAGGGTGCAAGTTACAAGGAGGCAGCTATGATAAATGCATTGGGAGTATCAGCCTATAGCCACACACACTCTGGCCCAGGAACGCAATGGTCCAGAATGAGTGTTTTGGGTCAGGAGGTGATGAAGGGTTTGCGGTAGAAAGCCACATGGTGTGGGGTACCAGAGACGATTAGCCAACTCACCAGCAGGGTCACAGCTTCAGCATCTCAAGAGAAGAGTCTTCAAAGTTTCTTTTTAGTGCTTCCCCTATCTCTTTAGTATCCCTCTCCCTATATCTCTTTTCTCCCTCCCATTTCTAATATTTCCCTCTCATACATATCACACATACATATATACACATACACATATAAACATATATCAAGGTGTGAAATAGGGATTGTTAATTTTCAACCGCTACTATATAAATTCTACACGATAGCTAACATTTCCTCTGCTGTGTTTCCCTGGTTTTTTTGATGCCTTGCCCTAAAATCTCAATGTTTTGTATAATATCTATGCTTTAAGGACTTTAATATCTATGTATTTCTTATACATGTCAATATTCAAGTTATCTTGCTGCTATTTTATAAGGATCCTATGTAGCTAAGGCTACCCTCAAAAATCATTATCCAAATATCCAAAATAACCTTAATTTCCTATCTTTCTGCTTCAACCTCTACAGTGCTGATATTGCGAGCGTGCACCACTGTGCCTACATTATACGCTGGGCTGAAATCCAGGGCCCTGTGCATTGTATAAGTTCTTTAAAAACTGTTTAAAAAGTTAACAACACAGCTATGTGTGTCACTAGCTTTTTAAAAACATATTTCATTCAGTATCCCTTACAAGTACTCTATTTCTGATTTTCTTTTCTTACCATGTCTGGAGAATGGGTATGGTGAGTTGTTCTTATATGGTGACAAACTTATTGTATCAAGGCTCCATCTCTTAAAAATTCTGGAACACCCACAAACAGCACCACCTATTAGGGACCAAGTGTTCAGATACATGAGCCTATATCAGAACATTCTCTTATAAATGATAATCTGTGCTAGATGGATTTACTAAGGAATATTTTGTATATGTTGTGGGAACTATGCCATTTTGCTGCTTAGCTCTTCAAGAAGATAAAAACACATGGTCTCTAACAAGGGTTCAGTTATTTTCTTGCAACAGCACAGGAGCTAAGCTGATGACAGTGGATGCTAGATTTACTTTGCACATCTGTAAAGTCAACTCAACACCGGCTTCCTACGGCACTTTTGGACTCCATCAGAGACATTGCACTTAACTGAGACTCCTAGATTTTCCAGGGACTTCGGCCAGGAGGCACACACTTAAGGGAGAAACAGGTAACTCAATTCCCAATTCCCATTTGCAGGTCTGACATGTAATAGCAGCGCATTGCTTTGCAAAGCAGGCTTTCTGCTTTGTCTCTAGTCACGTTTACCCAAATTTCTTAGGGGAGAATACTATTGTCCCCTGGAATTGCTTCATGGAAATGGAGTTTAAGAAGTTATTTTAAAAGTCATTTCAAAATTGGGTATCAGCAAATCTGAGGGTTGAGTTGCTAATAGCCAAAGGCCTTGTAAGGATCTGTTGGGGGCTGTGTAATTGAGAGAGGGCTGTAGTTGTAGGTACTGTTTTCAGCTGTGAGCTGGAGCACAAGTTAGCAGGGGAGAAAAAAAGATTTAGCATACTCCATTGCCAGGAATGCTGGGAGCTTGCCAAACCCACAGGGTGGGCCGTATTCTCTATTCTCCCCATTTGACTCTCTTCAGGGTAACATCACCTCTGCAGCTAACAAAGGGAAGTTGTGTGGTGAGATCTACTGCAGGCATTCCATCTGCCAAAATCTTGCTTTCCTCCTTTCTTAGAAACAGTGGTAAGCAGGTCAAATCTCTGCTTTACGTGTGAATTGGAGAAGCAGCATATTAATTTGACAATGGGGCAAACTTTAATTAACTTTTAGCAAACTTTTAGTTAAATGCTCAGTAATGTTTGGGATTTACACACTGGAATTAGCTATAACATCAAGTGTGTGTGTGTGTGTGTGTGTGTGTGTGTGTGTGTGTGTGTGTGTGTGTATAAACACAATACTAATTTAAAACACTGAAAAATGTAAACAGTATATTTATAAGATTTAAAGAAACACTTTGTAGAACATATAAAAAATAAGATTGTATTTCTTGGTAATAGTTACCTGGAATAATTACTTGAAGCTTATTTAAATTAAAGAAAACATGAGTGCTGGAGAGATCGCTCAGCAGCTGATGTCATACTGCTCTTGAGAGGGACTTGAATTTGGTTCTCAGCCTTCCAGTGAGATGACTCCATTCTGGTTGTTACCACAGTTTCAAGAGTTCTGATGGCCTCTTATGACCGCCATGGGCAGTTGTACACACATACACATACCCACCCATGGGCAAACACACATGTATTTAGTCCTTCAAAAGCAACTCAAAACTAAACAGAACATGATATAAATGCTAAGTTAAATATATATTTACACTACATTTGAAATAAGTCTAGTATTTTACTGCAGGGTTTAAATAATAAAACATATCCCTTATTGCTCTCAAAATTGTAAATGTCTTCCTATTTCTTACAATACAGCTTGTGACGTGAGGAGCTTCTGGCATTCTAACATATGGCTTATTATTTTGATATTTCAGTACAGGGAGAAACAAAACATAGATTGAACTGCATGTAGTGGCCCATACCTGTAACCCCAGCACTGGAAGGATCAAGGTTTCAAAGCTAGCCTGGTTTACATAACCAGCCTAGGGTCCATGAGACTTCTTTTTAATTATTACTACTGCGTTTTCTATACGTAAAATTCGAAGATAAAAAATATCTTAATTTTATAATATTAGCCTTGTCTCTATTGTATATAAAGTATACTATCTGGAGCAATTAGCAATCTTCCAGCAGCTTCTAAAGGGAAGCAGAAGCTATGCCCCAAAGCTCCTCTATAAACGTGTAAATCCTTTGCCTGAGGGTGGAGGAGTTTTTCAGTGCTGAGATGACTCCCTCCTAGGACATTCCAGTGTGTTTCCATATAGATTCTCAGTTCTGGAGGGACTCATAGCACAAAAAGAGACATCTCTTAAACACTCTCAAGAGGAGCTCTCTGGTTCTGATTCTTTCTATGTGACTTTATGTGTGTATATAAATTACATTTGTGTGTGTGTGTGTGTGTGTGTGTGTGTGTGTGTGTGTGTGTGACTAGAAAATAATATTAGCAATAGGCAAAAGGAAAAAAATTCTCTTTCCAATCTGGCATTGGTATTTAACAGAGTCTGGTATGCAGAGAGCTGATCCAGAAACAACAGGAGAGTAACATCCAGTGGGGGGTGAAAATCAAAACAAGAACAGTGAGCCTCCTTTGTGGGGAAGACAGGGAAGGATCCAAATACACAGCCTGTTTTGCTGTTTTCCTGTTTGTCTGAGTCAACCTAGACAAAATGATGTGGCTTTATATCCACCTTTTCAGATTTTTACCATGCTACACACACACACACACACACACACACACACACACACACACAGACACACACACACACACACACATACACACACACACACACACACACACGCACACACACACACATGCGCACACACACACACACACACACACACACACAGACACACATACACACACACATGCGCACACACACACACATGCGCACACACACAGTACGTCAGTGAGGCTTTCTGCAGTTATTCACCATGGTACTACTGGGGAAAACTGTGTATATAATTTCCACTTTGCATGCAAAGACATTGATTATTTAGGGCAAAGTACTGAGTTCTAGCTATCACATGAGAACATGCCATGATTCCCTGTCTAGGTATTCTGGAAATGGGAGCATTAGACTTAAATCAATTTCAGAAGATCAAAAATTGGGAATCAATGTCATCAACAAACATTGAAAAGCAGAAAGTTCATGCTAGCTATTTATACATTGACTGCAACAGTATTAAAATATTGTTAAGTATAATTATTTGATGCGGAATAATATTTTATTAGTTAGGATAAAAAATATGATATTAGTTAAAGTAGTAACTGTAGCTACCAAAGATTTTGGTGGGGCAATTAATTCAAGGGCATGTGTCATTGTCACAACGAAAATGTGAAGACTATGGATTCCCAGAACATCTTTCAAGTCAGAAGTATCATTCATACACACACACACACACACACACACACACACACACACACACACATACTGAGAGTGTCTCCCTGTCATTTTCCTATAGCACCTCTACACCCTTTTCAGGTACATTAGTTTTTTTTTTTTCCATTACTTGTTATGTTAAAATTAAATATCTACATCCATTTGCAAGGTAGTACAGAAATCATATATACTTGACACAGTTTTTCCCAGTAGTACCATGGTGACTAACTGGAGTATAGAGTCAGTTTGGGGAGCGTCTCATCAATGTACTGTACGTATGTGTGTGTGCATGTGTTTGTGTGTATGTGTGTATATGAGTATATGTGTGCATGTCTGTGTATATGCGAATTTATGTATATGTGTATATGTGTATGTTTGTGTGTGTGCATTTATCTATATGTATATATGTGTGTGTTTGTGTGTGTGCATGTGTGTTTGTATGTATGTGTGTATATGAGTGTATGTGTGTATGTCTGTGTATATGTGCATGTATGTCTGTGTGTATATGTTCATGTATGTATGTGTGTATATGTGTGTGTTTGTATCTGTGTCCATGTATTTGTGTGTGTTCATCTGTGTTTATATGAATGTGTGTATATGAGTGTATGTGTGTGTATATGTGCTTGTATTTATGTGTATATGTGTGTATATGTATGTGTGTATGTTTGTATATATGTGTATATGTGCGTATATGTGTGCATATGAGTGTATGTGTGTGTATGTATATGTATGCATTTGTGTATATGTGTGCATATGTATGTATATATGTGTATCTGTGTATATGTGTGTATATGTGTGTGTGTATATATGCATGTATGTATGTAAACGGGTGTGTATGTTTAGATGTATATGTTGGCATCAGTATCCCTGAAACCTATGACATCATATAGGCAACAGCACAACCTACACACCTGTTGCCAAGACAATAGCCACCATGTTCCCAGAATCAATTGGGCTCACCTTCCCCCTTTACCTGTGATCACGTCACCATCCATTTATATGAGAGGAATGCCCCCATACCTCCCCTCTCTCTTTCCCCTTCTCTTTCCACTGCCATCTTCCTTGCCCCTCTCTCTCCCAATAAATCTCTTAACATGTGGAACTACTTTGGCCTGGTCTGCTGTGTTCAGACGCAAGCCGCTATTCTAACAAATCAGTATGTGTATATATGTGTGTATATGTGTGTGTGCATATGTGTGAGTATGTGTGTGTGGCTTCTTCTCTTTTTATGCTCTGCATAGATTCATGAAAGTACAGCCACAGCCACAATAGAGAACTACTCAATACCAAGATCCTTCTTCACATTAAGCTTCTGCAATTCCACATACCATCTTTCCACAACCTCCTCTGGACAGCAGCAGCAATTCCAGTCTCCATTGTGTGTTTATATTTCAGGAATATCAAATGTAATCATACAGTACATTAAGTGGTGGAACTGATATGAAAACACTATGCTTTTCTACATTTTCACTCCTGCAGCCCATTACCAATTGTTGGATACTCAATAGATAACTACTTCATATCAAGGAACAGTGTTCCTTATTTAGGGTGGTCTACAGTTTCTGTAATTATTTTTATGTGGAAGGGTGTTTTGAGTGCTTCAAGTTTTTTTTTATTACCACAGTTAAAGTTGCTCTGAATAAACATACACACACATACACACAAACACACACACACACATCACACATATATATGTATGTATACACACACACATAAATATATATATGGCTGAAGACAGGCTAAAAGACTTTTTGAAAAAAAAGGTATCATTGATATTCTAAAGTGCTTTGAAAATTCTGTTTGGAGAATTTTGGATTTAAGAACATAATAGTTAATAGTTGGCAAGAGTGACACAAGCCTAACCAAGAAACTTGCAATATCTACCTGGAGACATTTAGGAGTAAATGTCTAGCAACAAAGGGCTCTCATGTAATTTTCACTTCTTGTTCATGTAAAGAAGAGATTGAGTTTTCCAGCCAGATATTCCAGTTGTGATCCACCACTATCCTCCTTGCTATGTTTTGGATTAGTGCACATATTTTTCTAAAGGGACCCAGTTCAACAGACATCTCCAGGTATCAAAGCTACATAACATGTGTTACCAAATTCATAGTCTGCTTCTGAATTACAACTTAGTGGCCTTGTTGATAGGAAATAGTTATCATCTTAATCTTTTTGGTTTTTTGAATACAGATAAATAGTTAGTAGATAGATAGATAGATAGATAGATAGATAGATAGATAGATAGATAGATAGTGCTAAGGTTGGCTTCACACTAGCTCTATATTCCATAATGATGTTAAACTTCTGATCCTCCTAAGTGTGGGGTTATAGATGTTGACTGCCACACTTGGTTCGAACCCAGGGCTTCATGCATGATAGACAAGCGCTCTACCAACTGATATACTGCAAAAAAGACCATAGCAGCAACTGTAACCATAAGAACTAGTGAGAATCTTTATGTTCATCTGAACAGTCAGTTGTTCTTCATAATGCCATCCCTGATTCATCTCTCTGTAAACTCTGTACAACACTTTCAACATCTTACAAGAACATCCACCCTAACATCCACCCTAGCAGCCTATTAGTAGTACCCAGCAATCTATAACCATAGTTCCATTTAATTCAGCTGGATGAAATAATAACAGGTCAATTGAATTGTGACAGATTTAGTCCAAAGATGATACATTGAGAATATGGATGAAACAATTCAAGGTACCAAGGCATCATTGTATGTTACCAATTTACTATGAGAATTTGCTTCAACTTTATTGATTTATTCATATTTATCAAAGTCCTTATATAAATTGTATTATTATAATATTAATCATCAATATCGTATTACATATTTTATGATATTACAAAGATAATATTAATAATCAAGCCATAATGCTTACAGTTTATTGTATTTTGGGAATTACCTTAAGGGAGACAGACAACCGCATACTCTGGCTAAAGTGCAACTGTAGAAGAAAGCTTTGCTTTTTTATGTTCTGTTGTTACTGTCCAATCAATGCTTCACTGACCATTTAGAATTTTAATTAAAATACTTTTACCTTGATGATATAAAAACATTGATTACAGATACTTTTTTTCAGAGACCTGGAAGCTTTGCTAAAGGAGTGAAAAATATCAGTCTCTACATCTCTTATGATGTCCATCAATCCTGTTTAGTCTCTGTCTCTTCTGATTCCCCCTTTCCTCATTGATTTTATTTTGCAGGTTTCTTTTCATTTCATTCATGCTTTTGAGCAATAAAGTGGATATGACAGCCAATCTGGACACTCTATAATCAGAATCACAGCTCTTCTGCACAGTGCTGACTCAGCAAAGACTTCCTTCCCTCTGGTAGAGCTACATCCACAGCCCGACCCTTAACCCCAATATGCTTGAAGACAAATAGGTCAGTTTGCCTGTGTATTCTAACCATTTATTTGGAAAGCAGTATTTGATTATTTGCGTTAAATTTCATAGGAAGGTATAAAGGATGGAAGTGAAAGGGAGAAAGACATGGAGGGAGACTGGTCAAAAGCAAGCAGAAACCCCAACTCTCAAACATCCTAAAATCTAAGAAAGATGTCATGAGAGCAGTAAAATGTTATAGCTCAAATGGTCCGAACTAAACTCTTTCTCTCCATATAGGCATTCTCTTCTAGGCAAAGATTATGTGGACAAATGTCCTTGATTTTTGAAGTATTGGTATAATTATGTTAACTTTATTTTATCCATATGTTATATGAGAGAAGGGTAATTAGGTGTTTCAGTTACATCTGTCTCAGATCTGTATTTAAAAATATGTTTTTAAAGAAGAAATTTCTAAGAAGAAATTTTCTATAATTCTTCTAGGCTGTTCATTACGAACACCAGTGACAAATGCTTTGTTAGGCTATTTGTAATACATGTAAACCTGGCATATAAATTAGGAATAAAAACAGAAATATCTAGAGGGTAGTTAATACCAAGGAATAAAAAGCATAATGGAGATTTGAGAGTATATTAGGTGATGTGTTGTTTATTAATAGTAAGCACCCATGACATTCTTCTATAGAAATTCTTTGGAGTAAAACTTTCTGTATTTTATAACGCATCTTACCACATGAACACTACACATTGACAGTTCAAGCAAAAGCAATTATGACTATTCAAACAAAATGGAATTTTAAAAGATTCCCAATAAAATTATATTACTTCACTTAAGGGTTAGCCTCAGATGATTTGGCTCTAAAACATGATCTGTTTTTTTTTTTTTTTCCTAATCTTGTTATTTAGTTAGTTAGAGAGAGAGAGAGAGGGAGAGAGAGAAAGAGAGACAGAGAGAGACAGAGAGAGAATGTGTGTGATTGAGTAGAGTGTTAGAGTGTGAATGTACCTGTGTATTTTAGAGAGAAGAAGTAGAAGAAGAAGGGGAGATGAGAGAGCGAGAGAGAGACAGAGACAGAGACAGAGAGAGACAGACAGACAGACAAACAGACAGAATATGTGAATAAGAGAGAAGCAGTGGGTGGGGGTGGAGTCCACGCCATGGCTCAGTGCCTCTTTGTCATGTTCACTGATCCAAGAGGGATATTTCAGTTCAAACAAAATTCATCCAGTGGACTTTTATTAGGTACCTGCCACATCTTAGGTTTTCCTCTCCTCCCATAATCTGCGGGTTAAAAAATACTTCTAGGGCTGGTGAGATGGCTCAGTGGGTAAGAGCACCCGACTGCTCTTCCGAAGGTCCGCAGTTCAAATCCCAGCAACCACATGGTGGCTCACAACCATCCGAGATCTGACTCCCTCTTCTGGAGTGTCTGAAGACAGCTACAGTGTACTTACATATAAATAAATAAAATCTTTAAAAAAAAAAAGACATTTCTTAAAAAAAAAAAAATACTTCTAGAGTGCTTGGTATTTCAAAACATCATAAACTGGTTTTTACAGTCACGACATAGATTACAATAATTGCACTATAAAATATTTGCCTTTAGCATGGGAATTTTCTGTGAAGACAGGTATGTATGAGACCCTGATATTAACATAGCTCTCACTACCCAGCTTGCTTTGGTCAAAGCATAAAGATGTAGAGTACAGCATGGTACCTCGGTTCATTGACCCATTTGCACAAATGTCCTAAATCAAATAAAAGTGAAGAAGGGAGGGGTCAGCTCTCCTCAGGTAATCAGGTCACAAGGTAATCAGAAATGAAAGTTTTACCTCATAAGAGAACTCTCTGGTAGCAATTTAAAACTATGTGTACAGTAGAATTTATGAACCATAAGGGTTTTCAAGAACTATCTCAACTTAGTTTTGTGTTTTCTTTATTTTCTGAGCACATTTTGATTTGGAGGAAATCTTTACTAAGGAAATATTACATAGTAGACAAAACTTCATAGCACATGTGGACCTCAGATAGTTGATTATTGAGAAGGAATGGATTGGAAGAATTTATTAGCCAGTAGTTGTTTTTTCTGAAACATTTGTGGGACATGGGAAAGTCTTCTTAAAATCTTATGTATTTTGGATACAAACTAGTACAAGACTTCTAGTCTCCTTGTGTTAATGGGATTTTCCTTATAATAAACTAAGACAGTTTCATGTGATGTAATTAATGCTTTTAGTCAACACACTCATTTCAGAGCAAAGGGCAAATCAAAAGAAATGTCTAGAAATGGGTGTATATTTATACCATCCTCCCCATTTATTATAGAAGTAGAGCTAAAATCTGAAGTAAATAAACTATTAATTATCGCCCAATTATCCACAAATACTTGTACGATTTCGCTATTTGCTAAACCCCAGCAGTGAAAAGCTGTCAGCTCCATAGCTATTGGAGGAATCCCCCAATCCTCCCCAGCTCCTCCTCTTTATCCTCAGAACTCACAGACCAAGTTAAACTGCTGAATGAATCATTCCAATGCTATGCTACGACCTCTTAGGCATAAATACTGCTTCTCCATCTGTGTGAAAGAGAACTAGAAAACCAAGTGCGAGAAACCTGGAATCTGTTACACTTGAAGTGTGTTTGCACCAAATTCCAAGGACCAGTGACTGTCAGATAGCCTTGACGCAACACTTCCAATTCATGCTAGTGAGATTCTGAGCAGAGTCAGCTAATACACCTTAGGCTATCAATCATAGAAAGAGTGAAATAACAAATTTGTGTTATTGGGGATGATGAATGCTCAGCAAACCATAGGTCACAGAAGAAAACCAGCAGAATTTACCAAGTTCATTTGAGGATGATCAGGACTACTAATAACAACAGTCAGAAACATAAAGTAAATAAATAAATAAATAAATCTTGAATTTCTGTAGAAATTTAAAACAGAGAATCTGAAATTTAAGAAAATAACCAAAAGGAGTTAATATTGGGCAAAAAAATAAGGCAAGATTTGCATGATTATCTTCGCTCTGTGTCTCTTCCTTCCTTCCTTCCTTCCTTCCTCTTTCTTTCTTTCTTTCTTTCTTTCTTTCTTTCTTTCTTTCTTTCTTTCTTTCTTTCTTTCTCTCTCTCTCTCTCTCTCTCTCTCTCTCTCTCTCTCTTTCTTTCTTTCTTTCTTTCTTTCTTTCCCTTCTCTCTGTCTCTCTCATCTTCTGTCTCTATCTCTGTCTCTCTTCATTTCTTTGTGTCTCTGGTTCTTTTACCTGTCTCTATGTCTCTCTCTTCCTTCTGTCTGTCGGTTTGTCTGTCTGTCTCTGTCTCTCTCCCTCTTTCTCTCCCTCCTTCCCTCCCTGCCCCCTCTCAACTAGTGGGTCAGATGTAAGCTCTCAGGTACTGCTCCAGCAATAGGCCAGCCTACCTGCTGCCATGCTCCACACCCTGATGGTCATGGACTCGTGCTAGGAAACTATAAACACACCCCCAGTTATATACTTTATTTTATAAATTGCCTTTGTTATAATGTCTCTTCAGAGCAATAGAAATGCAAATAAGACAGTGGCAAAAGTTAATCTATTTGTTCATTGTTAAATAGAAACTATAGAACTATAGAAAACCCATATAGGAAAATTATATATTAACTTTCATCTTAACAATTTACCAGCAATTAATTTCAGATAATATTCCATCTACACATTAAGAAAAGAAAATGTAGTTTCTATTTAACACCTTGAAACTTAGTGTTATGGTTAGTGTTGCTAGTCTACTTTGATAGGATCTATAATCATGGCAGAGAGAAGGCTTGAAACTATATGTGAGAGATTAGTTAAATTAGTTGTGAATTATTTAAATTAGTCAGTGAATTTCTAAAAGAGGTTATCTTAATAAGGATAACTGAGGAAGAAGATCTCTTCTAGATGGATGTCCTATTCCTTGGATTTGAGGCCTGGGCTGTATAAAAGAAGGTAGAAGATAGCTTCAGAAAATCATATGCTGCTTCTGCCTCACTGGGAAATCATTGTGACCACCTGCTTCAAGCTCCTGTTGCCTTGACTACCCTGTCATGATGCACTCTGCCATTGTACCAAGAACCAAAATAAATAAGCCCTCCTTCTCTCCTACATCGCTTTCATTGGGATATTTTAACATAGCAACTGAAAATGTAGCTCATAGACCCAGGATTTGTCTCTTCTTTCTTCTTTTTGAGAAGACATTTTTTCCAATATTTGTATTTTTGTATGAGATATGATATAGGTATAGGTATATTAAAAATATATCAGATAAATCTCTTTGAATGTTAACGCTTAGCAATTCTTTTGTGGAGCAGAGTTTTCAGCTTTTTTTCCCTTTTATTGAAAATATATTGTTTCCTCACATAGCACAATCTTGATTGAGTATTTCTTCTCCTTCTACACTTCCAAGTTCCTCCCTCTCTCCCTCCCTCCCTCCCATCTGGATCCACTCTTTTTTCTGACTCTCACAAGAGAACAACCAGTCTTCTAATGGATAATAATATAATAAAATAAAACAAAGCTAACATATCAGATTGGAACAATTCCAAAAAGAGCCCAAGGAAAAATAAAAAATATACTTACACTCAAGGCCTCACTATTTTGCACATTTAGGAATCCTATAAGAACACTAAACTAGAAGCCATAGTATATACTCAAAGGATCTGTAGGGTAAACGGAGAGAAAACTATCTATATGAAACTAAATTAAAAATAAAAAATGAAAAGCAAAATATAAAGAGCAATGCAAAAAGCTCTGACACAACATTATGAGACAAAGGACCTGCGAAGATGCCAGGGAGTTCATTCCTCCAGAGGATGGGAGTTTATCTACCTCAAGAGCCAGCCATGCCACTCTTGGGCATATCTGCAAAGGATGCTTCACCTACCCCAGAGACACTTGCTACACATTCATTGCAGCTCTATCCACAGTAGCCTAGACGTGAATAGATAAAGAACATGTGAAGCATCTATATTTCAGAGTATTATTTAGCTACAGAAAAACAAATGACATTATGAAATTTGCAGGCAAATGGGTGGAACTAGAAAACTTGTCCTGATTTCAGTATCCCAGATCCAGCAACTAATTCTTCAAGAGGCTGCAAAGTGCACTGATATTAAAACAAAGGCACACTTAATATACTGGCTACACTGAAACAAAAATTGCTTTCAAATAGGTTACTGAAGGAAATGTTTGCATTCAAAATACATGCATTTGGCCTCCTGACTTCTTTAAATGAATAAACACATTAAGAATCAATTTGTAGAATCATAGAACTCATTTTGAAAAAAAAATCTCCTAAATAGGTGTTCACAAACTTCATGCGATCAATACAAACAATGACTTCTCCATTTTGCACATTTATAAAGAAAATGTATATTTTTATGATACCACTGAATACTGAACTAGAGTGAGTGGGACATGGGAACTATGGAACTGTGGCCAAGGCATGCTCAAACCCTAAAAAAACTTGAGCTGAGATTGGCAGGAGTAGGATCGTTCCACCCATGCCCCATGCCCCATGCCTTCATGTCTCAGGACTCTTACCCCTATGACTATACCTTTCCCCAATGGAGGAGATCATGTAGCCCAGGAGCCAGGTAAAACTTCCTCTCCCCTTATAAGGTCATGTCTGGCAGCACCTGGAATTCCTCCTTATGCAGATGAGGCATCCCTAGAACTCGGATGCCCGCCTACGACTTGACTTCACTTATCCCATATTTCCTATTTATCCACCAACGGTTTAAATAGTCTTTGTCCTCCCTTCCCCAATAAAATCAATTGACTCACTGAAGCTACCTCCTGAGAGTCTGTTCTTGCTTCACTCACCAACTGCCTGAGGTCACTTAGCTCCCACCCATCATACCTTACTTCTCCTCCAGTGATGCCTACCTCTTGAGAATTCTCAACTGTGTTTACCCTCTTTTTCCAAAGTAGTCTAGAACTGGTGACTCGTGTGTTGTGAACAAAATACCACAAAAGGCTACTAACTTTGGTTTGTTATACATGCCGGTCTCTTCCCTTAAATGTGGTCCCTGCTGGTAGATCTGTCTGAAGTTTTATTAGATAATCTATGGAGAGGCATCTACAACAAAAAAAATGCAGGTAGCTCCCATCCAATGACCAGTCTAACATTCCAATAGGAATGTGTTGCTACTGATGCCCATAGAATCTCAGACTTAGAACTTTTCCTAATTGTGCCCTCCAACAAGAAATACAATGCCACATTGATTGCAGATTTGTGACATCCTTTGTCATAGAACCAAGCCATGAAACAGTCACATTTCTGGCTCAGAGAAAATATGAAGCAGTTAATATTGTTGCTTAAAAAACATAATTTGAGGATTATTACATAGCAAAAGATAAAAATATTTAAAATTTATGAAAAGTATGTGAAATTGCTATTTATTCTTTCTTTAATGTGTTTATTTTGTAATCTTATGGCATGTGTTTGTGTGTAAGGGAAGTTAGAGGCATGATGCTTCTTCCTGGTTGGTCTCCTCATCTGTTTGTCTGTCTGTCTGTGTATGTGTCTGAGACAGTGTCTCCCATTTAACCGTGAGCTGACCAATTATTGACTAGACTGGTTGGCCAGAAAGATTTAGGGATTTGCTTAGCTCCTCATACCACTGTGCTGTGATAAATAAAGGATGCCAGTGATGACAGCAAGCATTTCCTTCTGCATGCTAGAAATTCAAACTCACATTCTCAGCCTTAGCCAACAGGCTTTTTACTGACTGGGCAATTTCTCCAGTCCTCAAAAGTTTTGCTTGTGAATTTTGCATTGATGATATTAGGATAAGTATAAACATATCATTAAATTTGCATTTGTTTGTAAACTATTACCTATCAGATCTATCATAGGCACCTATATACTGAATAATTCAGTCATCTGCCTGATTTATCTAAAGTATACCTTTCTTCATTCCATGCACCTATTTCCTAGTTTTGGTATTTGAAAATAAGGTCATTCTGGTTAATGAAAAACATGAAGCAAACTTTATATGTCTCTGTGTGCTGCCTGGAGTCTTATTTGAGGTGACTGAGAGGCGCGTATTTTCATTTATCTTTTCTTAATCCTTGCAAATTAAGGAATGCATGGAGAGAATCAATCAAGAAAATGAGACACAGTAAGGAACAGAAACCAGAAGTCAGAACTAAACACAAATTTCCTTAATAATCAAGTCTATCTTCTTAATATATTCTTATTTTCCCTAGATAAGTAAATTCCTACAGAATTAGGCCAATCTAATACAAAAATAATAAGGTATAAACATAAAGCCAGATATAAATTCTTAGAAACGTTACACATGAGACTAGTTATATTGTAATAAAACAGACAGACCTAACATATCCTGGAGTTGTGGTAATTATCTAAATATTTGGTAATGTTTAATCTCCAAGACATTTTTTGGGGGTGTTCAATGAGTAAATACAGTCTCTACTTTTGGACTGTCACCTATTACTTATCATGAACTATACAAGCTCTGCAAAATCTTAAGGCAAGATCCCTTATAAGCATCAGCACAAATGTAAAATCATCGGTAATACTTCTTTCGTTCACACCTCTCTCACAGGTGATGTAACACCCAGAGAAACTCACTTGCTTTCCTGGCTCTTCTTTCTATGATGCCCACACTCATTTGGTTTGGTCTACCTGGGGACTTTCCAAGTTCTTTTCATTTGAAGAGAGTTAGGTCACACTAACCTCAAAGATGCAAATATACCACACAGTTATAAGAAAAATAGAGTTGTCTATCTAATCTACGGATATGTTGAAAGGATAGGGAAACTGCTTAATATGTCTCTCTATGAAAGGATGAGATGTATGTTAGCTGAAGCTTTTGTCTACCTAATGCATATCTATGTGCATCTATTCCAAAGGTGTGCTGTGGGGAGGAAAACTTTTATTTTCTACCTAGAGAAGACTATCATATATGTGGCTCAATTATATTTTGGCTCCCATGAAAAGACACCATGAAGAAGACAATTTATCCAAGAAAGCACTTAACTGGGGAGCTTGTTCACAGTTTCAAAGGGTGAGTCCACTGCCATTGTGGCATGGAGCAAGGTAGTAGACAGGCAGACAGCCAAGGGGTAACTAAGAGCTTGTTTCTGATTTGCATGATAGAAACAAAGTGAGAGAGAAAGGGTGAGAGAGAGAAACAAAGACAGAGAGAGACAGAGACACAGACACAGAGAGACAAAGACACACACAGAGACAGAGAGACAGAGAGGGAAGAGGAGGAGCAATAGAGAGGGGGAGAAGGAGGAAGAGGAAGAAGAGAGAGACAGAGAAAGACAGAGACACACAGAGAGAGACACAGAGAGAGAGGGAGAGAGAGAAGAGAGAGGAAGAGCAAGAGAGAGGAGAAGGAGGAGGAAAAAGGAGAGAGAGAGAGACCTTCTCCTTTTTGAAGGGAGATGGAGGGGGAGTGAAGGAGAGAGGAGATGGAGAAGAGTTGGGAGGACTGGAGGAGGGGGACATTCAGTTGGGATGTACTATATCAGAGAAGTCTATTTTTAATAATTAATAATAATAATAATACAATAAACAACTTTTGCCTAGCTAATTTTCAACTAGAATTCTGAGGCTACTTTATTAAAATTTTAAGAGCATTATTGAAGGTTCAAGGATGATATTACAATGGTAGCGATCAAGCAATGGTGTTTTGTGGTAAGCCTGCTTGCTTTGCTGCTCTGTCTTCATCTGAATAGAACAAACTATTTAATTCAGGAGACAAATTCTTAGCAGTTTGAAGATATTATTGGTCTCATAGTTAATATTTGCTTCATTATGTTCTCAAAATGCCATTTTCTCTAGGCCAATAATGAATTTTTTGTGATAAAACATTTGCATATGTAATATTAATATTACAGTGATGACCTACAGAATAACTGGACAAAAAATGTACAATTGGGGCAAGTGAAGTCTCTCACACATTATTAAAATAGAAGATGGTAAATCTTTCTCTCTCAAAGGAATATTACAACAGCTTCCTTTAAATTCCTTTAAACATTAGCAATGTATTAACTTGCAGAATATTATTCAAACATTAAAACAGTTAAAATATAAAGGATCGAGTGTTCACATCATAATGTTTTGATTCTTTAAAATTATTTTAGTTTATTGATTTTCTTTTTATTTTATTTTATGTATGAGTGTTTTCCCTGAACCACATGTGTACTCTACATCTCAAGAGGTCAGAAGAAGGCGTCACATCCCCTGAACCCTTGAGTTAGAGACAGTTGTGAGCTGCCATGTGGGTTCTGAGAATACAACCTAGGACATCTGCAAGTGCAAGCGCTCTTACAGACTTTGACATCTCTCCTGCCCCGGTGCTTAGACTCTTGATAAAGTACTACAGTGGGTCCATTGTTTATTTCGATTATTTTGCCAAGTTTTGGAATCTATAATTTCTTCTAAAATAATGAGTGTCCAGTATTCATTTGTAAATCGATTCATGGAACATGTAAAAACAAAACTATTTATTTTGCTGTTTGTTTTGGGGTCTATGATTCTTTTTTTCAAAATATAAACTAGAGGCTGCAGAGAATGATGAGCAGTTAAGGGTACTTGATGGTGTGGTAGAGGCCAAGGTTAACAATAGTTGTACTAGTTCCAGGAATATTTATGGCATCCTCATGCCCTAGTGAACTCTGTAGACGTTTGGATCACTTAGAGGCAAGCAAATGTTAATATATATGAAATAAATAAAAATCTATAAAATAATTACCTAATTCCAAAGTCATACTGATATCAAACATGATTCCATATTAAAGGTCTGGTTTTTATCAATTGATAATATTTTACTAAATTTATATTACAATGCAAATACATATTTAAACATTTTACCTAAATTTTAAAATATATTTTGATGATGTTTTCCTCTACTCTCTTTCCAGATCCTCTCCACCTCTCTGCAAAACTAACTTTAAGTTCTCTCTCTCTCTCTCTCTCTCTCTCCCTCTCTCTCTCTCTCTCTCTCTCTCAAAAACATAAAACAACCATTTAAGATTCCTCTGTTGTGAATTCTCTGTTTAGCTGTATACTCCATTTTTTTGATTGGGTTGTTTGGTTTGTTTGTTTGTTTTTTGGAGGTTAACTTCTTGAGTTCTTTATATATTTTAGATATTAGACGTCTATTGGATTTGGGGTTAGTGAAGATTTTTCCCCCAATCTATTGGATGCAGATTTGTCCTAATGACTATGTCCTTTGCCTTACAAAAGCTTTTCAGTGTTATGAGACAGAGAATTTATGGAGTTACAGGGCATGATGGTCAACTCTATAGATCTGAAAACAGAGACTCAGAGTGAGCAGGGACCAAAAATCTCTAAGTTGATTGTGATAGTAATTTTTTCATGTTATTATATCATTTTTACATAATTTAACTTATAAGAAATTTATGTATTTCAATTATAAAGTAATATAAATTTGTTTGTTTGCAAACCACGATTATAAAGTTTTTTTTTTTTAGATTCTTTTGTTTGTTTATTTATTAAATGTAAGTACACTGTCGCTGACTTCAGACACACCAGAAGAGGCAGTCAGATCTCATTACAGATGGTGTGAGCCACCATGTGGTTGTTGGAATTTGAACTCAGGACCTTTGCAAGAGCAGTCAGTGCTATTAACTGCTGAGTCATCTCTCCAGCCCTAAGTTTATTTTTTTAAAGAATTATTTATTTTACATACCTGAATACACATACCACACCAGAAGAGGGCATTGGATCCCATTAGAGATGATTGTGAGCCACCATGCAGTTTTTGAAAATTGAACTCAGGATCTCTGCAAGAGCAGTCAGTGCTCTTAACCACTGAGCAATCTCTCCAGGCCCTAAGTCTAATTTCTTATTGTATTGTCTTTCAAGGTTATATAAACATATAAAAAACTTCCATGATATATGTATGATAAATATGTGTATGTGACTAAGATTGTATGAAGTGGCTAATTTAAGGATAGATGAGGTTTGGAACAGAAATTTAAACTAGATATGAAAATAACATATAAAAGATTTGAAATAAAATAGAAGCTTATAAAATAATATGTATAATCTGTTATTATTCATTTTGGAATACTTATGAATATAGATGTATATTTATTTTCACATATCTACATAAAATATTTGAGGGGAAATTACTAATAATTCTGTTTATTCTATCATTATATAATCAAATGCATATGCATTACAGGCATAATTTTAAAAATATTTCATTTTTAATGACTTCATAATTATTTATCTTTTTCCAAGGTGAAATTATTGCATTATAGATCTGTAATAAATTTGTAAATAATGTGAGTATTCACGAGGAGTTAGAATGTAGCAGAAATGCAAGTAATTAACAAAGGAACTGTAATAACCCAGAAATACAGTGATCATTTAGATCCATGGTGTGAGAATTTTGGCTTCAAAAATTGTGGATAGTTCAAGAGCTCATAGTTACCCTGGACACAAGGAGAACTCTAATTAGAAGCCATTATTGACAGGATGATGGCTTCTTCCATCAATTAATCACACTTCATTTTAACGCCAGTCTATCAAGTATACATCCTTACAGCTTCAAAATCTTTTATGTATTCTTTCCATTATTCTCTTAAAAAATGTTTGAACTCATAGCTCCTACCAGAACCTCACCCTCTTGCTACTTACTAAACTTCACGGCCTTCCTCTATCTCTCTGTCTCTCTGCCTATCTCTGTCTGTCAATCTCAAAATAAATAAATAAATAAATAAATAAATAAATAAATAAAAGAAAGAAAGAAAGAAAAAGAAAAACAAAATAACCTAAGAAAAATCAATAAGACAAAATAAATAAATCAATAAAGCTAAAATGTTTTATTCCCTTAAGTTTAAAGAATGGGAGAACGTACAGTGATAGTCCTACCTTCAGCCTTTCTACTTTGTGCACAGCTCATTGTAAAGAGGATTAATAATACTTTTGATGTTTTCCTTCAAAGCTGTACTGAGAAAAACAAGGCTTATGAAATCTAAAAAACAAACAAACAAAAAATAACAAAACTTCAACAACTAAAAAGTATTTTATCATTATTGAGAAATAGTGTGAAACTAGTCATATTAACTCCAGTCCCAGTTTACCTAGGAATTATTTTTTGAAGAAAACTACATTTCTGCCTTGCTTGACATGAAGCATGTATTTTACAAGTTTCAGGAGTCACTGAATACCAGTTTGTTTGTTATTATATCTATTATATTCACTTTCAGCTAACTGTACTGAATGCTACAAGACATGTCTGATACATACTACTAGACTTTTCACCTCACAATTAAGGCAGGTAAAATTGCATGATATAATTGTTGAATGTTACGTTTTTCCAATATGCTCAGTTTAAAATCATCCACTTGCTATTCTAAGAAATGAAGTGTAATAGTTAACGAAAGAAAATGATACTCAATCATGGTGAATAAAATGCATTTGTATCTATGTCTGTATGAAACCAAGTGCTACAAGTACATAGCCTGTAAGGTATAATTTTTGTTTCTATGTTTTTCATATTTTTTTCATTGACATATTTTTGCATTTATAGCTCTACAGTTGTAGAGTCGGAGTTGTAATAATCACTCTCTGACATTTTATATTTGAGAGACTTCTGGTTGCAAAAGTAAAAGTACTGGGGTCAGTGAAATGGCTCAGCAGGTTATGGGGAGTGTCCCCCGATGGGATAATCTGAGCTTGATCCAAAGGGTTCACGTGGTAGAAGAAGAGAACCAACTTCCACCAGTTGTCCTCTGATCACCACATGCACACAGTGACACATGCATTCTGCCACCACAATGTAATAAGAATAAATAAACATAAAAGTCTATAAATAACTAACTATCAGAATAAAGTATCAAAGTTGAGAAAGGCTGGTGTAAAACTCAATAGGAAGAGCACTGGTCATTCACAATGACCACAGTCGACTGTCTTGTTTCTAATATGTGACAATTGTAACCTGAACACATCAGTCATATGTGCTTCCATTTTGGCCCTTTTGAGTATACACCAGCTATGCAAAGCAAGCAATCATCTTCACAATACCTTCAGAAGCCTGAATGAAGCAAATGGATAGCCTACTGTGTGACCAGATGCACTGCCACATAAAATTAAAACAGCAGATGCTCTCTGTTAGAAAATAAGGTTTTACACATAAAGATTGAGAGGAAATTCAAAACAAAGTATTTTCACATACTGGGAAGTCTGAAAAGGAAAGAGTGTTGGAATGCTAGTTAAAACCATCAGGCCAAGGATGAGTCCTATTCTTATAATAAAGAAGACAGGCATCAAGATCAAAAGAATGGATCGGGGGCCAAAAAAAACAGTCAATACTTGATAAGAAATATGAAATGGCATGAATAGCAGTGATGGGCAATTTCTATTTCTATGATTATAAGAAGCAAAATAAAGTATTGGCGTCAATAAAATGTAAACACTGAAGAAATAGCAGGATGGGCTAGAGAGATGGCTGAGTGGTTAAGAGCACGGACTGCTCTTCCAGAGGTTCTGAGTTCAATTTCCAGCAACCACATGGTGGCTCACGACCATCTGTAATGGGATCGGATGCCCTCTTCTGGTGTGTCTGAAGACAGCAACTGTGTACTCACATACATTAAATAAATAAACAAAAAAAAAAAAAAAGAAAGAAAGAAAAGAAATAGCAGTATAAGAATTTCAAAGGTAACAGCAATGCATTGTGGGAAGTAATCCATGGTCTCTGTTCTAAGTAAAAATGAGAGATGAAGCAAAAGAGAAGCTCTCCAAATTCTCTCACACTGTTCCAGACAAATCACAACAGAATCTTAACATCCATGTCTTCCTAAAATAAAGAACAACTACGTGCAGAAACAGGATTGTGTAAAAACCAGTGGAGTCAATAAGGTCCCAGTCATCTGTGTCACAACAGCTGGCTTCCTGGCAGTGACAGAGCATTGTAGGTGTGCAATGTTATTTGTTTCCAACCACTGCACTTGAATTTAACAGTCTCAAGACACCAAAATGAAATATAAACATGGCCTATTTAATTATCTTAAAGTTATAGGTTGAAAGACAAATGGACTAAACCTTATAACACTCATTCCCATGAACGTATGACCAATCTTGGACCACAGAATTAAGACTTCAGGAGAATATAATAGGAGATTCTTTCAAATTATTATACTAAAAGAATGATTAGATTCCCTGAATTTGATGGAGTGAGAATGTTATGTAGCATGGATCTGGAAAGAACAGCTTGATTATGAACAAGCACGAAAAGAACCTAAATCAAAACAAAACAGGACTTAGTGGGATGCTTTACTGAACAGCCATATATAAATAGTAACAGAAACAAATCATAATGAAAACGGCAGTCCTATCAAAATAAGAAAAAAAGAAACCTAAATATTTTCACTTGCCAAAATTAACAATTGAACAAAAGAGGTTTATGAATGATTTTAAAAAAAAAAATAGACTACTATTGGAAATTTTCAAATACAAGGAAATGGTTAAAAAAGTAATTTCAAATACAACTAAGTCAAGTGTTGAACTCCCAACCACTTTGATTTTAAAGAAATTTAGAAGACTTATTCTACAATCATGACGTGATAGTTAATCTTGACTGACGAGATAGAATTTCAAATCGCTATGGAAACAACCATCTGTAAAAGTGTTTCTAAAATTAGTTAGTTGTTGTGGGAAGACTTACCTTGAATGTAGGCGCCACCATTCCTTGGTCTGGCTAGGTTGCTACCCTGAATACAACCAGAAAGTTAGTGGTTGACCACTTTCTGTTTCCTGACTTCAGACTAACGTGAGCAGTCTCTGTTGCTCTGACTTCCCCATCCTAAGGGATCGTGTCCTTGAACTTACAGCCAAAAGGCACCCTTCCTGTCTTGAGTTCTTTTTGGTCAAGCATTCTGTTGTAGTTGTGAGAAAAGTAACTACCGCATGCTGAGTTGACACATTTTTCCTTTAAAAACTAATCTGTGACTTTACCTGTGTACAGCACAAAAGCACCAAGCACACAAAAATCTGCACCACGCATCCCTAATTTAATAGGCTGTGGATAGGTTTGCAGACTCACATCACAGGGGACGAAACACAGAAAACCATTTCTCAAAACCCCTCAAAAGTAAATTAAAAAGAAAGCAATGCCTACAGTTTCACAAGAAAGGATCCAGAAGGAAGATTGTGGGGGAGGGGGAGCATTTCTGGCTTCTTTCCAATACGTCTTCATTTGTGAAGCACAACAAGGTTATTAATACTGGACCACTGATGCTACAAAACGCTGACATTTGACAGTGACTCTGAAACTTTACTCCTGTAAATTTTTCTTATATATTGATGAGTTCACTCTCTTAGAATTGAACTTTAGAGTCATTCTGCTAGCTGCTAAAGCCTTGTCATTGAAAAGTAAATTTAAATTGCATTTTATGTTAAGGGAGGGTAAGCTGGCACCTAAAATGATAAATTTTTCTGCCAATGCATTAGAGTAAAATTCACAGAATCTGCCAATAATATTGCAAAACTATTGATAGTTTTTTATTGAAAAGGGGGAAATAAAGAATTAACTATCAGAATTCAAATGTCTCTTGATTGGTTTATTGGCAGTGGCTCCTGAAGAGACTTCCTGTGGAGGTACCTAGGGGAGATTCGGATGCCTTCTTTCCCAGTATGCCCTAAGCTGACATCGTCTTTCCTGATTCCTCTGTTCTCCTATCTCCTGAAATAGATGAGGGTACCTCCTCACTTTCCTTAGGATGCAGTGACCCAGAACTTTCTCAAGTCTCTCCTCTACTTATTTATCATTATTAAATTCATGTCTATTCTTTAAAATTCCATATTTTGCTTGTTTGAAATGGTCACATATTTATTTCTAAAACTTCACCTATTCAGATTATGCCTTTGGCTTTAAAGCAATTTTATTTTTCTTTTACTTTGTGTATGAGTTCATTTACATAGGTATACAGACATGTGCAGGTATGTGCATATACGTAGGTATACATGTGCAGGTGTGTGTATATGCAAGACTGTGGTTGATTTTTTTTTTTTTTGAGACAGGGTTAGCTCATTGCCTAAAACTCCCTAATTAGGCTATAATAGCTTGGTAGTGAATGCCAAGGTTCCTCCTGCCTTCATCTCCCTTCCACCAGGATTACAAGTTCCCTCCATATATTTGGATGTGTACATGAGTGCTAGAGGTTACACTCAGGCTCTTAGACTTGGGCAGGAGGTGAAGTACTACTGAGTATTATCCAACTGCTAAAACCATCACTTTTCAAAGAGTAATATCAATCCAAACTAACAGCCAGATGATAGCAATCTGACCTTAAGCTATCTCCATATATGTAAAATATAATAAGGATTGTCAGAAAATAAACATGGTCTGCATAGGAGTATATTTCTATACCATATGACCCCCAAGTCAATATCAGGGCTGTTGAGTAAAATTAGAATAGTTGATGTTTATTTCTTTCTTCTGTACTGGGGATCAAACATGAGACCTGGATCATTTTAAGCAAACACACTATCAGTACTACATTCCTACTCCTAAGTTTGTTGTCTTAGCTGTTCTGCATTGGTATTAATACCTATCTTTACCTACACAGATCTTTTTCATTCACTAAGCTGATTTATAAATAATGGCAGGGGGGATTAAGTAATGACAGAATACTTCTTTATATTTGGAAACCATTGAAATAAGTGTAATATTTAACAATGTGTAAAAAAAAAAAAGCCACACATTTTCTATGACCTAATCTTCTCTACAACTGAATTTAATCGTATTTACATTTTTCTAAGGGTAGGACAGAAATACTCTAAAGAATGCCCCTACACCTTCTTATCCTGGTAGCCTATGTCAAACCTAGAGATGTTGAACTTTTCAAGGACTACACAGTGCAGGAAATACAGACTTTGGAAATAAGACAGGGTGCTTGTACACAGAGGTGCTTGTGTATAGCTCTGCCAGTCATCGTCTTTCAGAGTGACCTGACGAAGGTAATGTTAAGTTAGGTGTCTTCTTTTCTATCAGCAGAATGGTTTGCCGCCTCCCTGCCTGAAGGGCTGCTTTAGGGGTGAAATGAGAGGAAAGATGTAATCCTCTTACCAGCTGCTGATCAGCAACAAAACTTCCTCCCCTCAGGCTAGATTCCTTACGAGTGGCCCAGGGGCAGAACTTTACCTCTTATTGATTTGCCCTAGTTCTATTAGAAACTTTATTTTTTTTTTTAAAGACTGGCCTTTCCTCTGCTTTCTTACTAAAGTAAAGTCTGATACAGTTAAATGATGTCACTTGATTCTCCTGTCTCCTCTTATGTTAATTTGTCACTTGTTCTTTCTCTAGTTCTTATGTTGATGTATTCAATTATTTTCAATCCATTATATTAATATTATTTATTATGATAAAATGTATAAGGTCTGTGTGTGTGTGTGTTACACATACCACTGCTGTGGGACATGGCAGCCAAATTTAACTTGATGGCACTGTGTCACTGCCTGCTCTATCTTTTTTTTTTAATTAGATATTTTCTTTATTTACATTTCAAATGTTATCCCCTTTCCTGGTTTCCCCTCTGAAAACCCCCTATGCCCTCTCCCCCCCCACCCCCCCTGTTCCTCAATCCTCCCACTCCCATTCCTAGTTCTGGTATTCCTGTATACTCAGGCAAAGAGCCTTCACAAGACCAAGGGCCTCTCATCCCACTGATGACCAACTAGGCCATCATCTGCTACATATACAGCTAGAGCCACAAGTTCCACCAAGTGTTTTTGTTTTTTGTTTTGATTGGTAGTTTAGTTACAAGGAGCTCTGGGGGTACGGGTTACTTCATATTGATATTCCTCCTATAGGGCTTCAAACTCCTTCAGCTCCTTGGGTACTCTCTCTAGCTCCTTCATTGGGGACCTTGTTCTCTGTCCAATGGAAGGTTGTGAGCATCCACTTCTCTATCTGCCAGGCACTGGCAGAGCCCCTCAGGAGACAGTTATATCAGGCTCCTGTCTGCAAGCCCTTTTTGGCATCTGCCACAGTGTCTGGGTTTGTTTATGGGATGGATCCCCAAGTGGGGCAGTCTCTAGATGGTCGTTTCTTCAGTCTCTGCTCTGAATTTTGTGTCTGTAACTCCTTCCATGGGTATTTTGTTCCCCCTTCTAAGAAGGATTATGAGCTTCTGGGCTAATATCCACTTATCAGTGAGTGCATATCATGTGTGTTCTTTTGTGATTGGGTTACCTCACTTAGGATGACATCCTCCAGATCCATCCATTTGTCTAAGAATTTCATAAATTCATTCTTTTTAATAGCTGTGTAGTACTCCATTTTATAAATGGACCACATTTTCTGCATCCATTCCTCTGTTGGGGGACATCTGGGTTCTTTCCAGCTTCTTATAAATAAGGCTTCTATGAACATAATGGAACATGTGTCCTTTTTACATGTTGGAGTATCTTCTGGGCATATGCCCAGGAGTGGCATTGCTGGGTCTTCTGGCAGAACTATGTCCAATTTTCTGAGGAACCACCAGACTGACTTCCTGAGTGGTTGTACCAGCTTGCAGTCCCACCAGCAATGGAGGAGTGTTTCTTTTTCTCCACATCCTCAACAGTATCTGCTGTCACCTGAATTTTTGATCTTAGCCATTCTGACTGGTGTGAGGTGGAATCTCAGGGTTGTTTTGATTTATATTTCCCTGATGATTAAGGATGTTGAGCACTTTTTTTAGGTGCTTCTCTGCCATTTGGTATTCCTCAGTTGAAAATTCTTTGTTTAGCTCTGTGCTCTGTACAACATTTTCTGGAGTTCTCTCTCTCCCCCCCCCCCTCTCTCTCTCTCTCTCTCACACACACACACACACACACACACACACACACACAGACATACATATATATATATATATTGGATATTAGTCCCCTATCTGATTTAGGATTGGTAAAGATCTTTTTCCAATCTGTTGGTTGCCCTGTGGTCTTATTGACAGTGTCCTTTGCCTTACAGGAGCTTTGCAATTTTATGAAGTCCCATCAGTTGTTTTTTGATCTTACAGCACAAGTCAACACCCATTCAAACAAAAGTCTTGGAAAGATCAGGAAATCAAGGCCAATATCTAAATATAATAAAAGTGATATACAGCAAGCCAGTAGCCAACATCAAACTAAATGGAGAGAAGCTGGAAGCAATCCCTCTAAAATCAGGGACTAGACAAGGCTGCCCACTTTCTCCCTACCTATTCAATATAGTACTTGAAGTCCTATCCAGAGCAATTAGACAACAAAAGGAGTTCAAAGGAATACGAATTGGAAAGGAAGAAGTCAAAATATCACTATTTGCAGATGATATGATAGTATATATAAGTGACCCCAAAAATTCCACCAGAGAACTCCTAAACCTGATAAACAGCTTCAGTGAAGTGGCTGGATATAAAATTAACTCAAACAAGTCAATGGCCTTCCTGTACACAAAGGATAAACAGGCTGAGGAAGAAATTAGGGAAACAACACCCTTCTCAATAGTCACAAATAATATAAAATAACTTGGCGTGACTCTAACTAAGGAAGTGAAAGATCTGTATGATAAGAACTTCAAGTCTCTGAAGAAAGAAATAGAAGAAGATCTCAGAAGATGGAAAGATATCCCATGCTCATGGATTGGCAGGCTTAATATAGTCAAAATGGCTATCTTGCTGAAAGCAATCTACAGATTCAAATGCAATTCCCAAATCAAAATTCCAACTCAATTCTTCTCAGAGTTAGAAAGGGCAATTTGAAAATTCATCAGGAATGACAAAAATCCTAGGATAGCAAAAACTATTCTCAACAATAAAAGAACCTCTGGTAGAATCACCATGCCTAACCTCAAGCTGTACTACAGAGCAATTGTGATAAAAACTGCATGGTACTGGTACAGTGACAGACAGGTAGATCAATGGAACAAAATTGAAGACCCATAAATGAACTCAAACACTTATGGTCACTTGATCTTTGACAAAGGAGCTAAAACCACCCAGTGGAAAGAAGATAGCATCTTCAACAAATGGTACTGGGTCAACTGGCGGTTAGCATTTAGTAGAATGTGAATTGATGCATTCTTATCTCTTTGTACAAAGCTCAAGTCTAAGTGGATTAAAGAACTCAACATAAAACCAGAGACACCGAAAATTTTAGAGGAGAAAGTGGGGAAGAGCCTCAAAGATATGGGCACAGGGAAAGATTCCTGAACCGAACACCGATACCTGCTCTATCTAAGTCATTCAGCAACTCTATCCCCAGAATGCTCAGACCTGTGTAATAATTTACATCAACATCCCCCAAGATGGCTAAAGAAACTTAACATGGTATCCATTGAGGGCCATGCGCCTTTTCCTATGAGATCCTAGTGACCTGCAAGTGAGAGATAAAAATAAGCTGATGATATATCTGCCTTCTGCTTTTGTAAACTCCATTATTGTTATGGGACTGGGACGGAGTAGTATTCTTATTAAAACACAATTTTCTTGCCCATGTTTGCATTCTATGAATAATTGTAATGTACACCTTTGATATTCACATTTATAAACCCTTCCTTTTCCTCTCTTCCATACAGCATGCTACCTCTCTCTAAGGCTGCCTGTCCTTCTGTTAGCAGGAAGAATACATTTATTTAATCTGAATTCAAATGGATTTTTTTTGTCTTTCCCAGAAGATTCCAAAGTCATAACACTGCGAATGTGTGGCAGTCAGAGGACATTCTGTTGATCTCATACCTCCTCTTGGGGTTTCAGGGACTAAATTGGGGTCCTTCAGCTTATGTGAAAAATACCTTACCCCACTGAGCAATCTTGCTGTTTCTGTTGCATTCCATTCTTAACCAGTAATTTCAAATACATTTGGTGTTAATTCTGTACTTGATACAATGCCTTTAATTATGACTTTAATTACACAATATGTTTTGCTTGAAATTTTTGTTTGATTGTTTGTTTGTTTTCACTGAATCAGGAGATATGAACTATAATTCCAACTTTGATATTCGTTAGCTTCATAAACTCACTCTAGCTTTATAGACTCTGAAATACCCTAAAGGTCCTGAGATATTTGATGTTTTGCCCAACTCAGTTGGACTTCTGGGACTTCTGACTGGACTTCATCAACACAGCTATCAATTAAGAGCATCGTGTTGGGTTTCCATATATTTAAACAGAAGCTCAACATGAAAACGTGTTTCCATCATTCTTTTATGTTTCTCTCCAGCTTCCTTCCACCCACTTCTTTCACTCTTTGTCCCCGCCCTAGAAGGAAATGTTCAGGAATGAGCAACCTTACTAACAGTGGGAACAAGTTCATGCTGACTTCGAGACAAGTGGCACCACATATGACTTACGGAAAAACTCGAAAAAACAAAACATCAAGTTTTGGGTCAACATGGAATGCTCGGGATTTTTTTTAAACATATAAATGAAAAACACACATATCCAAGCTATGTTATGCATTGGCACTGATGGAGAGAATGATATGAAACATGTCAAACAATGAGCAAAAAACCAGCAATGCTAGAAAAATTTGAGATGAGGGGTTGAGGGTAGCTGGACTTAATTTTTACCATAGCTCGCCCTATACTGTTCTCTTTGTAAAGATATATTTATATAATAAAGTATAATTTTAAACATTTGCATTAGACAGTGTTTATGTTTACATTGTAACAAAGTGCTTTGAGTTCATCATAAACTGGGCATAGAGGCTATTAATGAGACAGAGACAGAGACAGAGACAGAGAGAGGTAAAGGAATATGCATTGGGAAAAAACACAGAAATGCCTTGAATAGCCAGTGGATATATCTCTTTTTATCTCTGACCTAAGCAGGAAATTGTACTTACCTCTAAAAGAAATTGTTGCTTCTATGATAAAAAACTAATTATGATAATAAACACACAGTAAGGAGAGGAAGCACAAATGATCTTAAGTCTTTTCATTATGGAAGGCTCTGAGAGCTGGGCACCAGCCATCTCTAAGGTAAACATAAGAGAGTGAGGGCAGCATTTATAGAACATCTTGTTGCAAGACAAATGTTTCTGAAGAAATCAATAGCTGTAGGCTGTGTTTAAAGACAATTATTTCAGAAAACATACAAGCAAAGACTAATGATTTTTAGCAAACATTCATAAGTGCACAAGAAGCAAGAGGCCTTTCTAAGAAAGGGCAGAAGGGTTCAAGACAAAAGCAAGTAAAACAAGACTATTGAGAAAATTCAAGATACAGTGAAAGTCATTCAGAAGCAGATCTCAGCAAAATCCCTCATAAGGTTTGTGATCATGACTTATGACTACATACATAAGGACTTCACTTTGTAGTCTGTACCTCCAGCCACTGCCAGAGTGTTGGGGTACCCTCATCACTTTCCCTTTATTATTATGTTGAGACAACACAGGGTGTCTAAAAGAATACTTTCAGAGGAAACAGAGAAAACACCCAATCTCTCCTGATGATGAAACGGTCAGGAAAATTTAGTGTCCACCCTACTCCCTACCCTGAATCTTCATCTTTGTAAGACCCATGGGCATTTATTACTTCTAAACCCAGTTGGAGATTCTCTCAGTGTACAGTTGGAGAATTTTCTGCCCTTTCTAGCCAGTATCAAGGATACCCTGACACAATGTACCACACATCTAAGCATATGCTTCCCTTTTGAGAATCCACAGCCCTACAGACCAGGAACACACCACTTCATTAAATCTGTCCTGGAAGCAATAGTCTACATAATAGACTTATTATAGAATGTCTTAGATTGGAGACCTTCTGATATTTTTAGTTACTTTGTGATAATTTTTGTTTATTGGAACATTCATAGATATACCCCCTGTGATCTACTATCTGTAACCATGCTCAATCTTCCACACTTCTACCTCCTGATAACCCATGCTGATAGACAAATCATTTGCTAAAGGCAAAGCCATCACAATTCACTCACTTCCAGAAAGTCTGACTTCTGAAGTCTTATTGCACTGGTGAAAAAGTTTTCACCTATTTAAAAAGGGAAGGGGCTTCAACTACAAAGTATTTGTAGAAGATATTTCATATTGAAGCCTTCAACAATGGTTACTTCCTTGTGTCTTCCTGAAGATGAAGTACTTGTCTCTCCTATCCCTCATGATATAGCTACATTTTTTGTCTGAATTATTTATTGGCATATAATAGGTACCCAATAATAATTTATTTAAATATTTATTAAGGGGGCTCTTTAATGATTGAAAGAATAATAGAAAGCAAGGACAATGACCAGAAACAATATGTTTTATTTTGTTTTGTTTTGTTTTGTTTTGTTTTGTTTTGTTTTGGTTTGGTTTGGTTTGGTTTGGTTTGGTTTTGGTTTGTTTGTTTGTTTTTGTTTGTTTGTTTAGTTTTTGTTTTTGGGGTTTGTTTGGTTGGTTGGTTAGTTTTTGTTTTTTGGAGACAGGGTTTCTCTGTATAGCCCTGGCTGTCTTGGAACTTACTCTGTAGACCAGGCTGGCCTCAAAATCAGAAATATGCCTGCTTCTGCCTCCCAAGTGCTGGGACTAAAGGCATGCGCTACCATTGCCCGAACAGAAACAGCCTATTTAAAAACAAGTTTATTTTGGCTTATGGGTATAGAGGGTATAGAAGAGAATCCATAATGCCAGGCAGTAGGCAACAGGGGGATGGAGCAAGAAACTACAAAAACACATTACAAAGAAAGAGAGCAGAGATGGCTAACTGGAAAAAAAAATGAAAAAAAAAAAAAAAAACCTCTCTAAGCCTTCTCCCAGTGATGTGCTTCCTCTCTCAAGGCTCCACTCTCTTAAGGTTTTTAAGTTTCCCAGCCAGCACCACCAGCAGGACTAAGAGTTCAAATATATGAGCCTTTGTGGGACCTTTCTTATTTAAGACACCACAAGGGAAAATAGAGAGGAGACAGAAAGGAGGAGGAGAAGGTAAGAGCCAGAAGGTCCGCTAAACTGAATGAACTAAGAAAAGTGTGGGTAACCCCTACTTTTGTAACCAAACATGATGTCACAGTGTATTTAAAGGAGAGAATTGAGACTCTATAGCCACTATGGAATCCATATGAGAGCAGACTTGAGGTCTCTTGATTGTGTTAATACTATCATAACAAGCTTCAGTCTTCTGTGATTGATATGACTCTTTAGCAGTTACAATCTGAAGCATCTGATGCGATACAGAAACAGCCTCTGACGGAGAAAAATGATCTCTGTGTATTAACTGGTGAGCTACTATCTCTTTGCAATTCCATCTCCTACTGAAGCTTTGACTAGCAATTTCTTCTGTCCCTGTAACATTCAAATCTTCTGTCATCAGGGACATGTGATACTCTGGAACAGGCTCCATGAGTCTTCGAAGCTGGGGAGACAGTGCTTCTTCTGTTCCTTTACATTGGCTGCTCCAATGTGCATGCATGACTGCCGGGATGATTTCCTATGCCTCCTCAGGGACAGTGAGGCGCTTAGAGATGCTTTTGGCATGTGCTTGGTTTCAGCTCATTGCAACTACAGAAACATCATTCCAAATGCAAGCCTTAGTGTTTCTGTTAGCATCATCATTATTAGCATTATCATCTCCATCACTCTTCCAAAGTCCCTTCTGGAGTGGTTCCTTTACACTAAGGAAGATTAATCCCCCCAAATTAAGCTTGATCAATATATTTAGTGAGGCATAAACAGTATGATTAGTATTTGATTAAAATTCCTATCTTCATTGAATTTAAACTGTAAATATATTGGAAAGGACTCTTGGTTGTTCATCTAACCAGCACATCTCTCTTCTCCTGTGCTCAAAAAACTTTACTTTTCAAATATTATAATGGATTGTGTAACACTATCAATTAATGTCCATACAAACTTTTGAAAAATAGATATGCTGATTTTACTCTCAAGCTGTTAACTCAGTGACAACAGAACATATGCATCCCTGACTTTAATTTTACTTTTATATGTTTTAGTAAACAGACCACTATGGAGTGGTTAAATGTATTTTACACCCTTTTTTAACGTTAGAGGTTATTTTTTCTATGGTATATTTTTATGTCTTACGACTTTAATTAAATTTCTGATTTCACTCTGAAATAATGCAATGTAAGACAGTATAAAATCCATTTTAATCACTGAATTTGTAGATTATTTTGTGACTTTTCAGAGCTTATTACACGAAGGCTGATAATGGAGAGAGAATATTAATAACCTGTACTTTGTCAAGCTCCAAGATGTATCATAAAGGATCTCTCTCTCTCCTCTCCCCCCTCTCTCTCCCCTCCCTCCCTCCCTCCCCCTCCTCTCTCTCTCTCTCTCTCTCTCTCTCTCTCTCTCTCTCTTTCTCTCTCTCTCTCTCTCTCCTCTCCCTTCCTCCCTCCCCCCCCCCCCCCACAACTCAACTTCAGATGTTCACAATGCAGAGTCTTGTTGTGGCCTGGGGAGTTATTCATTGGGGAAAATGCTTATTGAGAGAAGCATGGAGATCTGAATTATATAAAATCCCAAAAAATCCATGTCAAGCCAGGTGTAGTAGCACCTGCCTTAGACAAAAGGGGAAATTCAACATCCAAGACTGCCCTCAATACTCGTCAACATATTTTGGCAAGCAAACACATGAAACTCATGCTTCTTCATAGAGGTGCATACACGCACATAAACAAATTTTAAAAAATAACAATTATAGAAGAAACAATTCTTAGTAAGGCTTCTTAAACTGTCATCCTTAAAAAAAGAAACAGAACTGTTACAGGATATTTGATCAGGCTGTGAACCTTGAGATTTGGTTATTTACTGGAAAAACTTATTTCTCATTGTGGTGTGGCTCAGCCCTAGCACACACCTTTAATCCAAGAAGTTTCTGATTATTGTAAACAGGATTAAATAAAGTCAACCATTGATCAAGAGGTGAAGCAAGCAAGCAGTTGACAGGGAGTGAACATAGGAAAAAGCCGTAGAGAGTAAGAGGAGGTCGGAAGGACAGGTAGATACACAGGAAGTAGAAAGGAGGGACATTCAGTTTGAAGGGTTTTTGAGACAGCATGGAAAAGAATTCCCTTTGGGATTATCAGTTGAGGAGGAAGGTCAGCTGAGTACTCTCTCTGCCTCCCTGAGCTAGCAGGCTTTCACACCGCATTTGGCTCTGGAGTCTTTATTGGTAAAATCGAGTGATGGAGATTTTGTTTAAAAGAACACTCAACACTTACTCTCTACACTTTAATCAGTTGGTATTTCTTAGTTAACTGAAATCGACTGCACAGCAAAACGCTTCTGATGGGATCTGAGAGCTGTATTATCAATAACTGATGGCTTTAGTTGATGGAGATTTAGGTTCTTGCAAGCATGAGACCCGACCCCTCGTAGGTCTACCATGCTCCAATGGACCAGCCCATACTCATGAATGTATGAGTAGCATAAATAAGACCCAGAGGGTTAAAACAAAGAGATGGGAAATCTCTGGGAAGGACTGCAGCAAAGGTTGGATAGAAGAGCAGTTAGGAGGGAGAACGGGAGTAAATATGCTAAAGATGTGATGCCTATGTGCAAAATTAATGTACTTCTAAAAAGTCAAAACAAACAACACCATAGATCCAATTTCTTAGATATCCCAAGAGCACTATTAATAATAACAAGCACTAGCAAAGACACATTACATATTCATAGTCATGGTAATGACCATGGAGAAAACAAACATAGCTTACCTAAAAGAGATACCACATTCTAATTCTTTGGGAAAACATTTCTCAGGTTAGTTTTTGATATATCATCATCTTTATAACATAAAATATATCCAAGTAGCATCATCATATGCTTGCCCCCAAATTCCCTGCAGACCAGTTTTAACATATCATTGAAGTATAAAATTTAAAAACTGAATTTAAAAGTAGAAAAATTGATTTCTACTTTTAAATGCTATAAAAATTTCTTCTTTTACATCACATAAATTGTAGATGTAGAAACATGATAGGTAGATAATTAAATGTGTAAAATGGTATGGCAAATATCATCTTGAGTGAGAGAGAGGGCCTGACGTGGCCAATGCTAATTTTGTTGATGGTTCTAAATGAGACCTTTGTAAGATACCAGGTGAGATAATGATGGTAAAGACCAGAAAGATCACTTTGCTGAGTCACAGCTACAGGGAACTGTTAGAAGCAACAGGCCAGGCAGGTAAGCACTCTGGCAAATTGAAGGAAGGAATGGAGAGCTGACCAATGTCTCTGCCCCTAGGGAGCAGGGAACAGATTAGAAGTGTTCTTCAACCAATTGTCCAGAAGAGTTCTTCTTGGGTTTCTGTGCTATGAAGGAGGTGAAATCAGTATAGCCTAAAGACTCCTGTGGTGTGAAAACATAGAGTTATTTTCTTCTCCTGTGGTACACAAGAACCTGAAGCCAGTGCCTAATGACTCCAAGTCCCCTCCTGTGACTCCATCAGCCTGTGACCTGTGTGAAGCATGGAAACTCTCTTAGGTTTTAAGCCATCACAAAGTATAATTTTTCTTTTTCTCAAATTCTAGCACTGGTTTTACAAAAGTTAAAACACAAAATTCTCTCTCTCCCTTCCCCCCACTTATCCATTATATATCCTATTCTGTAAAAGCCATCACCTATAAATTGTTTCTCCAGTTTCTTCATTAGGATGCTTTTTCAGCTCTACTAGAGTTACTCCTAGAATGTAGTTGTGCGGACAAATCTCTTCTCTGAAATAGGAGGTGAGCACTCTGGAGAGTTCTTAAGACAAAGAATAAAAACTTACTTGATTTAATATTAGACAAAATTTTATCCAAACAAAGAAAAACAAGCCTTGAAGAGATGGCTCCGTGAGAGATACCCCTACTGTACAAGCAAGCACAGGACCTGAGTTTAAATACCAGAGCCCACATAAATATACAGGCTGAGTAGAGCACAGCTACTACCCCATTACTGGTGCAGAGAAAGGCAGATTTAAGCAGCTTGAAGGTTAGTCAGTGTATCTGAGTAATTTCTAAATTAGTGAGAAATCCTTACTCAAAAACCCTTACTTAGTAGGAAATAAAAAAAAAATGAAGTTGAACACTAGTCTCCATATGTGTGCACACATACAGATACATAATACGTATACAGACACATACAGACATAAACGTACACACATGCACACACAAACACATGCATACACATATACACATATAAGACACACATATACACATATAAGACACACATATACATATATAACACACACACACACATATATATACATATAATATATACATACACATGTATACACACAAATACACGTGGGGCAAGTGGACCGTGCCATCAGACAGAAGAACTGGTAAGGCTGAGTGGGTTCAAACCCCATAAATCTCAGAATTGAGAATGGTAGTAGTAGAACCAACTCCTCTACCTGCTCTAGAACTTGTAACCACCACATCCCACTGAGAAGACCACAGCAATTAGTCCCTGTAGTGGCTATTCCTGGTTGTCAGCTTGACTATATCTGGAATGAACTACAATCCAGAATTGGAGGCTCACCAGTGATCCTGATCTGGAGGCTGGGAGATAAAATTTTCTGATCTGGATCCTGGCATGGAGATCTTGAGGCACAGTGGCTATGGATTCCAGAAGATTAAGACAGGGAGACCTTTGAGTTCAAGGTCATTAAAGGTGGCATACACCTTTAATCTGGGCTACACCTTCTGCTGGAGACCTACATAAGGACATTAGAAGAAGGAAAATTGATACTGTTTCTCTCCTTCTCCCATTTGCCTTGTGGGACTGAGCAACCACTAGATCCTAGGACTTCCATTCACAGCTGCTACTGACCATTGTTGGGGGTTGGACTACAGACTGTAAGTCATCAACAAATTCCTTTACTATATGGAGACTACCCATAAGTTCTGTGACTCTAGACTAATACAGTCACTTTGCATTAAAAAACCTGGAATTCTCCATGCTAATGAGTTATCTAGATAAGCCCCAAGTACTCAGCCAATGAGTTTTCCTTCCTGGGCATCCCTTCCTGCAAAATGTATTTACTCCTTGGTTCACCCTGAATAAGGTGTATGCATTCACATAAAGCATTTTAAACAAGCAAGAACTATCTCTTCATCAAGGATCTGGGCGGGGACGGGGGAGGCCTTTGTTGCAAAGAATCACATATTCTTGGCACTCAGTTCCCTGCCCCCTTCCTTCTTGGGTCATGGAAGCACAGACTGGGGACCCCAATTCCCACCTCCCAGCAGCATGCTAGCAGCACCTGGATGCACAGGAAACTGCGAACTACAGCAATCATTCCAGGCTCTGCTTTTCCCACCTGGGAAAACAGGGACAGGGGATTCCTATTACAGACTGAGTTTTGCAGCTTGCAGGGTCTGCTCCAGGTATCCCAGCTGCAAAGGAGGACACAGCCCAGCGCATATACACATGCATATACATACACACCTATACATACACATAAACAAACACATATACATACACATATACAAACACACATATCATACATAAAAATACATACATACACCCCCGCCCCCAGATTAACAGTCTCCTCTTTGTATTCTTCTTCAATCTATATAGTCATCTCTTCTGAACACATGTTAAAAGAAAGATACTTGGCTCCTCAAGTTCAACAGAGTTTGAGTCTATTTCCTATGCTGATAGATAGCTCTGAGTGCAGAACTCTGTTAGCATCAAAGCCCCTCTGGACCAAAGGGCTCTCCTGCTTGTCCTGTGGCTTCTATTGTTGGGAGAGAAGTCATTTCCCCGATAAACCTCAGAATGAACATCTTTCTCCTAGCATGAGCTGCAGTCACCTGTTGGCTCTGCCTCTGTATCCTAACCAACATGTTTCTCAGTGGATCTTCTTACCCTAGACACATGGACTCCCTTAGTCAGAAGTCACTTCAAACATGCCCAAGGAGGGCCATTAAGTGTGCTCAGAGCTTCTGTTCTAGCTGACCAATGCTAGCGGGTGTGTGTGTGGGGGGGGTTCCCTTAAGTTACTTCCTTTGTTTTTAGAGGTAACAGCAAGAGACCTACTACAGAGCTCTTCCTCCAGAGGTTTGGCTTACATTTACATGCAAAGTTAAAGTTACTTTTTTTTTCAAACATGTCTTTTACTGAGGTTCCCCTAGGAGGTTCCCTGCTAACTGGTTTCTTTATAAACTGATCCTGACACAGTAAAGCAGTCATGACATCTCCCAAAGGGGCAATGTTTCAACTGGGAATCCCCGGCCAGAAGCCCTTAGAGTGAAGAGCTGGGTGAGTGAATGACTTCGGGACATTTGTTCAGTGGCGAGAAATGAGAAATGAAAAGATGTTCATTCTCGGTGGTGTGCTTAATAAGTCCCGAATGGTGAGGGAAAGGGATGCTCTCCAGTCAACAAAGGAGCTACAAAGCCCTAGGAAGCTCACATTTGACAGCAGTTACTCCTGTGGAGTAAAAAAAAAGTCTTCCCTGGGGTTGACAGAGAACTGGTGTCATTAGCGCTGGCACTGTGGAAAAAAAACACAGTGGGTAGAAGTGACATAGCATCTGAGAAGTACCTGAAGGCCCAGGGATGACAGTGTGCATAAAACCTGCAGACCTAACTGGACATCTGCAATCCAACATTATCACACAAGTATATGTTTATATATTAACCACAATTGAAGGGATTTTCCAGCTGCCTTGCATGCACTTTGTAAGATCTCATTTGCAATCGCAAGACTCTTCGAAATGTGACCACATAAACCAAACTTAAAACAAATGAAGTGATAAAGGATAGATTTTAACATTAGCTCAGTCTCTAAAGCTATGGAATAAAATATAGGATAACTAAAGAATATGCTACAGCTTTGTTTTACCTGCTGATCAAATGGTTCAGACATCCTTATACAGTGTCAGTCATAGTAACCAAGGTAACCTTTTACCAAAGTGCCAGAATAAGAATATAACGTTTGGAAATAAATATATAGAAGTAGTTTGATCTGCAGAAGAAAAGGGGAAAACTGGAAGCATCCAGGAGAATGAAGGTTCTCAGGGAAGGGGAGGTTAGAAAAAGGAGTTGGCAAGGTGTACATGGGCTGGTCTGTGCCTCCTGCTACATGTGTAGCAGAGGATTGGCTTGTCTGGCATAGGAGGGAGGGGAGACACCTGGTCCTGTGGAGGCTTGATGCCCCAGAGAAGGGGGATACTAGAGGGATGAGACAGGAGTGGGGTTTGGGAGTATCCTCTTAAAGGCAAAGGAGAGGAGGTGGTGGGGTGTTTGTAGATGGGAGACCAGGAATTTGGATAACATTTGAAATGTAAACAGAATGATTAATAAAAAAATAAAATTAAAAAAAGAAAAAGAAAAAGGAGTTGGAGGTGTTAGAGGAAGAGCATGAAGGGTTAACAGAAATCTCAAGGCTGAAAGAACTTGGAGAAAATGGCATTTTTAATATTAAACTGTTTTTAAACAATTGGCTGTGCAGAGGAAAACAAATAAGAGAATAAGGGGGGATGATTGGATTCTTAAAACGGTCAATATTTGGACATATTTTAGTAATAATTTACACGAAGGAAATATAACTCAACATTTCATACTTGTAGCTGGCGATAAGTTGGTGTGTGAAAGAATCAACTTGGAAAGCCACCAGACAAATTGCATAAGTGGTCATTTAGAAATGTAAAGTCTAATTGAATGCAAATTTAGGCCTAAGAGTAATAGTAAGAGTTGTCCTTAGTCCAATGGTCCTTGAGTCTTAAATTGGGGAAAGTAAACCAACAGAAGAAAAACAGCAGTATAAATTGCCTAAAATAATAATTCCATTTTATTTGACTTAAGAGGGGATTTAATTAGAATGCATTTGCAATAGTCTCAGGAAGCAGACTGAACAAGCCATGGGGACAAGAGTAAGCATGCACCCATCTGTGGCCTCTGCAGCAGCTTCTGCCCTCAGCTCCTGTTCTATTGGAGTTCCTGCCCTGACTCCCCGCAGGGATGGACCATTACCTAGAAGTGTAAACCTTTCTTCCCAGAAGTCCCCAAGGGAACGAGAAAGTTAGTTAAAAATTAAACAAGCACAAGTTAACAGAAATAGAAATATTTACCTTGAAAAAAGGAAATGGTTATAGCAAAGAAATTACTTCCTTGTAAACTATAATTACAACAAATTATTCTCCTGCCCCAGATAGAACCTCTGTATGGGAAGAACGTGTAGAAAAAGCAGCAAGGTAATTTGATTAGCTATATGTAAGCAATATAGAAAATAAATAAATAAATACTGGAACATCTACTAAAAGGAGTTATGAGGTTTATTTTTTTTCCATCCCTAGACAAACTTGAAGAAGATGTAGCTCCTCTAACCTTGAGTTTACATGTTAGTAAATATTTGTTTTCACCAAACATCCTTACAGACATGGTTGAACTGTTTGTCGTGTTGGATCATGATGAGACCATTTTGTGAAGTTTGTATATTGTTATATAATTTAGATTTTGCATCTAGGACCCATATATCCTTCATGCTTCACTCAATCACAAATAGGTAAGGTGAAGAAAAAACCTGCTTCAAGGAAACACACATGTTTGGAATTATCTCTATGGACACAGTAGTATTATAGTATCAGACATCCAATCACACAACCAAATCTTCGTAGGCGCCCCATCAATACAGGTGGTCCTCAACCTTGAGGAATCCCAGTAAAGTCACCCTTAAGCTGAAGATATTGTAACTTAAGAACTGCATGGAACTCATCTAAGCTATTGAACCTCAAAGAGTAGGCATCCTGTAGAGTCAGTCAGCTTCTTATCATCATGAAGAGTGACTAACAGTCGTTGTGAATACCCAACACTCCAGGAAAATGTCATACTGCACACCCTGTTAGTCCAGGAAAAGGTCAGATGTCAAGATTAGAAGTATTCCTTCTACTGTAATGCTGTAAAGGCACAATTTCCTAAGACCAACTATTGTAATTGAGAACTTTGCATATATCTGGAGACTCTCTCTATGATACTCAGCTCTGGGTTTACTTTCAGCAAGTCCCGAGTCCTAAGTTCTAGGTCTAGTACCTTCACACCTTCAACCTTTTTTCTTACAATCCTTCCATTTGTTCTGGTAGACTACAGAATGTCTTCTGACTCTTCACAAGGCTCACAGTTGTCTCCATTGGGTAGACTGCTCAGAGTAAGCTATGGCGCTTGGGTCACACACAGACGCTTTCAATAAGCTATTCATATATTCTCATCTACTTCTGTCCTCCATCCTTGGCAGTAGCTAATTCCTGAGAACTATATTCGTGCCTACATACTTTTCTCATACATTCTACTGAATCTTCCTTACTGTACGCATCCACTGCCCTGCCCAGTGTTCCTTTATTTGATGTGAGCTGCTTCATTGGCTCTGAGCAGGAGGCCCAGGTAAATAGCCCTTAGTGCAGCAGTTAATCAAAGATGAACAGCTGGGTAAATCTCAAGATTTTGTTCACCTCAGGTGAAATAATTCTGAGCATCAAGAGTTCAGCAGCAGAATCAACACCCATACTGACTCATAATAACCCTGCCGAGATTTCCTTAACACCCTGGCCTCACTTTCTAAGGCATCTGTTCCCACACTAGGGAGAAAAGAATTTCATACCTCTAGCTTACCACCTCCAGTTGAACTGTCATGAGAAAAGGTTCTTTCCTCTCCTTATATAAGCATTTAAAAAAAAACTCACTTTAATAATATCTTAAACATACACGTTAACATCCAAGTTAAAGCAAACAATTTTGGACTCTGTATAAACATTTTATCCACAACCAATGATGCAGTCACACCCTTCGGAAAGAGCCTTTTTTTTCTCTCTCTCTCTCTCTCTCAAATAAAGTAATCCTAGATTGGAAAGTTTAAAGGGCTTGTTGTTCCTATCAGCTTTAGAAGTCAGATTTCTTGCAGAATGTTGTGTGAGTCTATGGTTTAGGAAGGGGGGTGAGAGTTGGCCATAGAAACAACTTGTTTAAGCAGTGAGATCTATCCTTGCTTGTCAGGGAAAGCAAGTATGTTATTTCTGGTTTTTTGTTTTGGTTTGGTTTTTGGCTCTTGATCATACTATGAGACACCTGTATAAAATGAGGCATCTTATATCTTCACATGCTATGAGTTAATGTGCTCTCTTTGCATGCATTATCACCAAGTATGTAAGTCAAATGGCACTAGATCTGGCTTTGAAGAAACACTGAGATTTTGAAGTGCTGACAGATTTCAGAACTGGTGTCAGATCAGAGAAATCAAACCTCTCCTGGCCTCCTTCCAGGCACTCCAGATGGTGAGGAATTCTGAAATGAGTCAAGGACAAGGAAAGTGGGCTTACCCGAATCATCATGACCGAACACCTGATATCATGGATTGTGTCATAGATCTTCTTGGAGATGTCCACAAACTGATTATCATCAAGCGCAGTCAGAGAGTTCTTGCTTAAAGCATCTAGGGCCACATTCACTTGTGTCACGAACTCCGGGATCACTATGAAAATAAGTAATGAAGAGATTAGATCCTTTGTGATTCTGGATTCCTACAGCTTCCTGGAAATGCAGGATTTTATTTTAAATGAATACCAACTATGCACAAGGAAGAATCTTCTTAGGTCAATCCATAGATGATTGCTACTGTTACTTAAAGGCTAAGATATTAAAAACAAGTATGAAATAAAAAAATGTCTCCAACTTTAAATGTAAATTAATTGGGGCTAGAGAAATGGCTTTGCAGTTAGGAACAAAGAACTATTTCTTTTTTCCAGTAGACCAGGATTTGAATCTCAACACTCACATTACACAGCTCAAAACCAGTTGTAGCTCGACTTCCAAAGGGGCCTTGCGCTTTTCGACTCTGTAAACCTTTTTACTGGTAGCATACTGAGGTGAGCCAAAGCATGCATGATTATGCTGAGAGATAGGAATGTGAGAGAGACCTAGCCAAAACCACTCTTGAGGTAATCTATTCATAGTCAAATCCATTAATGGATGTAGTAATGGGTGTATCTGTTTATGAGGACAGTATTGATCTCTTGAAGGTTTCACTGGGGTCTTTCTTTGAAGATCTCATAATGAGGATTAGGTTTCAACAAAGCTCTGGATGGGACCAGCCATAATCAAACTGTAGTAATGTTCTGCCTTTTACCCGATCATCCATTGAAAATAGGTAAATGAATAATAAAGCAAGTTATTTTCTCTGACATCTTTATGATCTCTATTTAAATTGCAAGTGTAATATACTTTGTCATCTAATTATATCCTAAATCCAGTGCCAGAGTTGTACTTCTACTATCTCTAGCTATCATCTCCTTCTCAAGCCCATTCTATGGTCCTACTCCTGTGGGACTTGTAGAAATCATGTCCATTCCTTAGGCTAATCAATCTTCTAAATGAAATGATTTCTTACTCAGAAGAAGAAGAAGAAGAAGAAGAAGAAGAAGAAGAAGAAGAAGAAGAAGAAGAAGAAGAAGAAGAAGAAGAAGAAGAAGAAGAAGAAGAAGAAGAAGAAGAAGAAGATCCAAGGACGGTGCTCTCAAAAGTTGTTACCGTCTGTTGAACAAAATTTCCCACATCTTCCCTCCTCGAAACTCTTCTATCAACATGCAGGGGACATATTAAGTCTCGATTGACACGTTCAATCTGTTAGAATCTCTGGAAGAGCAAAGCTGTACCCATCATCTCTCTTTCTATTTTGAAAGAACAGATGGGATTTCAACTTTTTCCTTAGTGTGTAATGCATTTTTATTTTAATTTTGTTACCTTAAAGCTTATCTGTGTTTGTGCCTTACCTAGACCATAGTCATGTGGCTGCTTAGATCTAACTAGGAGTTATCATTTTTTTTAATACTTTCAAGAAAGTAAAAAGTGAATATTTTTAACTAATTGCTTTAAGATGATTTAGGAATATATTAAAAATGTCTATCTTAAATCCATAATCTATCTGGGTTTTAAGAAAATGTAGTTCTGGCAAGATGGCTCAGTAGGAAATGGTGCTTACTGCTAACCTGCAAGACCCTTGGGACCCACATATTAAAAGCAGATAATTCACAGTCACTATTTTTTTCTGATCTTTACACACTCTCCTCCTCTCCTCTCCTCTCCTCTCCTCCCCTCCCCTCCCCTCCCCTCCCTTCCCCTCTCCTCCCCTCCCCTCCCCTCCCCTCTCCCTCTCCTCTCCTCCCCTCCCCTCCCCTCCCCTCTCCTCCCCTCCCCTCCCCTCCCCTCTCCCTCCCCTCCCCTCTCCCCCTCTCCCTCTCCTCTCTCTCCCTCTCCTTCTCCCTCCCCCTCTCCCCCTCTCCTTCTCCCCCTCTCCCTCTCCCCCTCCCCCTCTCCCCCTTCCCCTCCCTGTCTCCCTCTCCTCTCCCCTCCCCTCCCCTCTCCTCTTCTCTTTCTCTCTCTCTTTCTCTCTCTCTCTCTCTCTCTCACACACACACACACACACACATACACATATACATACTCACACATACACACCACAAGCACATCATATTTCAACACACATACATTCACACACACATACACACACACAGCAAATAAATGAGCTAACAAATGCATACTTCTCAGTTATTCATCAAATGGAGGTACATGTTAAATAAATTCTTTCTAATCATTTGAAATGTTAAGGAAGACAAACTTATGAGATTTCAAGTGTGGGTTTCATAAAAGAAAGGTGGACTTGGGGACCACATCTTAGTTGCTTCTAAGGATCTTGTCTACTTCATATACCAAGTTCTAAACCTGTTCTAGACATTTTTGGAAATCTGTGCTTTCTCTCTTCACTGTGTTAGCTGCAGAATGGCAGCTAACTTACCATTGTGTGGAGAGCAGAAGACAACCTTTGGTTTTGGTTCTCAACCTCCACTTATTTGAGGCAGTGTCTCTCTTGTCAATAATGCTTAGTGCATTAGGCAACTGACCCATGAGATTCCAGGGATTTTCCTGTCTCTGCCTCCTCCTTTTTGCCTAGAAGTAGAAGGACCTCTGGCTATTGTTTTGTGTCTTATTTGGGTTCTAGACTTCTCCTAGTCCATGCTGAGTGCTTAGCACCATCTGGAACATTTTTACCTACATGTTTAATGTAATCTTCACAGAAGCTTTAGAAGTTTGGGGACTATTACTACACTGAATTAACTGATGAAGAAACTGAGGTCATACAACCAATCAGTGAAGGGCAGGTAATTGAGACTCTGGAGCCTGCTCTCTGAACCCTACATCTTCACTGTCTCCTTTTAATGAGAAAAGTCCTTGAGGCTCCTAAACTGTAATGCTCCTGGGAAAATTAATGTTAATTTCCTGACAATGAGGTTAACAGACCTATGGAGCCAAATTCTACTAAGCCTTGAGCCTCTCTCTGGTAGTAACCCAAGAATATTTTATCCATTCTTAATCCTTGCTAAATTTATTATGTGCATTTGAAAGTAGATGAGGGTGCATAATTACTAATTAAATGGGTCAGAAAAGAATTCAGACTTATTATAAATGATGCTTTAGAAATGACATCACCAATTCATGTTGTCATTCACTGATAAACTCACATTAAACTATTTATAATTACATTTCTATCTTTGAGGATTACTAATGTACAGAGGTTGGCCTTTGAGAATTCATATAGAGTTAAGTGTCTGCCTCATTATGTTCTGCCTCCGCAGCTGGGGGGTGGGGTGATTTATAACAGAAAGTACAAGTAATCATAGAGCGGCTTCGATAATTACTTCATACCCTTTATTTCCATTTTATTTAACAGTAACATTATAGTTCATATTCATTTAATATTTATGGATTTAATACAGATCCTGTAATTGGGAGTTGTCTGAAATCCCCAAAAATATATATCCTCCAAATCCATGATGGGAGAGCATCTTGCCCCTTTTCAGAGGTTGGGTCATGGAGTTCTGACTAACTCTGATCATTTAGGGCAGACCACATTTTTAACAGAAACAGCAATTCTGTCCTTCTTACAAATTCTGCTTCTTCTTTTAAGCAGCTGGATCATGCCTCCAAACTAAAGAAAGGGCTGATAAACATAGGTTTTTGAGAGAGAGAGAGAGAGAGAGAGAGAGAGAGAGAGAGAGAGAGAGACTGACTTCATATGAGTCCAGGTATCAGGTATCTATGGAGGCCACTGGATCTCATGGGAACAAGACTCACAGGCAGCTGTGCATTGCCTGATGTGGATGCTAGGAACCATATTTTCATCATCTGCAAGAAAGGTATGCACTTTTAACCTTTAAGCCATCTGCAGCCCAAGATATGACTTAATGGAGTTGATAATTATGCCCTTAGACTCTTACAGAGGTATCTTATTACATATAAAATTCTGATTACTTAATAGGCTGAGCATATACATTTGTATGCCTCCAGTGACAGAAACTGACTCATTCTCTAAGCTGATACTTTGAAAATTTTCAAGTTTTAGCTACATGTTATTATTAATAAACATTTTAATTATTTTAGGGCATCTAAATCCCTCAGGATATGAAAAATTTATCTAGCTTAAACTTCCCTCAAATCCCTCTTTATTTAAATCACAGTCACTGTTTTAAGTGATTTGAAAGTTGAGATATTTAGAAGCTAAAATGATGACTCAGCGAATTAGAGAGTGAAATGTTCTTGCAGAAAACCTGAGTTCACTTCTCAGCACTCATGTTGGGTGTACCACAGTCTCCTATAACTCCAGCCTCAGGGGATCTAATTTCTTCTCCTGGTCTCTACCTTCGCCTGTATTTCCATGCACATACACAGATACACATGTATATACATTATTAAAAAATTTTTCAAAAGTCTTAAAAGAAGATGGACATATTTAGAGTGGGACCCCTGGCAAGAAATCCTTAATGAGTTTTCTGTATATTACTTGGTTTGAAGGACTACGAAGTTGCCTACTAATTTTTTTTCAAATTAATGTTTTTTAACAGTTATATTACCAATAGCAATTTCTTTACCATAAAACTACTCAGAATACACCAACTTAAATTTTTATGAGATGTGATAACATGTCTTCAAGAGAAACCATAGTGCTCTTGTTGGTACCCAAATCTCTGAGTTCTCAATCCCTGTGTTGTATCATTGCCATGCCTAGTAAACAGAGCAGAAGTGATGTATATGACCTACTTTTTAAAATCAGCTTAACAAGCTGTAGTTCCCATCTTGGTCACTCTTTTCTTCATTTCAACTGCTCTAGGGACTTAATCCCCATCTTATCAAGAGTTGATGGAGAGTCCAGCATCACCTAGAACTGGTACTGTTAGGAAATAGCCAACAAGTAATGTAAGGATTCAAGCAACAGCTAGAAGACTAGTAGGACTCTTCAGTAGATGAGGGCGATAGCGTCACTAAATGTTTTGTTTGTTTGTTTGTTTGTTTGTTTGCTTTTTGATTTTTGGGTTTTTTTCTTGTTTTTTTTTTTCCATTTTTTATTAGGTATTTAGCTCATTTACATTTCCAATGCTATACCAAAAGTCCCCCATACCCACCCACCCCCACTCCCCTACCCACCCACTCCCCCTTTTTGGCCCTGGCGTTCCCCTGTACTGGGGCATATAAAGTTTGCGTGTCCAATGGGCCTCTCTTTCCAGTGATGGCCGACTAGGCCATCTTTTGATACATATGCAGCTAGAGTCAAGAGCTCCGGGGTACTGGCTAGTTCATAATGTTGTTCCACCTATAGGGTTGCAGATCCCTTTAGCTCCTTGGGTACTTTCTCTAGCTCCTCCATTGGGAGCCCTGTGATCCATCCATTAGCTGACTGTGAGCATCCACTTCTGTGTTTGCTAGGCCCCGACATAGTCTCACAAGAGACAGCTACATCTGGGTCCTTTCGATAAAATCTTGCTAGTGTATGCAATGGTGTCAGCGTTTGGATGCTGATTATGGGGTGGTTCCCTGGATATGGCAGTCTCTACATGGTCCATCCTTTCATCTCAGCTCCAAACTTTTCTCTGTAACTCCTTCCATGGGTGTTTTGTTCCCAATTCTAAGGAGGGGCATAGTGTCCACACTTCAGTCTTCATTCTTCTTGAGTTTCATGTGTTTAGCAAATTGTATCTTATATCTTGGGTATCCTAGGTTTGGGACTAATATCCACTTATCAGTGAGTACATATTGTGTGAGTTCCTTTGTGAATGTGTTACCTCACTCAGGGTGATGCCCTCCAGGTCCATCCATTTGGCTAGGAATTTCATAAATTCATTCTTTTGAATAGCTGAGTAGTACTCCATTGTGTAGATGTACCACATTTTCTGTATCCATTCCTCTGTTGAGGGGCATCTGGGTTCTTTCCAGCTTCTGGCTATTATAAATAAGGCTGCTATGAACATAGTGGAGCATGTGTCCTTCTTACCATATATCTTCTAGATATATGCCCAGGAGAGGTATTGCTGGATCCTCCAGTAGTACTATGTCCAATTTTCTGAGGAACCGCCAGACTGATTTCCAGAGTGGTTGTACAAGCCTGCAATCCCACCAACAATGGAGGAGTGTTCCTCTTTCTCCACATCCACGCCAGCATCTGCTGTCACCTGAATTTTTGATCTTAGCCATTCTGACTGGTGTGAGGTGGAATCTCAGGGTTGTTTTGATTTGCATTTCCCTGATGATTAAGGATGTTGAACATTTTTTCAGGTGCTTCTCTGCCATTCAGTATTCCTCAGGTGAGAATTCTTTGTTCAGTTCTGAGCCCCATTTTTTAATGGGGTTATTTGATTTTCTGGAGTCCACCTTCTTGAGTTCTTTATATATATTGGATATTAGTCCCCTATCTGATTTAGGATAGGTAAAGATTCTTTCCCAATCTGTTGCTGGTCTTTTTGTCTTATTGAGGGTGTCTTTTGCCTTGCAGAAACTTTGGAGTTTCATTAGGTCCCATTTGTCAATTCTTGATCTTACAGCACAAGTCATTGCAAGCATAAGCAAGAGATATCTAGCTAAGAGTCCCCTGGATTTCTGATGTCCAGAAAATGCACAAAATAATGTTTACATTTTAAAACCTCTGGAGCATATGACTGACTGCTATGCTAAGAAACACGTTCCATACAGAACGGATTAGTTTGCCTATTCATTTAACAAAGCAAATCAGTCTGTATTCTTGTTCTAGTCAACTTGAATATATGTAATATGCCTCTTATTGTGCATAGTATTATATTTTCATCCTAATTGCTGTATACTACTCTGTTCTACATTGACACCATCATTCATCAATTTAGCCCAGCTATGACCCCATTTATACAAGGACTATTGAGATCATTTTGTCTGTAAGATACTTGCTATGCAATCACGAGAACACAAGTTCAATCCCAGCCGCAGATACAAATATGAATCCAGTGGTGCTGTGACCTCAGAGCTGTAGAGCCAGAGGCTGTGGGAACCCCTGAGGCTTGTTGGCCAGTCAGACTAAGCTATTCAGTGAGCACCAGGCCCCAATGAAAGACCTTGTCTCACTGAATACAAAAGATGAATGACTCCTTACAAAAAAGGTTGATCTCTGGCTTTCACATACATGCATGCCTATCTATGGCCCACTTTTCTTCATTTACATTTCAATTGCTATCCTGAAAGTCCCCTATACTACCCCCCTGCCCTGCTCCCCTACATTGATCTTTTATATATACTTTGTCCTTAATTTTAGATTAGAATTTCTCCTTGAGAGTCATCTACCATGCTATGGCTTGTTCCAACTCAATCCTTCATCCCCGCAGTTTCTCTTCTCAAGAGAAGCAAACAGAAGAAAAGAGATGAAAGGAGGGGAAGTGGTTTCCTTGTGTGCAGTTGGGCAGCACACTGGGCCAGAGAGTCAACTATGGCAGCAGGAAGCTAAGTGTAAAAGAAAGGCATTTCATACAAACTGAGGCAGAAACCATGAGGGGTATGGGTAGGGAGAATCTAGAATAGGAAACAGAACTTTTTCTCATCAGTATTAGTGAAGCAGCCTTTGGTGGGCTCCTGGGATTCCTTGGAAGAACATAAAATGTTAGCTCCAAGTCTTCAAACTCTAGCTTTCTGTGCCCAGGTGTCTATGATTGAGAATAAAAATAGAGCCACTTTTCCACTCCTGAGAATATATTAATTTGTTGCTTATCATTCAAAATTAGTTTATATGTAAATTCATCTACAAAATTCTCCATGACCAACACCCTAAGTCATGTCTCCAGGTGTACCAGGCAAGCCTATCTTCTGGGGCTGCTAATATTTCAGGCATGAAATAACATTCTTCTCCACATCTGGTTTATTTCTTTATGTGGTTATTTTTTTTTTTACTTGTAAATGTAAACAATAAAGTTTAAAATACTACTACTACTACTACTACTACTACTACTACTACTACTAATAAATGTTTCTGTCTCTAAATGTACATATTTTTTCTTATTCCCAGCTTTTTTAAAGAGTTGTTTCAACATTTTCTTCAGGCAAATAGTAGATATTGGAGTTAGAAGGTAAACACAGATACAATTAACTAGGAGCCTGTACCAATCAACACAACATTCTACCAACTAGACTCAAGATTCATATCCACAAAACTGCTGAAGATGAAGGAAAGAACTAAATCCTTAAATGAGAAACTATGAGACATAAAATTTTAAAATATGTGAACCTTAGACTTTCCATGAGGAAAGATGGTCATAGAAGACCAAAGGATGAAATACTATCTTGAAATTCTAAGGGAAATTTATTTTAAATTCTATGCTTCATCAATCTATAAGTTGAGTGAATGGCAGGGGTACTTCAGGTATCTATGGACCCCCAATTTGATTTCCATGAACTCTTTATTAAGAAGATACACCGATGGTTTGATATGAAGTCAATGCAAACATTGAGCTAACAAAACTATGAAGTTAAAATTAATGGGATAACACTAGGAATGTGTTTTGAAATATTGAGACATTAAGTAAACGTGGAACAATTTTGTCAGTTATGGTTCTCACTATAAAATCAGGGCAGCATTGTTTATTTTTACTATTTATTTATTCATTTACTTATTACTTACTTATTCTCTTATATGTTACATTCCTATCATCAGTCGCCCTCTGTCTTCTCCTTTCAGTCCCTCCCTACTACCTCCCTTCTCCCCCAGATCCACTCTTCCTCAATTTCCCTTCAGAAAACAGTAGTACTCCAACAGATATTAACCAAACGTGGCATAACAAGTTACAGTAAGACTCACTCGGCACCTTTCCTAACACAAGGATGGACAAGGCAACCCAGTATGAGGAAAGGGCCCCCAAAACAGGCAAAAGGAAGAACCAGAGAGAGCCCCCATTCCCACTGTTAGGAGTCCCAAAAGAACACCAAGCTATGCATCCACAACATATAGGCAGAGGACCTAGGCCAGACCCAGATAGACTCCTTGATTTCCACTTTAGTTTCTGTGATACCTACAATCCCTGATCAATTGATTCTGTGGGCTTTTTTTGCAGGATAGCATTGTTATAACATAAGATAAACAATTAAAATGAATTGTCAAAGTATGAGTGATTGCATTGTTCACATTTTGATATAAAGCCACTGGTCTCATTGAGCCTGTAGTTAGGACATTGAGATCAATGAACATTGCTGGGTTTGTTTTCTCCATTTTATTCAATCCAGGACCTCAGCAACAGAACAATGCTGCTTGTATTAGGGGTAGATCTGCCCAACTCATTCAGATCTCTGGAAACCCCCTACAGACATGCCAAGTGTTTGTTTTAGGTGTTTCTAATTTATGTCAAGTTGATAGCCATGGCTACCCATCACGAGACTCTAACAAGATTAGCACTGTGGTGAAACTGGACACCAGCTCTTAATCATTGGCAATATTCTCTGATTTACTGGCAAGATGTATTCTCCTTAAAAGAAATGTAGATGAACTAAGAAGTGCTTCCATAATTTGCATTTTAAAAAAAATTAAAGATATCTTTGATGTATAGTGTTTATCCTTCAAGAATATAGGATCCCAAATAAGATATATAATAAGGACATAGAGCAGCTTAATTCTAACCTACACATGTTATTCTTAAAGAACCTTTAAGTGTTTTTAAGTGGAATCTAATATTACTATGAATGATTATGGACTAAATCTCATTGATGGTTATGATTGTACTCTCTGAAATAATACGTATTACCTGTTCTTCACAAGAATGTGTTAAATGCAGAGGAACAAGATTAAGAATTTTAAGGAACAAATTCATTGTTTTTGTATCTGATCTCCATTTATCTTGAATCTTTGTACAACTACAATCAATATTTAAAACTTCAGGGAACCTAAATTAATATGGTTCAAATACCCAAATATGTTTAATTCATATGCATTGTTCTAGAATACAGAGTAGAAATTGATTATAAGATTTTGAGTAAGAAACTGGTTACAGTTACTTGTAAGCAGAAAGATATATAGAGAAACTGGTGGCCAGGAACATGCAGAGATGGCTAGTAGGGAGATGCAAGGAAGACCAGGAAAGACAATAGGAAACAATGACTTCATGAAATTCTTAGGCAAATGGATGAAACTAGAAAACATCATCCTGAGTGAAATAACCCAATCACAAAAGAACACACATGGTATGCACTAACTGATAAGTGGATATTAGTCCAAAAGCTTGGAATATCCAAGATAAAATTCACAGACTACGTGAAGCTCAAGAAGAAGGAAGACCAATGAGTGAATCCTTCAGTCCTTCTTAGAAGGGGGAACAAAATACTCAAAGGAGGAAATATGTTGACAAAATGTGGAGCAGACTGAAGGAAAGGCCAGCCAGAGACTGCCCCACCTGGGGATCCATCCCATAAAGAGTCACCAAATGCAGACACTATTGTGGATGCCAAGAAGTGTTTGCTGACAGGAGCCTAATGTAGCTATTTTCTGAGAGGCTCTGCCTGAGCCTGACAAATACAGAGGCAGATGCTCACAGCCAACCATTGGACTGAGCACAGGGTCACCAATGGAGGAGTTAGAGAAAGGACTGAAGGAGCTGAAGTGGAGTGAAGAGAAACTTGGAGGGCTAGAGAGATAGCTCATAGGAGAACAGAACATCCTGATGTTGAAGTGATCGTCTTTTGTGCACTGTGTAAAGATTACATTTATATTACTCAAATGCTTATGTCTGTGCTGGCAGAGAGTTGAGTGCAGACTGGACTTTGGTATTGTTCTTCATACGGCTGTGTCATCGCTTGTAAACACTCCCTCCATCAACTTCTGTTAGGTTTAATGAAGAGCTAAAAGGCCCATAGTTGAGTCAGAAGAGGAAAGGTGGGACTTTCAGGGAGAGAACAGACTCTGGGCAAGAGTCAGGCACTGGAAGAGATGCCAGCCTGACACAGAGGAAGTCTATTGTATGAAACTGAGGAGAGGAAATGAGCCATATAGCAGAATATAGATTAATATAAATGGGTTAATTTAAGTATAAGAGCTAGTTGGGAATAAACCTAGCCTATGGCCTAAAGGTTTCATAATTAATTAAAGGTCTCCATGACATTATTGGGAAGCTGGCAGGTTATAGAATGTCCAAAGAGTTATAGATACACTTATAGAGAGCCTGAGTTTGGTTCCCAGGACCCCCACAAGGCAGCTAACAACTGACTGTAAGTCCAATTCCAGAGTATCTGACAGTCTCTGCTGGCATGAAAATGTAAATTCATGTGCACATAACTTCATGCAAACATGTATGTAATTTAAATAAAAATTAAACTTTTAAAACATATAAAGAATAGTTTGAATAGCCTTTTAAAAGCATGTGTATTAAGAAAACCTGATTTTTAAAATTTTATTTTGAATAACAGTTCTCGTATGGAGAACCTCATTTTCTTCAATGATTTCCTCAGAGAAAGTAGTTTAGAAGATATGTAGGGAAAGATAGGGGAGTAGCAGTTATTGATAGGTATAAATATAATCACAATACAATATAAGTAAACGAGGCACTGATTAAAGAACAAACAGGAGAGGAGACATAATTTACAGACATCTAAACTAGAGTTGCATCTTACCATAGTCTATTTCAACTATATTCACAGAGTATGGAAGTCTATAAGTATCAATTATTACTTTTCTGCTTTACCTAGTTACACTATTGTTACATATTTTATTTATGTATTATACATTCTATGATGCTACTAGTTTTAATTTAAGAGCATTATTGATTAAATCACAGTGGGAGAAGAAAGAAACAATTGTCTTTACAAGAACAACTAAAGAAGACACTAAAGCAGTATGCATAAGAGTAAGTATTACACATATTTCTGTTATGGTGAAAAAATGCCTATCAATTTAAAATCAGAAAAAGGTATATCTTGCTTCACAGTTTGGAATATTTTGTTCCATAACTGCTTGACTCTGTTATGCTTTGGCGTCTGACAAGGCATAAGTGCTACAGTAAGTTGTTTGCTTCATAGAAAGCAAATGTATGGTCAGGAAGTAGACAGGGTCTCAGGAGAATCTACAAACACATATCTTCCATGATCTAACTTCTTCTCACTAGGCCTCATTCATACACCACTTTCCTATTGCTCCAACAAGGACCAACATTTTAATATGTGTGCCTTTGTAAAATATCCTATATTGAAATAAGCAGGTTATTTGAATATCTTTCATATATGTGTGCTTTGCCCAGAGTTATGTCTTTATGCTACATGTGTGCCTTTGCCTACAGAGGCTTGAAGAAGATAGATACCTGGCTCAGTGGTTATAGATCGTATGAGTAACTATGTGGATGTTGGGAATGGAACAAGAACCCTTTGGAAGAAGAGCCAGTGCTCCTAACTGCTAAACCATTTCTCCAGACCCCAGAATATTCTTTGTTTAGACAATATCAGCACCTTCTTTGCTGGTTGAAAAATACTAAAAGTATAAGAGGCTTACTTTGTATCTGTTTCTTTTTTTTCTCCTTTTTTATTAGATTTTTTTTCATTTACATTTCAAATGCTATCCTGAAAGTCCCCTATACCCTCCCCCCGCCCTGCTCCCCTATCCACCCACTCCCACTTCTTGGCAATGGTGTTCCCCTGTACTGGGGCATATAAAGTTTGCAAGACCAAGGGGCCTCTCTTCCCAATGATGGCCGACTAGGCCATCTTCTGCTACATATGCAGCTAGAGACATGAGCTCTGGGGGTACTGGTTAGTTCATATTGTTGTTCCACCTATAGGGTTGCAGAATTTGTATCTGTTTCTTACCTGATGAAATCATCAAACTTAGAGGATTCCCCTATTTCATAGGAAATGTATGAATAATCTTGGCATAGCTTTCAATAAAAATAAAACACCAATTACTTGAAATTAATGTCAATAGTGAATTATGTCGTAAGGAATGACTACATGGGGCCATGAAACAATAGAACTTCCATTTATTTTATGTATTAAGTGCTGAGTGGGTACATTCATATTTTTGGTGAAATGTCATTTAATTTGTCTCTTTTGTCTTTGGTTGTTGTTGTTGTTGTTGTTGTTGTTTTTCATTTTTGTGTTTGTATTTTTATTGTTTTGCAAGTCTCATTACTGCAGGATAGTCTGAAATGTGTTCTGTCATTCAGATACCCTTCCTCTACCCCCCAAGTACTGAGATTACAGGTGTGTGCCCTGAATCTCGTAATTTGTGTTTAACTAATTAGCAGAAGGTATTTCATAGTCTTATTCTAAGAGTTCTGTTCTTTTGCTCCCCTTCCTACTGATGGGCATTTCTAGGCCTGGGTTTCTTTCAGTTACTGGATCTCCATGAGAGGTTGCTCTTCCTTCTAAATAAGCCAGTAAAAAAGAAAAAAAAACCCTCAAATGTTATTTAAAAAGCAACTACACCATAACACAGATATTGGTCACCACTTTATCCCAACTTATTCCTACCAATGGCAACTCTTTCTTTCTTATGAGTACAAAATAAAGATATTTACAGTTTGGTGAATCTCCAAGGTTTGCACATGTTCCATCCAAGTTTCATGGGTTAGAAATGTAATCTCCAAATATATAAGGTACTGGTACCTACAGTAAGGTCTTTCAAAGAGAATTCAGAGTGAATGAACTTGGGAAGAAAATCTCCATGGTAGCATTGGTGGATGTGTAAGAAGAGAATAAGTAGCCTCTGCTAGCCTGAATTCTTTCCCACTGTGATGGTTTCTGGCTTTGCTGGGTGAAATGATAAGGCCTTCACTAGATGCAGATGAGATGTTTCTCAGCCTCCATCACTACGATAGAAGTACATTGCTACTTTCTGTGCGTTTTCTATCTTATATAGTTTGCTACGCTAGTGGGCTAATGGAGAATGTTTTACAGCTCTATCCCATTTTTTCTTCTGGATCAGACTACATTAGTGTCCCCTGTTCTCGTTATATTTGACTGAAAAAAAGGAAAAAAGAGAGAAAGAAACCCACTATTAGGCTAGGTATTCACCACTTTATTTGATGCATGAAGAAAATAATGCAGACACAGACAGAGACAGAGACACAGACAGAGACAGAGATACAGACACAGACACAGACACAGACACAGACATAGACACAGACACAGACACAGACATAGACACAGACATAGACACAGACACAGACATAGCTAGATATAATAGATAGATATAGACATAGATACAGATGTGTGTGTGTATTTAATTTGTACCAATAAAATATTTCACAAGTTGTACATTTTATACCTGGTAGTTAAAATTGGCTTTTCCTCTTTTTTCTTTTTTAATTTAATTTATTTATTTATTTATTTTTGAAATGCTGCTGTCCACCTTCACCAGGAGTATAAGTCAGAGAGTTTTGGGGAGCTGGTTGCCCTACACAGTAATGGGTGTCACTCCACATGAAAACAGTGAGTTCTTGAACCTCTCTCTTCTGCTCCTATCCACTGAAGTTCTGCTGCAGCCTGTGTGCACAGCCTGTACATTCAGTGCATGGCTGGTGCTCAGAGCTCTGAAGCTAAGAGGATTAATTAGGATAAAACCCCAAATACCCAAAGCTACCACCAAATCCCCTGTATCAGCAAAAGTGGGCAGAAAAACCTTACATCTGAGGCATGCCGAGCCTCTCACAGGGCGTTTTATTATTTCTACCCCTGAAAATGTACTAGTCATCATAAAGACTGCCCAGAAAGCGAAGAGGGAAAGTGTCCGAAATCATGTTTGCTTTTCTTAACGTTGATGCTCTTGGATCCATCTGATCTTTTCACTTCCATCTGTTTATTTGTTAAGGAGTCCTTTGTCCTTAAGCCACCTAGAGATGCCTGGATTCTTAGGCATGAGCTATGACTTCCTATCACCAGCTGTCCCTTTCTGCCTATCTGTACATTCATAATTTTCTACTACAAGAGGAAAATCATTTACATAGATATTTATCAATTGAGATGTGTAATTGTTTCTTTGTTAAAGATACCAAATCCAAAGCTTTGTCTCATTAAGCAGAAATACCTGCAATTCTCTATCCAGTAAAACTTAAGAGCACAAATAGATATAAAGTGGATGATTTGTCTTGTAAATAATACCATTCAAAATTAAAATCTCTTTGAAGATGAAGCAGACACGTGGCTCACTACAGGATGGCCTCAGATGTAAGGTATAATTATGTAGTATGGTGTTATCCAAGGAATTCCTTAGTTGTATATTAGCCTGAATTTCCTGCCTGCCCTAGAATCCATATCAGATCAATAGAACTCCCACTGGTGAAGGACGTTACGCTTCAGAGGTTTAAAATGATACAAAGAAGAGTTTGGACTATAATTTCTCTTAATGTTGTAAAATGTCAGAAGGATTAAAAAGTCAGAGATTCCCCAAGTTGGTGACGTCAACAGGTCATTCTTAATTTGTGAGGTAATTGATAGTGATTAGGAGTAGGATTTTGATGTGACTATCAATGGGAAACTGAGTCACAGTCTCCAGGATCTGGGATAAAGTTTGTTTTTAGTGCCATTCATTATTATGGGAGGGGAATCAACAATCCTCGTAAAAATGACAATTTCAAACAGACTTTTGTGAGCATGACATTTTCTAGGAAGTTAGACTTCCCTCAATTAACAATGATGTTAAGCGATTGATTGTTTTAAACCAGATTTTTGGGATTACCGGGTATAATCCAATAATACTCATCATTTTATCCTTCTGAGCACTCCCTATCATTAAGATATAGGTTTTAATTTAATGTGCTCAAGCTTATTTCCTTGCAGCACACTTGAAATGCAATTTAACCATCTAGCCATAATTAACTTGCCTGAAAAGATGTTTTCAGGGTGGTTTTCCACTGACTTCCCAGGAGAGTATCTAAGCAGGTTCTGTAAATGGGAGGGAGATAGTGCCAGTGGGAGCAGCCTGAAAGGACCAGCATGGTTGCCCAAACTCATCTCATGCTGCTTCATAGAAAGTTAGGTTCCATCTACAGCTGTTTCAAACATTTCGGGAAGCCAGCATCCTACCTTTCTGACAAGTAGGTTTTGTCTGAATAAAACAGGAAGTGATTCTTCCCCCTGCTTCTCAGGGAAGGGGTGAGCATTCAGTTCTTCTCCTTTACATTTTACCAACTGCTGGCCACTTTGTGTTACTTTGTGCTCCTTGATGCCATGATCAACATGTTCATGATGTAAGCAACCTGTGGTGGGTGTTTCCTGGTCTGTCCTGTCTTTAAAAATGATGCTGAGATTTGCCACTTTGGGGAAGAGGCATCTGTCACTAACTATGCATATGTGAACACACGGATATTTAAGAAATTAGCAAATGAGGAGGTGGTTTGAACTGGTGGTGATGCTAACCGTCCCCTCTTAGCCCCCCCAACATGATTTGAGTGTGTTCCTTATGGGATGCACTCATGGAAAGGACTTGTGGGTGTGAATACATTTCTCAAATAAAAGTTTAAATTGTAAAATAGTTTTATAATAAAGTATTTACATTATTTTAATATGAAAAAAAGAAATTTAGGTTCCATTTTAACAGAATAAAACTCCCCCATCTCTCTCTCTCCCTCCCTTTCTCTCTCTTTCTCTCTCTCTTTCCATCTCTCTGTCTGCCTCTCTCACACACATAGACAGACACACACACATATACAGACACACACACACACACACACACACACACAAACACACACAGGATGATCATTTGGGAACCATTAATTAACATTATGGTCATAGCAGTGGTGAATGGAATAGATTGGTAAGTTGAAGCAGCAACATGTCAGGCTACTGCTGTGCTAGGCAGTTCATGAAGGGCAGAGTAAGGCAATGAGGAGGAGCAGCAGGTGCTTCTGAGACAGAGATTTCAGAGCTGATTAGTGCTCAGGTGTAGGGAAGTAGGAAAGGGAATGCTCAGAATGATTACAGTATCGGTCCCAAATTCTTGTAGAAAGGAAGAAATACGAACCATGATAAAGAAGCCAGACATGAAACAGAAATCTCAGAGAGTACTAGTCATGATGAGTTTAAGTAGTCTGGGGTCCCACATGTTATCTAGCAGAGAGAAGAGAGATGCATAAGAGAGGGAGAGAAAGGGAAAGGGGCACACACAGTGTCAGAGATCAAACAAACACTTGAATAGAGATAGCATTTGAAGCTATGGAATTAAGCCAAATCATAGAAATTTTAGAAGTGTTTGCACTAGGGAAACACATGTAACAACAATATAGCTAACCTTGGTGACATGGATAAAACCGAGAGGGAGTTAACTTCCAGCTAAACTACTATATACTTATTGCTTTACTAAATTTTCTCTGTAATTCAAAAGAGTAAACAGAATATAACCATCTCTTTTGTTATTATTTTACTGGCTTTTATGATCAATATAGACTCTGTTATTCTAGCAGCCACCTTATATAATGTGTATGAGATACTATATGTATATGAGAAAGAAAGATGAAAGTCAAATGGTCACTGAAATGAAGAACTGAAATATTTGTTAACATTAAATTTTAATAGAGTCTTTTCACAATAAGACACTCTCTTTCCCAGCATTCATTATTGAAACTGAATTCAGTTAGTAGCTATAAGAACAACATATTTTACTCAAGCACTCTAAGAATTGGCCGATCTAGATAGTCATTGACTTACTAATCTCTCTGTAGACAACAATAGGAATTGGATCTACTAAGGATTGAGTCCCAGAAATTATATAGCTACATTTTGAATGGAGATAACTATGCCTTACTGACAAGATGGGGGACATGGCACTAGAATTTAAAAGCTGTGATTATATAGGTACAGCTGCTGATTACACATATGGAAGGCTCCAACAGAACCATGCTGTCATTTGGAAAAAAAAAAAAAAGAAAGCAATGTCAGGATCTAACTTTCAAACAAATAAACAGAGTAACAACAACAACAACAACAACAGAAACATCAAGGCTGCCTTCCAGTATGAGAAAGCAAATCCAGATGTGTCTGACCCAAAGGCTACAAAGCTACAAATGTCAAGCTCTCTGTGGAGTGACTGCTGCTGTCAACTACAAAACAGGCTCTCTGCTGGCAAGGACAGCAGGTCACATATCTCAAGTTATTGCTCAGAAAATAACCTGTCAGCACATCACTGGACAGAGTGGACAAGATAATTGTCCCAAGTTCTGTCAGGCAAAAAGTCCCAGGCGTCTTAGGAAGTAATAATATGGGATATGATGCATTCTTATTAAAATTATCTCTCAGTGCCTTTCCTTTAGTAGGGGACACTGTGAAGGTGGTGGTGACATTTCATGACATTGGCCGTTTCTTTCCAATCTCTCTTGCCCTGGGAGGTGTACATATAACTTTTGTCATTAATCATGAAGTCAGGTTGAATGTTAGCCACAATAAAATCCAGTAGGAATGCCGGTCCTGGAAGCATGTGCTTCTAACAGCAGCACTGGGGAGGTATGTCAAGGAGGACTCCAGGGACTCTGAGATCAGGTACCCTACTCAACCTGGTGTGTCTCAAAATAAATAAAAACTAAAGGTGGACAGTACCTGAGGACTGGTATCCAAGGTTGTCCTCAGCCTTCATATGTAAACTCATATACTCAACACACACACACACACACACATGCACAGAGTAAGAGAGAGCAGGGGGAGTGAGGGAGGGAGAGAAAGAGAGACAGACAGAGTGAAGATAGACAGACAGACAGGGTAAAGAGAGAAGGCGAGAGAGAGAGAGAGAGAGAGAGAGAGAGAGAGAGAGAGAGAGAGAGAGCACAGTTTGAACAGTTCATTTTCTGTTTTAAACTTCAATCAAAATTGAATAAATGCACACCACTCTGGACATAAGTTCCAAGTCTGAAGGCATATGCAGTTACCTAGCAAGGAAATTAGCTCATTATTTTAAAAGGCTTTTTAAGGATTTACAGGGAGAAGCAAGTAGATAAAATTATCCAGTCAGGGCATTTCATGACTCTTATGGGATAAAGGCAAAACTGTATGACTCCTAGTACTTTCTCAGCAGTTGTTCAAATTGATTATAATCATAAAGAAATTTCAGTTTTGGGCTTATCACGGCATTTAAAAGTCAATGAGGTCTTTTAAACAAGAGCACGGGTTTATATTTCTTCTTCTGCATTCCCAGAACTACTGTGCTCCAACGTGATGATTCATAAATGTGTTGGCATACTTTCTGGTTACCCTAACATGTTTGTATAGTTAATGTTGGGACGCTGAAAGCTGATCTTGCTCACTGGCTTGTGTTGGGAAGTAGACAGAGTCATGCGAGGCTTTAGTCTGGGTGGGGGAAGATCATCTGTAGAGATTTCAAAATCTTACTTCAGGAAACGTTGTAGCCTTTTAGAAAACGTTGTCTCAGTATTTATCTTCCCCCCCCCCCCCCCGCTTTAAAAGAAAAATCACAAGACAAGGTATTTGAAAAGCTTGATAATAAATCAAAAGATAGAAATAATCAGGGACTGGTAGTATTAAAAACAGGACAAAGCAAACTGAAAACACAGAGTTGAGCACTTTGTGCTTGCTTTGATGAAAAGTTACCAGGAAAAATACTAGAGAGTGGGTCTCGGGAGATGGCTCAAAGGGTGACGAGCTTGTTGCGAAAATATGACTGGAGTTTGGCTCCCAGTACAAAGTAAAAGACAGATAAACATTGCACCCTGCCTTTAACATCAGTACTCAGTAAATGAGAAACCAAGACAGGAAACTTTAGAGGATGCCTAGCTAGACCATATGAACCAGGGTTCAAGTGTAAGACCCCGCCACACTGGGGAAGTGGAAAGCAATCCAAAATGGCAGAAAGGTATCCATTGCTAACCTCTGGCCTCTTCATGTGTACACACACATTTATATATATATATATATATATATATATATATATATACCCACAGACCTTTGGATATGTTTCACACACACTTTCAGCCACCTGAAGACAAACCAAGCTGAAAGTGACAAGAAAGACATTTCCTGTTGTCTGATGTAATATTCAGACAATCTCTGTGGATCCTGCAGCTCCACTATGTCAACAGAGATCCAGGCTCCACTTCTGTGTGTACTCAATAGCTCTCTCAGTGTTGGCTCTTGTCCTTAGGCTTTACTGCATGGCTGCAAAACAGTTTCAGCAGCCAGGCTTCACATCTGCACACAGCCAAAGGCACGAGACAAGGAGCCAGTGAGCTGAGTAGTTGGTATTCTCTTGTTTATCCAGGAAGAAAAATCCCCAATATCTTATCTTTATTCTCTATTATCTTGCTAAGGGTGTGCTGACTACAACTAGCAGCAAGGGAAAAAATATCTAATACTTTGTAAATGATATAAGCAGATTAAGCATTTGGCTGGATTAGGAGCCCAGAATGATGGATTCCCTTGCAACTACAAATGCCCATCATGTATTTAAAGTACTTTTAATGGAACACACGTCAATAAATGAGCCAGTTTGTGGTAGCAGTAGAAATAAAAGAGCAAGGTAAAATCTGCCAACAGAGTATCAGCCAGTAATGATGCATGTATGGGAGCCATCTTACGTGTCATGTCAAAGCAGGATTTTTTCTTTTCTTACAATGATGTCGAGATGCATGTTATTTGAAAGATGAGATTTGACACAAGAGGGGATGTTTCTACAAATCCATGAGCAGCAGGTAGAGAAATGACTCAAGGCAGTGCGAAGCTTCCCTCTGCTCCCACAGATTCATCTGTCTAAATTAAAAGATTTAGAATTGAGATTTAGGTAGCTATGATGTGCTAAGAGAGCAATTAGGAGGAGGCAGCTAAGGAATGAAGGAAACTACTTTTGACCCTGAGCTAAATATCTGATGGGTATAGCTGCTCAGAGAAAGAACTTTTGAGCAGTGGCATATTTTTATTTCTTAGTTAATATGACATTATTGGCAATAAGTCCACCATGAAACAGACGTTTGCTTGTGAAATTCTAAACAAAATAGGATGAGGCACCAACAGGTATAATTTAGATAGCATCACTTAGGTTAATGTTTGGTTTTGTTACCATTTTCTCTCCAAGTTCTATACTAGAAAGCTTATATCACAACCACTAGGCCCCCTAGGGACAGAAAACTTGAGCTATGACAACTACTAAGAGTGTTGTTTTAAACTCAGATGTGTTTCTCTTTTAAAAAAATGCGCCAAGAATCAATATAACTTGTTCTCTTGGCACATTTCCTCATTTCCTGCTGATAGACATCTTCCATTTTGGGGCCAGTGATGGTGTGAGAGTCTCCTTTCTGGCACAGGTTGAGGGGGGTGTTTGTGCAGAATGTGCACAGAGCTAAGTATGGTGGAAGGGTACACGCTGGATTTCAGATGTTAGGCAGTGAATCAGGCCTGAGAACACACAGGGAATTTCTCTCTAAACAGCTTCAGTAAGTTTTAATAAACTGTGTGGTAATTAGCTCTGCTAGGAGGCTTTCCCCATCTCCGTTTGGTTCATTATTGGGTAAGTGTAGTTAGCATATGAGTCCCTAACATAGCAATGGCATGAGAGAGCACACTGTCCAGTGAGTGTTCTGATACTGGGCCCTGAAAAACAGAGGCGGGGTTATAAAGAAGTAACATTGGAGGGTAAATCCCTGCAGCTAAGTCTTTAAGCAGTTCTCTTCTTCATTTTAGCTGAAGATAAATGGTGTCTGTTAGGGTTACCATCACTATGACAAGACAGCATTACCAAAGGCAACTTTTGGGAAGAAAGGGTTTATTTGGCTTAGGTACTCACATCACTGATCATCATCAAAGGAAGTCAGGGCAAGAACTCAAGCAGGGCAGAAACCCAGAGGCTGGAGCTGATACCGAGACAATGAAGAAGTGCTACTCACTGGTTTGCTCTCCATGGCCACCTCATCCTGTTTTCTTTTAGAATCCAGGACAACTGGCCCAGTGCTGGTACCATACACAATCAGCAGGGTCTCCTCCCACCAATCACCAATTAAGAATATGTCCTTATAGCCCTGCTTGCTTCCCAAACTTAAGGAGGCATTTTCTCATTTGAGATTCCCTCTTCCCAGATGACTATAGATTGTGATATATTCACTGGAAGCCAACATCAAAATCCATGAGAATTGATAACTTAAAAATATATTCAATACATTGCAATGCACAGTTATGTATACATTTTGGGAAAATGTCTCTATCCAAAAATAATATATAGCTGAGGATTTGATACAGCATTTCCAGTGAATATTTCAGCATTTGACCTTTAGTATCTATAAACCTTAGCTGCTAGTCCTGAATTTGTCTTTAGAATGTCACCTTTCCTCTTTTGTGGATATGTTGCAAGGAGATTATAAATATCCATTGTTCTTCAAGCCAAAGTTACCATGACCTGTGTCCTTTTAATAATAGTTGTGGACAGAGATTTCCAAGTGGTGTAGACTTGGACTTGTTTCAAAGGACTTTGAATATTGATCGACTAAACAAGAAGATGAAGAACACAGGATCCTCTGTTTTTTTGTTTGTTTGTTTGTTTGTTTGTTTGCTTGCTTGTTTTGTTTTATGGCTGTGGACTACTTTTTAAGAGCATCATGCATGATGCACCAGATATGAAAATATTGATTGAAACATAGCTTTAAAAGATAGTGCATCCAAAGAATAGGTTGAATTGACAAACTTATGGTTATATTAAGCAAAAGAGAAGAGTCAAATCAATATATTAAGACTTGAAAAAGGGGCCATTACAACTGATACCCAGAAAATACAAATGATCAATAAAAGTTATGCTGGCTGTTTATTCCAACTTGAGTGGCAGGGCTGGCTTTCCCTTCCTTGGGCAGAAACTCCTTGTAATATCACTCCTTAGAGACCTCTGGCAACCTAGACTGATGTCCAGGCCTGACCCCTTGTGGCACTTAAACAGTCAGGCTCTGTGCCCCACCCTCACCCACCAAACTTCTGTAATGGCTGTAAGGGCCATTCCTAGCCCCTGACACAGGAGAGTAGCTTAGCCATGCCTTACAGAAAACAAAACAAAACAAAAAAACCCCAAAAACAACAACAAAAACAAAACAAACAATCCCTGAGCTTGCTTCAAGATCAAGCTACCCAATCCTTCCCATCCCAGACCACCTGGCCCTCCCCGGAAACCCTATCTGAACCCAATGTTCTGCCTAGTTCTCTGCTGCATCTTGCAGCCCTCCTGGATTTTGCTATCCCAACAAATGTCTTCTGTGAAGTTTGTTATAAGGCTTGACATTGTGGTATTCCTTGGCTCCAACTGCCAGGAAATCTTTGTATTCTGTAATATGAGTAGTTATAGTCTAAAAAACTTGATAACCTAGGAGAAAGTGCACAAATTTCTAGACATCTACATCTTAGTAAGACTGAGCAATGACAAAGTAGAAAACCTGAGTAAGGATATATATATATATATATATATATATATATATATATATATATATATATACACAAACACACATACATATATATGGCATACATTATATATATTAAACATTGAATATATAAATAATAATAAGTCTCTTTGACAAGAGAAAATGATAACCATATAGCTTCCAGTATCACCAAATATTTAAGTAACAAGTCATATAGATTATTCTTAAATTACTCCAAATATTTGAGTTAGGAGAAATCCTTATCAATTTACTTTAAAATTAAGAGCAAAACATTAATACCCCCCCCCCGAAAGATAAACCTCTACCCCCAGCTACAAAACTGTGAGTTTAATGAACTTAGTGGACATAGATGAAAAAAATACAATGCAAGTAAATCAAATCCAAAGCACATTATCTTTTTCACCACATGGAAGGAAGATACACACTTGAGATGCAAGCATGGTTCAACATACATAAATTGGTAAACATGGCCTGAGCAGATGATCACCACCATCACTTACAGGCAAGAGTGCATAAGCATTTCAGCAAATGTAGGAAATGAGTATCTTAAAATGAGGATAAAAATAAAAATAATCAAAAGAGAAATAGACTTCAACAGAGGTAAAAATTTTCCATAATTAAAAATCTAAAAAGTTGGTGAATGAAATTAAAACAAGACACACACACACACACACACACACACACACACACACAAGTAAATCAATCTTTGTTCAAAATTTGGAAGAGCCAGTATGATTAAAATGTCCATACTAGGGGCTGGAGAGAAGGCTCAGCAGTTAAGAACACTGACTGCTCTTCCAGAGGTCCTGAGTTCAAATCCCAGCAACCACATGGTGGCTCACAACCATCTGTAATAAGATCTGATGCCCTTCTCTGTTGTGTCTGAAGACAGCTACAGTGTACTCACATTAAATAAATAGATAGATAGATAGATAGATAGATAGATAGATAGATAGATAGATTTAAAAAAAAAACATGTCCATACTACCCAAGGTGATGTTCACTGTCAAAGCATTAATGTCATTCTGTATAGAACTTCAAAAAACAGTCCTTACACTTAGTATAAATAAATAAATAAATAAATAAATAAATGAAAAAGAAAAAAAAAGCTTTACAGACAAAGCAACTTTGAGCAAAAAAAGGAAAAAAAGCATGAAGCACTTTACTGCCTAAATTCGAAATATGCTAAAAAGTAATCGAGGAATGCAAACAAATTCTGCTGTCTTTAAAAACAGACATGTAGTAGCAGTCATGTGGTTTTAGCCAACTGACTTTTATCAAAGGCACCAAGAAAATAAGTTGGGGGAATGAGAGTCATGGGAATAAATCTTATTGGGGAATCCTGAGATCTGTATGCAGAGCAATAAAACTAGATGTCCATATTTTATAAGCTACAAAAGCCCCCTCTTGAATAGATTAGAGAATGAATAGGGCCTTAACCCAGAAATTACCCGTTAAAAAGGAAAGACAACCCTCAGAATACTGGAACAGGCCAGAAGTTTTTGGTCAAGGTACTGAAGAAGAAATAGATAGAAGAAGAAATGCAAAACCAGATCAATATAGTTTATCCAATTATAAAGCCTCTGCATAGTAGAGGAAACTTACTATTGAGTAGCAGAAAACCTAAGCAAATTGTATCTGAAAGGGAATTAAATTTTCTCCGTGAGAAAATCTACAATCTTACTAGAGATTAAAACAAAATTATAAAGAGAAAACATCTGTGGTGACCTGCATAAAATGGCCCCCATAGATCCACAGGGAATAGCAACATTAGGAGGTGTGGCCTTGTTCAAGTGGGTGTGGTTTTTGAGAAGTGTTCCATGGTGGGCATGGTCTTTGTGGTTTCTAATGCACAAGCCCAGACTCAGTGGCTCACAGTCTCATTTGGCTGCCTAGAGATCAAGTGGTAGAACTCTTTGCAACTTCATTAACACCATGTCTGTCTGCATCTTTCATCCTTTTTGCCATGATGCTAATAGATTAAGCCTCAGAAACTGTAAGACAGCTCCAATTCAATGTTTTCCTTCATAAGGATTGCCATGGTCATGGCATTTCTTCACAGTAATAGAAAACCTAGCTAAGATAACAACTCAATATTAGAACCAGCAAAAGACCTAGATAAACATTTCTCAAAAAAAAAATGGTTAAATATCTAAAAACCATATCCAAGTGTTCAACATAATGAGTGATTAGGTAAATCAAAAATAACAATATGAGAGTTATATAGCTTGACTACAGCACGTCAGGTACATTGTACAGATGTGGTATTTGTGCATTAGGTCACATGATTTATCTAGTGAGATATGGGTGAAATCTGTCACTTATGAGGACATTAATGGAACTATGGATCATTACAGAAAGTCAAATCAGACACTGTGTTAAGAAAGACTTGATTTTGACCAGTTGTGGAATATCTGTAATCAGACCACATTCATATTATATCCGTATCATGGTTCCCTGAAGAGACCAGAGCTGTTGTGTGGGATACCAGTGTGGAGTGCAGGGAGATGAAGACGAATAGACGAAATGTTTCAGTCAGATAGAGAACACTAGTCGCTGGAGTGCTTTCACATAGATGGTAGTTGCAGGTAATGATAATGTACTATGTAAGAGGTTCAAAGGAGTAGAAAAGGGGATGGTCAACATTTCTTCCAGGAAGACATGATAAATGCTTGAAGAGACACATATGCTTAATATAATGCAAGCATCAAATAATGCATACATTCATTTTAACATACATGATATCCATATATATGTGAAGACTTTTTTGTTTTGACTATCTGTGAAATGGACTTAAAAATTAAAAACAAACAGAAAGACAAGAAGAAGGAAAGAAGGAGAAGGAGGGGGAAGAGGAGAAGGAGGAGGCAGCAGCAGGAGCAGAATCAGGAGTGGGAGAGGGAAAGGGAATGGCAGGAGAAGGGAGAGGGGGAGAGGTAGGGTAAGGGGCCAGAGCAGAAACAGGAGGAAGAGGAGGAGGAGGAAGAGGAGGAGGAGGAGGAGGAGGACCAGGAGCAGAAGGAGGAGGAGGAAGAAGAGGAGGAGGAGGAGGAGGAGGAGGAGGAAGAAGAAGGAGAAGGAGGAGGAGGAAGAGGAGGAGGAGGAGGAAGAAGAGGAGGAGGAGGAGGAAGAAGAAGGAGAAGGAGGAGGAGGAAGAGGAGGAGGAAACAAGATGGATACATTTACTATACATTCTATAGAACCAGAATGCTGAATAGGGCTAGACAGATGGCTCAGCAGGTTAAGAGCATGGGCTGTTATAGCAGAGAACTGAGTTCCATTTCCTAGCACCCACATGGTGGTTCATAACCACCTGCAACTCTAGGTCCAGGAATCTAACACATTCTATTGGCCACCAAGAGATCCTACATGCACATGGCACACAGAAACTCACTTAGGCAAACACATAAAATAATTAAGGTGAATGATTGAAAATAGATAAATACAGATGTGGTGGTTTGTATATGCTTGTCTCATGGAGTAGCACTATTAGGAGGTATGTCCTTGTTGGAGTAGGTATGTCACAGTGGGTGTGGGCTTTAATACCCTTCTAGCTTCTTGGAAGCCAGTTTCCTGTTTGCTTTCGAAATAAGATGTAGAACTCTCAGGTCCTCCTGCACCATGCCTGCCTGGATTCTGCCATGATCTCACCTTGATGATGATGGACTGAACCTCTGAACCTGTAAGCCAGCCCCAATTAAATGTTGCCTTTATAAGAGTTGTCTTGGTCATGGTGTCTGTTCACAGCAGTAAAACCCTAAGACAATAATATACAATGTGAAAGAGTAGGAAAAGAGAGAATTGAGGATGTTTTCTAAACTTCCATTAGCATATGATGGCAGTCACTGTTGCAGTTCAATGGCAAAATTAATTAAACATTAAGAGAATCAAAGTATTTCTATGCCTGAAACATGGCTAAAAAATATTCCACCCAAAATATTTATTAAGTAGCCTCCTGCTTTGTTTATGTGTGCATGCATCCATGTGCACAGCCATGCACATAAGCATGTACTTGTAGGGGATGCTGTCAGCCACTCCTCTATCACTCTGTTCCTTTTTCATTTATTTTTTTCCTGAGAAAGTTATGTGTTATTTGCTCACTGTCCTTGTTTTCACAGGAGATTCTGATAATTTCAGGCAATAAAAAAATGACAAACTGTGAGAGGGATGGCTTCATCATTCTATGGAGTGGCATATAAATCAACTAAGCAGGGACTTAATTTTAGATGAAGTTATTCCTGCTAAGACTTCTGGGACTCTACTCCGCTCCAATAGATTATGTGTCCACATTTGCAAACAGTCCTTTTAGGTACAAGCTACTTTCAATCGATACACTCTTCTTTTGCAGAATGGAATCCATATCAAATCTAATACTATCAGCATGGCACTTTCAATCCCTGAGATGATTATTCTCTTACAGGATTTGGTGTTTGATTTAATTTGCTTTTAGTTTCCTTGCCTTGTTCATTTCAATGCACAGTCTTCTACTGGACTTTATGTTCCTGGGCTAGGTTGGTAACCCACAAGGCCCAATAACTCTCCTGTCTCTTCTGCCTTTAGTGCCCAGTTACATGTGTGCAAGTGTGTATGTGTGGCAGGGGGAGTGGGGCCTGTGGTGGTTAAAATGAGAACTGTCTCCCATAAGCTAAGTTATTTGAGAATTTGTTTCCAATACGTGGTGGTGTTTTGGGAAGTCCTCCTTGGTTGTGAGGTGGAGCTGTTTGGAAGAGTGTAGTAGTCTTGTTATCCTAGAGAAATATGAAAATTATCATTTCCCAACTAGTATTACTTGTTTTATGTCAAACCAGCATTATAAATATTATGTTGTCTTACTTTTTGTGACACGATGTCAAGTAGCTCAGGTTGGCCTCCTGCTCTTCTTTCAAGATGCAGACAGGCATAACCTTGAGTTTCAGATCTCAGCCTCTACTACCAAAGTGCTGGGATCACAGGCATTGACCACCATGCTTGCTTTTACACAGTGGTGCTGTGAATCACAGCTAAGTCTTTGTGCATGCCAGATAAATACTCCATTAAATTAGAGCTACATCCATAACCTGGATTTCACAGTCCACTGATGCTAAATGATGTAAGAGAGTAAAGTGAATAAATAAATTATTTAATGAAAATAATGATGCAAGGTAACTTCAGCAGATAAATTGTAACTTTAGTCTATCTATATAAACTTCAGATAAGGCCACATTGAAAAAGTACTTAGATATAACTCTTCGAAGATATGTCAGAAAGGAAGAAAAATCTAAAAACCAAGGATATAAGTAATATAAATTTCTACCTTAGAAAACTAGAGAAAAGATGAACATACTAAATCCAGAGCGAGCAGGAGAAAAGACATATGAGACATTAGAAATGTGTGAACTTAAAAGCAAGAAATTAGTGAGGAAAGACTATAAAATAGAGAAAGAGAGAGAGAGAGAGAGAGAGAGAGAGAGAGAGAGAGAGAGAGAGAGAGAGAATAACCCAGGTTAATTAGGAGAGAAAGAGGCTCAAATTACTAAAATTGTAATTAGCAAACGGATGGCATTTATGATCTCATGACCATTAGGAGGATCATAAAAGGATTTCAAAAGCATGTATATACCTAGGAATTTTGTATTCTAAGTTACATAGACAATTATTTAAATGACATGGTCTTACACATTTAGACAGAGGTCATCCAAATAGGATTATAGATATTGAGAAATACATAAAACCCATTTTTTTATATTTAAAAATATAAAGAACTAGGATCAGGTGGTTAGGAGTCACTTACAGGAAAAAAAAAAAGATTTAACTGAATTATATAAATTCTCTACAATTATTTCCAGGAGTTAGAAGCTGAGAAAATACTTTGCAGCTACATTACTACTCTAATGACCAATAACAGACAAAGCCACCGAAAGAAAAGAACTCTACGGGCTATGCTCTTCTCATGAGCATAGAAGCAAAAACTGTTAATGACATGTTAAGAACATGATGCTATATATTGAAAGAGTTTACTACTATAGTCAAATAAACCTACTCCATTATCTGAGGCTGGCAACATGGTCCTCATTTCTGTTCTAGTGTAAGAGTTGAAGTTACCTGTCACTATGACAACATACTTGAAATGGTGAGTTATAAAGTGGAAAAGTTTATTTTGGCTCACACTTCAGTCTGGGGACACCCAGCCCTGTAGCACTGGGCATGTGGTGACACACCAAATCATGCTGAGCACCTTTGCCATAGGATTTCTTTTTAACCTCATGGCAGGCAATAAGAAGAGAGAGATAAGGGGGCCCTAATACTTCCTACAATGGCATTGCCAGAGGATCTTACCTTCCTATAAGAGGACTCCATGTCTTTTTTAATATTATTATTATTTATTATTATTATTTATTTACATTTCAAAAGTTATCCCCTTTACTGGTTTCCCCTCCGAAAGCCCCCTATCCTTTCCCCCCTTCTCCCTGCTCACCAACCCACCCACTAATGTTTCCTGGCCCTGGCATAGAACCTTCACAGGACCCAGGGCCTCTCCTCCCAGTGATGACCGACTAGGCTATCCTCTGCTGCATATGCAGCTGGAGCCATGAGTCCCACCATGTGTTTTCTTTGGTTGGTGGTTTAGTCCCTGGGAGCTCTGGGGGTACTGGTTAGTTCATATTGTTGTTCCTCCTATGGGGTTGCAGACCCTTAAAGGTTCTTCTCCCTCCCAACTGCATCCCAGCCTGTGGCCCTGGCACTTAGCACTTGGGCTTTGGGAAGCACTCCTGCCTGATGTACACTTGAATAAAAGCAGTGACCACTTTTAACCACTGAGCTGTCTCTTCAACACCGGCCCCTGACCCCCAACTTTCAAACTTTCATTCCATATTGAAACAGCTACAAACTTATGGATCAATTAAAATAGATTTTAAATAACGTTTAATAAGATGTCAAAGTTGTTTGTCTTCATCTCCTGGTGTCCAAAGGCATCACACATAGTAGACAGAACAAGGAAGTGGCTACCCTTTGTTTTCCACAGGCTGGCCCTTACACACACACACACATACACACACACACACACACACACACACACACACACACACACACACACACGGGTTCTCAGAAACTTGGGCTCTTCCTTGGAAACACAGACCATTGAATGAGATGTTCTCTATGGTCCGACTGCTGTGCTGAGTCTTCTGTATTTTTTATTCTTATTCTTATTACAATTATTTTATTTTATCAGCCATTAATTTATAGTATCATTTGGTTACTGCTGACATAGGAAACGGCATGACAGACAGAGTCAGCAGCACTACTCAGTAATGTGTTTCATGCTAGACTTCAGAAGACCTTAAAATGAATCGGTGATGGTACCAGGATTAGAATTTATGGCCGTGCCTGATCTATTGTTTTTCTACTAAACCATACTGCCTCCGCTTAATAATAAAATAAGATTTAAAAGGCAAAACTCCATGATTTCCTACCAGCACATGCCAGGGTAAAATTGAAAGGGCCAGCTGTAAAACCACCTCACCATAACAATCATGCAGTATTTACACTCTGCAAACTGTGTACTCGTCTACCCTTGGCTGAAAGATTGCAAGGAGTGCTTAGCCAGGTTTGAGTGGAGTTACAAAAATTAGAAACTGGTGGTCTGTGTGTCTGGAAGCTGTGTACCAAAACATGTTTAATCAGTACTTGCTGGGAAATGAATAGCTGTGAATGTAAAGGGAAAAGATGTAAGTATTGACAAATAACGAATACTAACAGGTTTACAATAGGTTTACTTTCTCTATTGTCAAATCCTAAGTGACCAAAATGTATGTATGTAATATTTGTAGGCAGAACAGAAATTTCTAAAAACAAACTATGGAAAATTTGGGCAAGTCGTCAATATTAATGTAAATATATATGATTCAAAATCACTGAGTATACACATACCAGCAACAGATGCAAGGCCTTTATCTATTAATTTAATACTAAATACATGAACTGTTTCAAGTTTATGGATGAAGAATCTGATATCTGAAGTTAATAACTTGTGCAGAACAAAAGAGTGAACATGTTTTTATTTGCAATTAATGAATACTTCCAGGCATGCACACCGGTACACTTTGAAGGGTGAAGAAAACTCTTCAGAGGGAAAACTAAGAAAGGGGATAACATTTGAAATGCAAATAAAGAAAATATAAATAGAATAAAAATAAAAAAGAAAAGTCTTAAAAACTAGAATTATTGTTATTATTTTATTATTTATGCCTGGAAAATGTTATGCATATTTTGAGGGGTCTAGCAAAATAGTTCAGCTCATAAAATGCTAGTCTTGCAAAAAAAGATCACTTGTGTTTGAGCCCCAAAATACACATTAAAAAAAATAAATAACAGGTGTGGTGACAATTTGGAGGCAAGCATTAGGAAAGTGCAGAAGAGCAGACCCCTGTGGTTTCCTGGCCAGCCATCATAGGCTAATTATAGAGTTCTAGGCCACTGAAAGACCGTAAATCAAAAATAAAAGTTTAAAAGGTGGATAACTTCTAAGGGATGACAATCAAGGATAAGCACTGATCTCCACATGCATGTGCACACCACGTGCATGTGCACATATGTATGTATGTGCACACACATAAGCATGCACACATCAAATTGAAGAAATAAATTATTCATGTGAAACAAACTGTTATATTTGTTTGTTTTTCCTCCCTCTATACTTAGTCTTAAAATGTGCTCAACAAGAAGGAAATCATGCCCAGTACTGGGACCCTAATTGTTACCATTCTAGTTGGTGGGATGAACCTGGGAGATCGGAGCCTAAAAATGGGGTAGGATAGGACTTAAGTCTCATTCATGCACTCAATATCTTTATTCAGGGCACCGGAAAATTGATATTCTGAGGGTATTCTGAGGCAAGGTCATATGAGTTTAAGCTATGTTCAGTCTCAAGGTCAAGGTCACATGTTTAGGCTATATACAGTCACAATGACAACTCATGCACACACAAAAAATCATCCTGAATAATAAGGGGTAAGATGATGGGTAATTACAGTAAACTCACTCCTGTTTACCACACCAGGGAGGGGCACAGAAGCAAACTCTAGAAACAACCCTTGTTATGGAGGGAACAGAGGCCACAGAGTCTTGTCTTATTTATTTGGAGTATTCTTAAAAACTCTCAGAGCTCTCCTCATACAGCTTCATCCATGCACCATATCCTGACATGTAGCCATGTGCCGTCATGGATGTTGGAGGAGAACCTACAGCAATCACTTTACTCCACCGGGCTTTTTATAAAATATCCTTAAAGTAGACTGTAAGCATTTGTCCTTACACGCACAGATATGCACAGTCAGAGACCATCACAGAAAACTACAACCAATCAAAATGCAGAGTTGTTGAGCCTAGTCCTAACACACACATCTACTTCATTATTCTCACACTGAAAGCCTGGAGATCATCTCAGAGGGGGAGGCAGAAATATTATAGACCAGAGGTTAAAGGACTTTGCTGTGAGATCTTCTCTCCATAATGCCAGGGGCTACACTCCCAGAGTCTCACCAACATGACTACCTAAATATGCGATGAACAAGGACAACAGCAATGGTCTTGCCAAAGTGGGCAGGTCTCAACCTACACAAGGAAGGATAGACAAGCAACTTAGAATGCTGGGAGTGGGAGAACTGTTTTCCCCAGGGAAGAGTGTATCATTCGGTTATTCAGTACCAAATGATCAGTCCTGAAAACATATATATGAGTAACATTATACACTCTAAGCAAGTTATATTTAGATATTTGGAAATATATGTACATATGTATGCATATATGTACATAACAATGATTAATGACAAAAGAGGCCATGAATTTGAAAGAGATCAAGGAGGGTTATATGGGAAGGCTTGAAGAGAAGAAAGGAAAGAGGCAAAAAAGAAGGAAACTAATAAATGAAGGCATGCTAAAGTCTGATTATTCTACAAGTAGTAAAACTGTTCATACAAATATTTTGTACTCTATCTACATGCCTATCTATCTATGATCTATCTACGTATCTGTTTATTTAGTGTCTGTATGCATGCCTCTGTGTGTATGTGTGTGTGTGTGTGTGTGTGTGTGTGTGTGTGTGTGTGTGTGTGTGTGTATACACCTTTGCATGGCACTTTTAAGGAGGTCAGAGGACAAACAGTGGGAGATCATTATCTCTTCCCACCCTGTGGATCTCTGGGAGGAAACTCTGTTCCTGAAATTTGGAGGCAAGCAATTAAATTCGCTGAGCCATCTTGCTGGTCCTCTACAGATATTTTTACGTAATTTTATAACTTCATCTCAAAATACATAATCAGCTCTGATAATCTCTAACATTTATTCAGAGACGACACTTGGCTTCTAACTTTCAGAGTTGTTATTTTTCCCATTAGCTGTTCTTTTCATAAACTGACAAAAACTTCACTTTAATTTGACTCAGAATGAAAATAAATGAAGCCTAATGTTGATTTCCATTTGCAAACTCTGAAACTTGTTGTTGAGTTCGCGAAAATCAAAGGGACTGCAATTTATTGATCTGCAGACCTGAGCTTCATTTTCAGCCCATTTCCTGAGAATTCGTTTTCTGACATTGCCAGAAGCATATCCTTGGCAAATACACAAATGGAAAACATTACTTCTCTAAATAAGGTTCAGTTGCTGAAACTGAACGTCCTTGTCAAATGTGGCAAGAAATGCAGGCTGCGGTGCAGCTCCATTAAGCAGCCACTCTCTGCTGGGTTAAATGAGCTGGGCACTTCTGCCTCAGGCGCACTGGAAACCCAGGGTGACTGGGGCGCTCAGCTGCATCCTGATCTGTGGTCCAAAGCCTCACTCAAGGCAGGGTTTCCGCAGGAGCAGGATGTTTAAATCATACTTAGTTTATACTGTAGGTGGCGGGATTTTTATGCTTTAAACATCCTTCTATAACCCTGCATTTTCTTGCCAATAAAAATTTAAGGCACCTCATCCATCAGACAGCGTTTTATGAAAATATTCAGATGGTTCTAGAAAGACGAGTCACATCCTGATGGCGGCTGCTTTACGCCCTTGTGATTGATTTCAAACACATGTTATTTGATCTGATCGTACTTTATGTTTCTCTTCTCTTTGTCCTCCAAGTTCAATACGTTCTTAAATTAAAAAAAAAAAATTGAGAATCCTGAAAACAATAATTATAAAAAAATTTAAATAAAGGATTTACTTATAATGTCTGCCATACTAGATAGGGTCCTGTTCAGAAAGTTTTTCCTGTGCCCAGGAGAGAACATGTGACTATTACTTTGTTGTGTGGCCACAGTATTGAAATGACCTCTAGTGACTCATTGCTATTCACATACATAAACACACTTCTCAATTGTCGGCAGAGATGCTTGTTCCTGCAGTAGCCAGGGAACAGTAGAAGCGGTTAAGGGGTGAAGGATGAGAATCGGAAGAATGCCCATCCCTCATTGGGACTCAAGGACCATTATATGGGAAGGGCTGGAAGACCTTGGTCCAGACTTGGTGGCTAACTACAACGGAAGGGCCTTTTTACCAGACACAGCGTGGAAGCTGTTCATACAGTCTCAACAGTGCTTGTGACAAAGTATATGTCTTTGTTGTTGTTTAGATGTATTTATTTATTTTATGTATGCGAGTACACCATCGCTCTCTTCAGACACACCAGAAGAGGGCATCCGATCCGATCACAGATGGCTGTGAGATACCATGTGGTTGCTGGGAATTGAACCTAGGACCTCTGGAGGAGCAGCCGGTGCTCCCAACCACTGAGCCATCCCTTCAGCCCAGACAAAGTGGAAACCTTGAGTGCAGAAACTCAAGCCAGAGAAAATGCCAGGATGAGGAGGGAGGAGAAGGAGGCATGAAGTCCCGCCCCTAGCTAAGTAGCTATTAGCAACTGAGCTTCTGGAAGAGAGAGAGTTTGGCTTCTTAAGGATGTGTCAGCTTGTAGGCAGACCAGACTCCAGTGCAAGGCCATATATTCAAGAATATGTGCACGACACAAATTGATAGGAAAAAACAAAAATACCAAAAAATCAAATAATAAAAAATCAGAGGACATAAAGTTGGGTGCTTAGGTAAGATGGGGTAATCCTGGGAGTAGATGGAGGAGGGGCAAGTATGATCAAAATACATGAATAAAATTCTTAAAGAAAAATATACAATAATGAATAAAAAATAAAATAAGTCAATTCTCTCATATCCAAGGTAAGAAATATGCAGAGAGTAAATTATAGTTTTAAATCCAAGTAACTTTACTTTGAATAATTTTGATATTTATTTCAGGAATGACATATGATTTTAGTTATTAACAACTGAAAAAAATGAACAAACACAAATTTTTATATAAAACACACAAAGTCTCGGTACGTACTTTGTGAAATTGTCTACATTAAAATCTCTATTAAGACTTTGAATAGAATCACTATTTAAATTTTTGAAATTTTTGTAAGTACATTACTTAAGATATACTTTTTCATTTTGTATTCAAATATTTTCAACACTTGTTTTTACAAATTAGAGTCTGGAGAGATCGCACAGTGGTTAGAAATACTTAGTGCTCCTCTAGAGACAGTGTCTCACTATGTAGTCCTAGCTGGCCACACTAATGTGGCCCCGAAAATCAGAAATCTACCTGCCTCTGTCACACAGTTTAAGTGAAAGAAATTCAGATACACTACACTGAAAAATTCTACACTGGAAAGACCTCATATGTGTATAGAAAATTAGAGTTTATTTTCTCTCTCTCTCATACACACACACACACACACACACACACACACACACACACACACATATACACTATGGAACTCAAATTTAAAAAAATAATGTGGTAAAATAATCAACCTAAAATTCTGGTGTGTGTGTGTGTGTGTGTGTGTGTGTGTGTATGAGAGAGAGAGAGAGAGAGAGACAGAGGCAGAGAGAGAGAGAGAGAGAGAGAGAGAGAGAGAGAGAGAGAGAGAGAGAGAGAGATGGAGAGACAGGGATGTCAGTACAGAGTACAAATATGAAGACCTTGTAGGACCAAAGTGTTAAACTTTCAGAAACTCTGACTCTATGTACACTAGATCTTTAAACCACCAGCATTTAACAGGGAGGGGAAGTAGAGCATTTTGTTCAAAGGACTGGAGGGGGCTCAGTATTGACTTTTACCATTATCTGCATTTTGTTTGGATCTGTGAGAAGAGGTTTTTTAACAGTCATATTCTATCTAATATATTTCAGCTTGGAGTAAATGAATTGCTTCCTGGACAACAGAAGTTGAAGCACAGCTGAATATTCTCTCTTGTAGTAATTATGTAAAACATAGCAACTCCACAAAGCTGCTACATATCACTATTAGGGGTATGTCTAAAGAGCTTTTACATATGGTAATTAGCCTAGTGCAAGCCATTTTAATAATGGTTGTAATTACAATTATTTTCATCTAATTAATTCAAATGGGTTTTTCTCATTTTATAATTCTCTAGCATCTATCAAGTGTCTGCTTAATATTTGTAATGCTCTCTTGATTCTGTGGCTTGCCTGGGTGGTCTCTTTCCCCATCTCTTTCCCCTGTTCAGCAAAAGGCAAAAGATCTGAAGCTAAAGATTCCTATATTACAATGTGCAATAAGGATTAGAATAACTTTCTATGTGTGTTTGTCCTGCTCAGAAAAATCTTCCCTGGGAATTTATGTGCATCATTTTTAGATATTTCATGATTTTCATCCCAATCTATACATGCATGTGTGTGTGTGTGTGTGTGTGTGTGTGTGTGTGTGTGTGTGTGGTGTAATATATCATAGAAGGGGGTACAAATGTAAAGATGTCATAGGATCTGAGGGCTAAATGTTTAGAAATTCTGAATCTATGAACAATAGATTCTTTAAGCTATCAGTATTTTACAAAGATCGAAAGGAGTAGATAAAAGCACATATTCTGGATGGGAATAGGTAAGAAAGAACTCTAGATCTAGATATGTTACCTACTAAAATACTTCAAGGTCAGTCAACCATGACAGACCTCACAGTGAAATCACGACAGCACCAACCTTATCAGTAGAAGAACAGAGTAAACGTGATCAAAATTAAAAAGCAGAGATACTCCCTGCCTCCTTTGAAATAATAATGCCTTATTAATAACAGCAATTTGACTTCAGGTGATTGTGTTTCTTAATTGTTCAATAGTTTTTGCCATCATAAATCTAATTTCTACAACCATCAGAAAAGTCATGTCACATCTTCATTTGATAAAGATGTAATGATTTAAAGATATGAATACAAATCTTCCAGTCTGTGTTTTAACCAACCCAAAGCTAAGTGTGTGTATCTCAGTGTATATCTTTGATATCAATCATGGTAATAATTTGAACTTATTTTATATATACTAGCAAATCCTTTATATTACAAAATTCATTGTGTCCTGCTTATTTCTCAAGCCAGATGTTATGAAGTAAGGTGAGCTGATAAACACATATTGAGATGTCTGTCTAGCTTAGATGCTAAAACATGAAAGACCAACCCTATCGTATTTTATCCTCAAAAGAAAGATTACAACTTTACACTTCTAAGTTCTGAAAAAGAACAAGGCCAACCACATGATAAAAATCTGGATTGTGAAGGCAAATAACAGATATGTTTAAACCAGCCTTGGGAAAGGCTTTTAAAGTCACTTCCTTCATCTTAATACCACAAACACTTATTTTCAAATTCTCAATCCAGGTCTCAATTTCCCAGTCAACAGAAAACTATTTTAGAAGGAATTAATGTAAGCCAACGTTATTATCTAGATGACCCAAGCCTATGAATATTTCTTATGAATAGCGGGATCAGACTAAAGGGATAAAAATCTTAAAGAGAATCAGGTAACAGAATAACTATGGTTCATAGAAGTAGCAGCAAGAGAGACCCAAGTTGATAAAACTGCTACATAACACAAAATTAGCCCAAATCATATTTAAAGCCCACCCAAAGAGAACTGCATTTCTTTCAAATGCTCATGGCTACATCAAAGGAATTTTTAATTAACATTTTAATTATTTATTTGCTGATACAATTTTTATACCAAATCTCCAGCAGTAGTACTCAATATAGCTTAAGGACTATTTAGCACAGTAAAATAAGAGTGTTTGTCTTTCTCAGAGTACTCAATGGGTTGTATTTAATGTCTAACACGCATCTCTGAATAGCATTTTTTTTCCTTGAACTAAATATAGGTTCAGACAAATTTTGTTATTTCTAGCTAATCCCCAAATTATTGGGGGTTGTTCTTTGTAATACTTTTGTAGTAGTACTTGTAACTATCGTTTAAGTAATTTCAATTAATCTGATTGGTATGAATATCCATGACATAAAAGACCCTGGAATGCTTAATGAGTTGAACTTTCTTCCCATCAAGGAGATGGAGCAGTCTCTAAAATCCCAAATAATTTGCATCAAATAAAATGATAAAGTATGAGTGGCCCTCACGCTTGCTCGGGGGCTCTTTTATCTTGGAAAGTTCGATGTTCATTAATTAGAATGTTACCAAATACAAGACACAGGGAGAAAGGAAATTGGAGGTGGGAAGTGTGCTGTCCCCATGGCCTCTCCTTGGAGGTCCTACATTCTTCGCTCAGCTCATTAAACCTCCTTTGCAGCTGACACAGTGATGTATCTGAACTGTTTATCTTGCCCTTTGTTCTAAGATCAACCCGGGCCACTATGAATAGCTAACAGGATCTACTGAATAAATTCCTTTGCAGGTGCAGGGCTGGCAGGGGAGCATGTTTAGCTCATTTGGATGGCAGATTCTCTTCTGCCTGATGCTTTAGAACAATTCCTCCACCTCTGTGAGCTTTCCTGATATCAGTTCCCCTATTTGTCTCTTCTGCGCCTTCTCTTTGTGATGAGTAGAGGCCAATTACTTTCTCTCTCTCTCTTCTCTCTCTCTCTCTCTCTCTCTCTCTCTCTCTCTCTCTCTCTCTCTCTCTCTCTCTCTCCTCCCTCCTCAGAGGTGCCTCACTTTCCATCATTTTTCCTATCTTTGCCCTACAGGTGAGACTTTATCTCCATGTTCTAATACTTCTGTATCCTTCAACACTCCATGTAAGAAGACAGCGAGTAATCTCACTTTCTTTTTGACTGGTTTTCCACTTTCTCTGAGCATGCATTAATGTTCTTTGAAATTATTATAATTCTGCTAGCAAGCTTCATTCATAAAATATAGGAAAAAGAAAAATATAGTAGACTATCATCTGAGGCCATAGCTACTGAACTTTCTAGAAAACAACGTCTCTGAGCCATGATGATCCATCACTCGTCCATAAGCACTGTACCTTGACATGGACATGTGTCTTTCCTGTTCTTTTCCATCAGTTGGGATTGATTTGGCTTCTGTTGCTCTCTACAGAGCTGGAGATGTTACTGGAGGAGAAGACTGAAGTCTTACACAGATATCCTTGAAAATATAGTCTCAACCAAATCTAGAGCTTCTGCTAACATAAAGAAATATGAATGCCCTGTTTAAAAAAAAAGTGTATTCTAATGCCAAAGTCCTACGAGAATGAGGTAATGTGAGCCCTATCTAGTCTTCAGTGTTCTAGATGTCATAGAGGAAGCCCTGGCAAACTGCAACCCTCTGACAATCAGCAAATGGGGATTGTGAAGGTTTCCTTATATGAGTGTGCATAGCATCTTCAGGACCAGAATCAAAGTACTGAGGGGAGACTGTAGTAGCAAGATGAAGCTTTTATTCCTTGTCAAGTCCCAAATAAACCTCACAAAAGACTTTCAATCTCTTCCTCAGAGAAGTTTAGTCACTGAAGAACTGTCTGCAGAGGAATCCGGTGCTTCTGTTCTTACATTCCCTTCCTCTGCATCCCCTCCCCACCCTCTCTCTTTCTGTCCCCTCCTCTCCCCTCTCCTCCCCTACCCCTCCCCTTCCCTCCCCTCCCCTCCTCTCCTCTCCTTCCTGATTTTTGCTTTGAGAATAATTGCTCCCCATAAACTCTTGGAAACACAGAGAGAGAAATCTGTGTAACAGCCATTTGCAGATGTTGGGGAAAAGACAGTGCAGGATAACCTTCGATCTCCAAGGAAGGGTGGAAGAAACGCTGGAGCATCTTATGCTTGCCCGGGAGTGTTTCCTGGAAGCACGTTCTAGACTATACACTGGCAGAAGATACCTAAGCAAGACTTGTACCCCCAGAGCTCGTACCTCTAGCTGCATATGTAGCCAAAGATGGCCTAGTCGGCCATCACTGGGAAGAGAGGCCCCTTGGTATTACAAACATTATATGGGGAATGCCAGGGCCAAGAAGCAGGAGTGGGTGGGTAGGGGAGCAGGGCAGAGGGAGGGTATAGGGAACTTTCGGGATAGCATTTGAAATGTATATAAAGAAAATATCTAATAATAGTAAAAAAAAAAAAAGACTTGTCAATTAGTGAGGTAGAGACACGAACATCAAAACCACGTAGGGAGAGCTGAAATGAACAACATTTTCAGAGCAGTGACAAACAAGGAGAGAGTTGTTTAGATAATACGTTCCAGACGTTTCCATGCAGGTTTCCTGGAGTCTTTGGCTGAAAAGTGAATACGGGATGATATTCTAAGAAATGTTGCAAAGACTGCCTGCCGGTGAAATTCAGTTCCTAGGGGAGACTCAGTAACTGGAAGACACTTCTAAGTTCCAAGCACTGAGGAACAAACAGAGCGCTCTGCACACACATGACCATTTCCACTTCATAGTCAAACTTTGGAAGGGAGATTATTTCAAAACATAATGGGGATAACACTCATGTATTTAGTATTCCATCTCTGTTGAGACCCCAATTTCCAGGCCACAGTGAGAGCCGGAAGCTTTCTACTAACCCTCAAGTCTCTCAAGGATTTATAAACAATATGGTATGAACTCTGAAAAGCCAGAGGTTACTTCCATTACCCCCAATACACCTCATCCTCCTTTCAGAATTATTTGCTTTAATGAACCCAAAATCTGAACAAACAAAAGTCCAGGATTTGTTTTGCTTATGGTTGGCTGTTCTTCTGCCTTAAATCCACCTCATGGATTCTGAGGGTACAATGCTGGGCTCCTTGGCTTTGTTATTTTTTTTTAATGTTCATTTTAATGATAGAGGAGATACACATAATTATAACATCAGCAAGAACTAAACGCAAATTAGCTTCAGAACAAATGAAACTTTGAGTCAGTATCTGCATCATATTATCAACCACATGTACTTAACCATCAAGTATTATAGGTAGCGTTTATTTCAACATGAAATCTAAATTTCACATTGCTATGAGAATCGATCATTTAATCCAGTGTAAACTCCTGGCCTTCAGTTTGCTTTAATTAGTTTATTGTCATGCTTAAACAAGATTCAAGTATTTAAAGAGCCGGAGGTACAGCTGAGATTAACCTTGATCTGACCCATTGAAGCACTTGGGGCACAGCAGTAATTATATTCAACAAAGTATTTTTTAATTAAGCAAGAAATGAAGAATGATTACTATTTTACAGTGTGGCACTGGAGATAATTTTCTTATTAAACAGAGGAAGAGAGTCAATCCAGATATAGTATGAACAGCCTTGCTTATCTGTGGTGAGGCCATTTGACCAAACAGGAGATAAGGTACCTACCTGGATGTGAGGGTTCTCTACCACACAGAGGATTCTCTACTCAGTTCCAGAAATGTTTGTCTGAACCAGTTTGAAGTCTTTCAGGGCAAAAGCAAATATTAAATAGAACAGACTTGCACAAGTCAGGTATAGAAATCCATAACGGCAATCAAGAGTCTCTGTATATATTTCTATACTTGTTCAGATAAATATGGTATTATTATATATTATTGTGATTTATATGATTGTTTTATATATCATATACAATAAATATGTAACATAATGTATAGCATGTAATATATAATATATGACATATAACATAATTTATAATATTATATATCACAATATTATTCAAAGAAAAAAGGTCAGGGAAGAAACTGGAAGAAAGGAATTTGGTAGGAGCAAAAGGAAGAAAAGGGGCAGGGCAAACAGATGTAATTATATCTAATTAAATATATAAAACTGAAAAAGTTATAAATAAAATGGGCCAGTAATATGCATCATGCTTTCCCCTTCAGTATAGGTAATATTTTTTTATAAAGGATATAATGCTAAAAACGCAAATATTTACTGAGTTCCTTCAATATGCACAGTTTTCAAAGAGAGAAATCATCCTCTTGTATTAAAGAACACAGAGAGCAGGACAGAGTAAGGTGAGGAGCATGGACTTCACTTGCAGTCTATAAGACTTCTAATAATTGTTTTGTTTTCGTTATTAGAGGTTATGCATTGCATAAAATAAATATTTTTTTCATATGAATATATGTACTTACTATATATTGACAGATGTGTTTAAGGGAGGTTATCAGATCAACTGTGTTGATAATGGGGTACTACAATTTATGTCAAGGTAATGCATAATCTTTATTATCTGCATAATTTGGTAAAAGAATGAAACCCTATCACTTCAGATATTATTTGTACATAGTTCAATCAATAGATGTATAACATGGGATTATTTTTAATAAATGTTGCTATGACTATTCCTATGGGAAAGCAGAATCTGCACAGAGCTCTTCAGACCTTAATTCTGACATAATTACTTATATGTGCAAATACATAGAGAAGTTTAGCCACACGGTTAGGCAGCTAATTGCGTTGAAAATACAATTGCCTGCACATAGGATAATCGTGCCCCTAGGGTGCACACTTCTGCTTCAGAACTATTTTTAAGCCCTCAGGAGTTTCAGCTACCTCTTGACTCTTGGAAAACAATATCAAAACCCAGACAACTAGATGGTTCTGTGCATCTGTTTCATAGCCACAACATTAAATTTGATTGCAAAACAACAGCGAGAGATTAAAAGTTGGAAAGTCGACGACTGTGAACGTGACAAATGGCAGTGCTTGTGCCATCAATTTTCCATCTATAAGGTGAGTAATTGAGTCACATCAGGATCTGATGCTCTTCACAGTAGGAAAGTAGGCGTTCGTTGAGAATTCTACCCTTGTTAATCAGTTTTAGTTCCCACTGTCATTCTGGATCAAGGAGTAGCTTTGAAACATGGAAAAGGACCTAAAGTTTGAAAATATTGGTCCCCATTCGTGATAAAAGACACACACAAAAGCCATAAAACAACAAGGAATAAAGAATTGTTCTCCTAGAGGAAGAATACCCCCTTGAATTTTTTAATAGTGGCAGTACAGATTTCTTCTTTCAAGTCAACCATCATGTTATATCAATTTTCCTGGTTTTATTAACACATGTTCCTATATTCAAGCTTCAATATGTTTTGCTCGTGATTAAGAAGGTGTTTACTCCTTTCATGGGTATTTTGTTCCCTATTCTAAGGAGGTACGAAGTATCCACCCATTGGTCTTCCCTCTTCTTGATTTTTATTTTTTTGTGTGTGTTTTGCAAATTGTATCTTGGGTGTTGTATGTTTCTGGGCTAATATCCACTTATCAGTGAGTGCATATCTAATGACTTCTTTTGTGATTGGGTTACTTCACTCAGGATGATACCCTCCAGGTCTATCCATTTGTCCAAGAATTTCATAAATTCATTGTTTTTAGTAGCCGAGTAGTACTCCATTGTGTAAATGTACCACATTTTCTGTATCCATTCTTCTGTTGAGGGACATCTAGGTTCTTTCCAGCTTCTGGCTATTATAAATAAGGCTGCTATGAACATCACTGGGAAGAGAGGCCCCTTGGTATTGCAAACTTTATATGCCCCAGTACAGGGGAATGCCAGGGCCAAGAGGCAGGAGTGGGTGGGTAGGGGAGCAGGGGGGGGGTATAGGGAACTTTCGGGATAGCATTTGAAATTTAAAATGTATATAAAGAAAGTATCTAATTAAAAAAAGAAGACAGAAAACAAGAAGGTGTTTACAAGGAAAATATTAAGGGATTTGAAGACAGTTTTAAAAGCATAATTCTTAAAATTTTACCTAGAACAATTGGCCAGATTTTATGTTTTTATGACTCGATTATAAATAGCAGGGCTTCCATTCATTTGGCTATATCCTGATACATTGGGCTTCCATTCATTTGGCTATATCCTGATCCATTGTTTAACTAAATTTTCTTTCTAAAAATATTCTGGGCATAACGACATTTTGTAATTTGGGTATGCTAGTCCTGGTTGTTTCTAAATATTGTTCTATAGGAAAGAAAAATGTTCTAATTGCTAGCTTAGGAGAAAGGACTTCAAATGTCAAAAACAAAATTCTTTCAAACAAGAAAATGTCAACGACGGGACTCCAAGATCACCTTCTCTGTCAGCAGTTGTCCTACAGTTGGCACTGCCACATGCTGATGGCATTCCACTCTCATAGGCATACTCAGTGGAGGTGATTCATTTGTCAGATTACTGCCTGGAAGAAGAATTCTTACCCTTTAAATTTGAATGAAGATATTAACCGTCTATCTATAGGCTCACTAGTGTTCCGTGGTATTCCAATAGATTTCAATCTATTATCCTTACTTCTTCTCACAACAAAGTTTTATAATAAATATTATTAGCATTTGATAAATAAGAAGGCATATTGCTGTGCTATTAATTGGAGTTAATGAAGCAGATATGTGATTCAAAATCAGGAGATCATAATTTTCCAGTATTTTTAGGTTAAGTGTTATCAAGGAACAGCAAGGACACACCTTTGGCATCCAGAAGACTACCTGGATGTTACGCTCTCACTCCCTGCTACCATAATGAGTGATTACAGAACCTTGTCATTTCAAACTCTTTACAAACTAGAAAGTATGTCAATTTTCCTTCTATTATCAATGCAGCTTGGATGAGTTCTCTGTGCAAGAGTCTTGGTGATCATAATTGTCTTTTCTGGGGCTTAATGCTTATTTCATATATACTATATATTATGACTGGGAGATAGATACATAGTTAATGAAGTCACTAGGGAGAGAAATCCCAAGATCTGCCCACTGCCAGCTGCCAATGGTGGAGGTACCAGTCTCCATTCTCATGGTAAAACATCAAAGAATATTAGGTAAGGCGGTCTTTCTCAAGTAGTGGCAGAAAAAGAAGGGTCAAGTCATATTTCTTCTTTGATTTGTTTTACATAAACAGTAATCAGTGGATCGAATGATGCCTGAGCACAATGAGGACTAACCATTATCTTTGCAGTACTGATTCAAATGCTAATGTCATCTAGAAATACTCTCTCAGGCAACCTGTACATAATGCTTATTCTGGTCAGATTATTGACTACACAAGTGGATACTTAACTTTCACAGGCTGCCATCAAATGCAATACATAGTCCTACACTGAGCACACCAGTCTTCATTTTCCTTAGTGAGCATAAGGACTGACCATAACTTCTTACCCTGTCTTACTCAAAAATTAGTCAAATACTTTTTTTATATCTAACTTCCAAACCCTTGATTGTAAGAAAAGAATCTTTAAAGGAATATATGGAACATAATCTCCCTTACTAAGAGTTACCATGGAGTTCAGGAACATCAGCCACCAGTATCTCATAGGCACATTCTAGTTGCCCAACGAGGCTTCTGTAGTTTGATACTGTCAGCTATACAAATGAATGCTTGTTGCTTGTGGATATGAAAATTAATGTGCAAGTGTTTCTGTAGGTGTGTATGTATATGTGTTTGCATGTGATACGGAGGCCAGAGTTCAATGTCTGATGTTTCTATCAATTGCTCTCCACCTAAGTTTTTGAGACAAGGTCTCTCATTGAACCTAGAAGTTAGGGATACAGTTGTTTCTGCACTCTGCGCCCCCTCCCACAGCAGAACTGCAGTTGTACATGTGTGCCCAGATTTTCATAGATGATAAAGACCTGAACTCAAATCTTTTTAATTTTCAGGCAGGGATTTTATTTATTTATTTATCTATTTATTAAAAAAACAACTTTTCTATTTTTAAGACTATAATATAATCATAACAATTTTCCTTTCCTTTCTTCTGTTGAAATCACCCTAATTGCCCCTCCTTGCTGTCTTCAAAATTCATGGCCTCCTTTATTTAATAGTTATTTGTTATAGCACACACACACACACACACACACACACACACACACACACACGCATAAGTATATTCACATATTGCTAAATATAACCTGCTTGGTCTGTGTAATATTACTTGTATGTATATTTTCAGCGCTGATTATTTGCTATTGAATAACCACATTCTTTTTCAACTTGAAAACTATTTTGTTTACTTTTTTAATCTTTCAGAAACATCATGTATTTTTTCTTTCAAGTAGATTAAGTTCCCAAAAATTAATTCCAAGCTCATTCAAACCCAGTACAGCCAGCATTGGAGAGGGACAGACTTAATTGATTTGAAAAGGTATGCCCTCTCAACAATGATTCCCAAGCATGGTCAGGGTTTTCACAACCCTTGAGAGCTATCAGGAGATCTAGAAATGTGGTCAATATTCATATGAACAAAAAGATATTATTTGCCTTCTTCATTATGAAAGTACCAGGAGGTAACTGTAGACATTTAAAATGAGAAACAATGTAGTGTACTGATAACAGAAACAGCTATTATTCTTTTGCCTTTGAGTAAAATATGAAATAGATTTATACTCTAAAAGAAAAAAGAGCTTTTCTCCCTAAATTATTTTATTTCTAAGACTATTTATTTTCCACAAAGGTACTGTTTGCTTATAATGAAACACATGGGTGAAATTTGTTTTTGAATGTTTCATTTTGTGAGCTAAGTTTAAGGTAGGTGTCCTAGGCTGTATAAACTCCTAATCTTTCTCCCTTGGACCTACTGAGTGCTAAGATCACTGGCAAGGGCCAGCACAAGGGGATAATGTGTGGTTACTGTATGGTTTTAAATAAGTGAAAAGAAGTGTTTTACTTTTAAAATGTTCCCTTCCTTTTTATTGTCTTAAAAAACAAAAACAAAAACAATGTCCTGTGTATCCCTGGCTTGCCTAGAACTCACTATGTAAATCACAAAGGTCTCCAATCCCAATGATCTGCCTGTCTCTGCCTCCTAAGTGTTAAGATTAAATGCACATACCACCATGCAAAGCAAAGTTCTCAGCTGTAACCCTCAAATACAATACATATTATTAAACCAAATCTATACAAAGAAAGCTGTTGGAGGTTCCAGGAACAAGAACTTTTGAAAATTACAGCTTTTCATATCTTCTGAAATGAAAGACGTGCTCAACTTCCTACCAAGGAAAGCAACTCTTGTACATTAAGGTTTTTATCAGCTAGGCACTTAATTGTCCACATGTAGTCTAGCCCTCCCCAGCACTGTCAATTCTGCAAGGCACTGTCTTTGCTGGCCTGGGCCTGTTATGTTGCTGTATAATTTATACTGACCTCAAATCACAGAATCCTCCTGCTGTCAACCTTCTGAGTCCTAGGGTTATAGGTGTGTGTCAGCACACTCATGCCTGTTGGGTTCTCTAGTTCAGAAGTGTCTGGATTATAGTCAAAGGGAACCCCAAGGATAAGAGTACACAAACTTCAAACTCTTAGTATGTATACTTTTCTATCTGAAAAATGCAAACAGTTGAGACCCAAGCACATGAGCACAGGGGCAGCAACATTGTGTCATAAGGCAATATATAATAAAACCTCAATGGGATATCATTTCTTACTCACTAGATGGCCCTAATAAATTAACAAGAAAGTAGAAACGTTTTTCAAGAATGTAAAAAAATAAAGACAACACATATGTATCCCTCTTCTTTTTTTTTTTTTAAAGATTTATTTATTTATTGTATGTAAGTACATTGTAGCTGTCTTCAGACACTCCAGAAGAAGGAGTCAGATCTCATTATGGATGGTTGTGAGCCACCATGTGGTTGCTGGGATTTTAACTCTGGACCTTCGGAAGAGCAGTCGGGTGCTCTTACCCACTGAGCCATCTCACCAGCCCATGTATCCCTCTTCTAAGAATGAGAAATGGTGATACAGAACATAGCCTGGTAATTCTCTACCTAGTTCTATGTTTCAATCACCATAGGATTCAACTTCTCAGGTAAATGACCAAGACACACAGAGAGTAAAATGCTCAGAGAGAATTTGCATACAAACTACAATAACAGAATCATTCCTAACAGCCTCCAAGTAAAGAAAAAAATCACAAATTTTTATCAGCTGACAAATGGATGAATAAATAGGAACATATGCATGCAATGAAGTATTATGTAGTGGTCAAAAATTATCTGCTGCATGTGATCACATGGATGATTCTTGAAAACGCCTCGCTAATCCATAGATGTCAAGCCACAGAGGACAGCATATCACATAATCCCATTATCTAAAATGTCTTTAAAAGTTAATTTTAAATTTATTAAAATTAGGCAGCCTTTGCCTGGGGATGAGATGGAATTGGGATCAACAGTGTTATTGGTGTCATAAAAATGTACGAAACCCAGTTTTATGGTAATAGTTGCAATGCTCCATAAATATAGTAAACTTATGGGTTTGTGCATATTAAGTAAATGAATGTGATATTAGCAAATGAATCTCCATAAACAACCCTTTAAATGTTGCCACACTTTAATGACACTTAGAAAAGTATCTTCTCGCCTATTGCTGAAGGGAGATAAGGTAGTGAAATATCAACCTAGTAGACCGATGAGATCAAAATAAAATACATAACACAGAAATTAAAACTTTTAAAACAGTTATGAGCGAAATATATGAAAACAAGATTAAGAAATACTGACTCATTTTAATGAGTACTGAGTTACTTGATGAACATTAGAAAGATGCTTTAAAGGGAGTCTTAGATATGGCTATTCATGAAGATTTCTGAGAGACTATTTAAATTAGCTCATACTTTATTTTCATTACTTAAGGTAGGCTTTTAGCTGAAGGCATCAGTGAGGTATAGCACTTTTTGAACTGAGCCCCTGGAATGTCATGGTAGGTGAGCCAGCCTGGACTTCTCTGTTCATCATTACACATTCTTAGAACCTCATCAACACCAGAACTCACAACAGCTTCTGTTGGCCCTGATGAAAACATAGGATGCACTTTTTGTGTAGGTAGAATGAAATGGAGCAACTGCATGTGAAATACAGACCTCCTTGAATAGGAAACAAAGCTCAGTGGTTAGACCTAATCTCTATCGTTAGTTGAATCAATTGACCCACAAAGGAATCCCTGAGAGATGAGAAATAGCATAAGGAATATAGTTATTAAAAGAATAGTGATTAAAAGTAATGTATATCAAAGTGAAAGAGGGAAATAATAAAAACACATTCTAGTTTAATATTTACATTATAAATAGGAAACTGTTGTATCCCTTCACAGTCTCTTATAGAGCGGGTAGGAAGGGCTGGGTGTGTAGTTCCATGATAAAGGATTTAGCTATCCTGTACAAGGTCCCAAGTTCAATCCCAGTTCTAGGGTTGGGCCGGGGAGCTTGAGTCACCAAAGATATTAGAATAAACAAGTTTGATTCTCTCCTTTGATCCGAATGGAAAATAGGGGAGAGAAAGCAACAACTAAAGGCAAAACAAAGTGACAAAGGAAAAGTTACAAGAAAGATTTCAGAAGGTCAGCCAAGATCCATTCTAGCCTGGCTTTCTTTTTCTAATCTTGGAGTTCTATTTGCCTCCAGAGACAGTGCCAGGGACCTCATCCTGCTTCTGGAGAGCCAACTAGTATCCCAACTCTGATTCTTTATCTAGAGAAAAGGGGATGTGTATCTGTGTCTGTGTCTGTGTCTGTGTCTGTGTCTGTGTCTGTGTCTGTGTCTGTGTCTGTGTCTGTCTGTGTCTGTGTCTGTGTCTGTGTCTGTGTCTGTGTCTGTGTCTGTGTCTTTGTCTGTGTCTGTGTCTATCTGTATCTGTATCTGTATTTATCTGTATCTGTATCTGTATCTGTATCTGTATCATCTATCTGTATACTTAAACACACAAACAACAACAACAACAAAACTCAATGTTCCAAGGTTCCAGAATCAATTGTATCTTATAAGTATTCCAGCTAGAGCGTGAGCTAAATCCAACAAGAGGCTTCTTATAAGATCAAAGCACTATGTTCTACTTCATTCCAATTACTTGGGTTCTCTGCACTACACTTTGGGTGAGTCTCTTAGCTTGTTGTTCTAGGCCATTGTGGATATGTCTTGTTGGAGTCTTATGGATTTCACACTTGATTTACCTGATGACTTGAACCTTACAAACTCCAGTTACCTTGAACGTTCATGTAACTTTGTAGCTGAAATTTAGTTCACTAAGACTGACTATGGCATGTCTATTATATCCTCTCTGTACAATACCAGATCATACTTGAGGTCTCTTTAATGGGCAAACGAATGAACATTAAGTTAATCGATGTGGTCATGCCAGCATCCTCCCAACACTCACGGCCACTATCAAGGATATATCTCTGAAGCACAAACATGCTCATTGATGGATTGCCAGTTTCTGTTTGGAAACAAAAAACACCTTAGCAACCATCAAATTTCTTTATGTCCCCATTCTAGTAAATTAAAAGCTATCAAAACGGCACACATTTTGAAAGTTTATAATATGCAAATGAGCTGTCTTCTTGCCACCATGTAACTTGAGATAATAAAAAACTTTGGAAATAAATTCCGTGGAAACTAAACCTGGTATCTGTGGGTGTCAGAGGCTATTTTGACTAAGCTCATTTCAAACTGTAATAGCAGCAAAAATTAAGCCATTAAAGTTACGAATAAAAGAGCATTGTTGGTTCAAAGAAGAACTAGGTCTAATTGGATACACATATGCCTGCTAGCCTGTATATCTTAAGTGTGTGGCTCATCAGTAGTTATTACTAAAGTTGCCAGAAATAATGGCTGTAGTAAATTACATTTCTAGACTTCATTTTCCACAAATTTCTTTGGGGTTATCTTCCTAAATGAGTCATGGAATGAAATCTAAGAAAAATATAAACACAGGGACTTAGAAATATATTTGTTCTTTGGCTATTACCTTCTCATGCTTGCTACCGTGAGGATGTATGCATAAAAGAAATGCATAAATGATCAATAAAATGAAACATTTTCCATTTCCCATATCAATTTACAGAATTCAATGCTCTTCTGAATAAAAGTAAATTTTCAACAATACACCAACCCTTTCAAAGAACTTGGGAATAGATGAAGGTCAATCTTGCGCGCACTCAACTGGCCAGGAAGAACGACGCTGCTACAGGATCCTTCTGCACACGTTTATTCAGTCCTGTTTCTTCTTTCTCTATATTTCCCTTGTTTATATCTCCCTTGTTTATATCTCTCCCTTGTTTATATCTCCCTTGTTTATATCTCCCCCAAACCCTGGGCCTCTCACTCCTTTTATACTCTCTCTCATCCACGCACTGCAGGCCACGCCCCCTCGCCAGTCACGAGGCTTCAGCTAATCAGGGCAGCAGGGGCAAATCTCCACCAAATTGGATTCACCTGTATCCTGGTACACCTGCGCAGCACTCAAGATGTTTGTGTCTTATATGAGGAAGTCAGGTGCAAGTCATATGACTTAGCTGCAGTCCCTGGCGCCTTTGGGACTGCCGCCACACCCGCTCCCCACAATTCCCCCTTTTTTCTTTTTTGGCAGAGAGAATGTCTGTAGAAAGCCCCCCGCAGCCATGTCCCTTACCCGTCCTTGGGTGACAAACAGCATTGGTTTGATCCCTGTCTTAGGTTGGTGACATGCCCAGGGAGTCTTATCACTGACTACCTCTCAATCATGCCAAGCCACTCCTGGGGAGATTGTGTTTTGCTTGCGGCAGGTGCATCAAAAGGCCAGGATGTTGATTAATCTATGGCCAGATCTTAATTGCTGCAAGCAAGCCTCATGGGTGAAGGTAGAGGTCTGATCCCCAGTGTGCAAGCATAGGGGCCCTACACAAAACCATCCCTTAGGCTCATCACCCAGAGAGGTCTTGGCCAGCTCCCGTGTCGTTTTTCCTGGGGGAAGGGAGCTAGGACACTGAACCTTCATGCAATCAGACATGCCTTCCACAGGATGCCAACAGCAAGCTATCCTCTGTGCAGTGCTTAGCCTCGCACCCCACGGCATAACGCAGCATAATTTCTTTTAGAGCGGCAAACCGAATCTGAGGAGATTGTCCCGCCTCCACTGCAGCAAAAGCCTATGCTACCATGGCGAAAGTGCGGGCCGCACACTCTGCACCTAACACATGTGCCAAACACAAAACACACACACACGATAACAAGCATACATCCCAGGGCTCTCATCCCCGCTCATCTTCCCTGAAGCAAGGGATAGATAGCCAGAGGGGCTATTTCTTTAAGGGGAATTCAGGGATCAAAAAGCGTGGAAAAATTTGAACATCATGTCGAGCTGGTATCGGCTTCTGGAACACCGAAAGGATCTCTCATCTCGGCTCCATCCTTTGTGCTTGTGGGATCATCCACCACATCCACAGGGGCAACTGGATCAGGACGCTCATTCTTGCAGCGTCTCACCAATCTCTCCAGCACCCAAAGAGTTTCTGTCTGGTCCTGTGGAAACACAAACAGACCCTCTCGCCCACATCAACACCTGATCTGGTCGATCCTCTCCAAATCTCCAGACAGAAGGTCCACCTACAGGTGGCTGCTGAGGAGGCATAGGGAGAGGACGCAGAAGCCAATTCGCCTTCCTCCTCCGCCTCAGCTCTTTTATTTTGTCCTTTCTGTCCACCTGATAACACTGTGTCTCCTTTCTTTTTCCTTTTTCTTTTTAAGCCCTTCTCTTCCGACATACTTTCTTGTTGCTCTATAAGGATTTTCTGACCTGTCTTGACTGCCTCTTGATTCAAACAGTAACAGAGTCCATATATCAGAACAAACAAGACCAAAACTATCAGACCTACCCACAAAGGGTCAATGGGAGAAAAAGCATAACTACACAGCGAGGATCTATTGATCACTACACTGAGGTTATCATAGTTCCTTAACTTGTCCCCAAACCAGGAACCTTAACTTGTCCCAAAACCAGGAACCTTATCGTTACTTTGTGCCTCCTTCCTGGCAACTTTATACTCACCTCTATTTTATCCGAGGTCCTTCCCAAACTCCTGGGTTACTTTGTGCCTACTTCTTGGCAACTTTATGCTCACCTCTATTTTATCCGAGGTCCTTCCCAAACTCCTGGGGTCGCAAGTTTCACTCACCGTGAACTTACGCTGCTGGCAACCACTGACTGCTGAAAGTTCTGAACTCGGTGGGGGAGTCGGTTCCCCGTACGGGCCACCAATTGTCGCGCCCGCTCTCGACCAGCAAGAACGACGCGACCACCAGTCCTTCTAACAGCAGTTTACTCCGTCCTCATCTTTCTTCTTTCTCTTCATCAGTACCGTTCCCCAGCTGAAGAGTTCTGAATCCACGCCGGATCCTTCTCAACAGTCTGTTTTACAGGAACCTTTATTAACCCCTTCTTCCCCGTTATGCAGTTCTGAATCCTCCCTGTAGCAGGGGGTCTTCGCTCTTGCCTGAAGATGTTTCTTGTCCCGGGTTTCAGCACCACTTCTTGCGCGCACTCAACTGGCCAGGAAGAACGACGCTGCTACAGGATCCTTCTGCACACGTTTATTCAGTCCTGTTTCTTCTCTATATTTCCCTTGTTTATATCTCCCTTGTTTATATCTCTCCCTTGTTTATATCTCCCTTGTTTATATCTCCCCCAAACCCTGGGCCTCTCACTCCTTTTATACTCTCTCTCATCCACGCACTGCATGCCACGCCCCCTCGCCAGTCACGAGGCTTCAGCTAATCAGGGCAGCAGGGGCAAATCTCCACCAAATTGGATTCACCTGTATCCTGGTACACCTGCGCAGCACTCAAGATGTTTGTGTCTTATATGAGGAAGTCAGGTGCAAGTCATATGACTTAGCTGCAGTCCCTGGCGCCTTTGGGACTGCCGCCACACCCGCTCCCCACAGGTCAACATTGAGTTTGAATGCTAGTCATATTGAACACACATATTGACACATAAATACAAGCACACACATAATCACGCACAAACACACAAACATAAACACACATATATATGTACACATACTATCTTCATAATATATGTGTTACTCATTTTTATAAATTTATTTCAGTAATAAGAACCTATAGGTAAAAGCATAAAATATAACTTAGTCATGACCCGAGCCTCTAAGAACCAAAGTAAAACACTACTCAATTTGATCTGTTATATCAGCAAGTGATAGTACTTATTCAGGTTCAAGAACATTCTAAGTAGTATGGGACTAATTGCTCTAAGTGTGCTGTATCCAAGGCTGAGATCATGTCATGCTAATGTTCTTCAGAACACACCAAAATGCCTGCAGAAACCAGCCAATATAAGATTAACTTCCACACCTCATCAAAGAATCTCTTTTGTGTAGTAGATAGTGTCTACTTCAGAGATCCACAACTCGTCAAAATACAGAGGAATTGGCCAACTTTGACATGTAAAATACAATCACTACACCAATGGTCCAGGGAACTTTGAAGGAATAAGAATGGGTAGATTGTAAGACTCAGATACCCAAGATGTCTGTTGTTAGATGGCGCCTTCTACATTTGATAGGGAAGCTACATCTACGACATTTCAACAATATGGTTGCCTAAATGAGACGTGAATATTGACTATACCAGACAAAAAGGCTCCTGCTAGACAAAGCACTACAGGGATTCAGTATCTGCTAAGGGAAAGTGAATAACTTCCAACCCAAGTTGTGAGCCCTAAATATATGCACATATGAGCAATATTAAATATTGTATGTGTCATATAAAATAGTAAATACAGAACAGAAAGACCTATGGGACCCCGGAGGTGTTAGATCAGGGACATAAAAGAGTGAAGTAATGTAAATATATTATAATCATGCATGAAACTATGAAAAACAAATTCAACTAAAAATGAATATATCAATTGACATACTCACATAGAAGAGGGGGTGCTCTGAAGACCCCAAACCTCAAGAAAGAACTACAAGCTAAGTAACTAAGCGATATACTGAGGGCAGGAGAAACAGTTCTCTCCAGAGAAGACCTCCAATTGGTTATCCAGTATCAAATGGTTAGCCCTGAAGTCATATACATACAAGTTGCATTATACAGGCTGAGCAGGTTGTATTTATATATTAAGAAATGTGTATAGAAAAATAGGCCATGAATTCAGTAGAGAAGGAATTAAGAGTTATAAGGGAATAGCTGAAAGGAGGAAAGAGAAGGGGAGATGATAATAACGAAACTTTAAACAAAGAATTGATAAATAAAACCGATGGGGGGGGGGAAACATTGGGAACACAAAAATTCTTTTACCCAAACATCTTAAAAATAAGCATATTTATGAATGACACTAAAATACACGTTTAAAATATTTTTATGAAGGAAAATATCACCATTTTCACAGACAACCACTACTTAAAATGTGATGTTGTGCAAAGCTCATAAAATAAGTTATCGGTTGCTTGCTTTGTCACTAACTAGAGCTTCTTGTCCTAACCATTTATTTTAAACATCTACAGGAGAAGAGATCAATTCTATGTGCTACACATTGGTCACATGGTTTACTAACATTTTGAATGTACCAACAAAACTGAGCATGCTTGGACTTGTGATGATAGAAGTTATGGAATAGGATGTTTCTTCTTCTTGCTCAATATTCTGGACTCATTATTCATGATTCAATACTACTGGGATGATATTAATTTTCCTATTTTACTTGTGGTGGGACCATTGTGTATAAAAGTTTTAAAAGGTCTTTAAAAAGTTGCTGACTGGAAAGTGTCAGTGTGATGATGATATTACTATTTTATTATTCTGTGAAATTCTCATACTAAGCTTACCGCGAGCTTGCTGCTTTGAGTTGAAAATGCTCAGGTATTATGCCAGCAAGATGCTCCATGACTGTAAGCCAAGCATTCTGCCCGTTGAAGCAGAGGGACCCTGAATATGAAGTCATCCTGGGCTACATTAGTGAGGCTGTGTTAGAATTTGGAGTCAGAGAAGCCCGCTAAATCTGCATATTTAGTACTTTCTCAGCCTTCTGTGGTGCTATTCTTGTGTATAGTTTTGAGTACTGCAAATTTTTGAAACTCAAAGGAAAACTGTAATAAAAATAAGTTAGCTTCTGTTACACTTCTCCCAAACCCAGTCCTCCTGTTAAACAAAACACATAAAGCAAATGAGTCCTGTGGCAGGAAGCAATGTTTCAACAGAGTATCATCCATCAGTTCAAGGACCATGCAGAGCTGAATGAGATTAAAAGCAAACCCTCGTTCAGTCTAGCCTCTGGTGACTCTACAGCTCTGACAGGAGCACATCCCTTTCTAAGATTCCGAGAAGACCCGGTTAAGTCATGCCTGACATTTTGGCCCATGAAACCATCAGATATTGTTGTAACATCACAACGTTAGCAAAGGGCGGTGAAGATACCTGGGAAGCAGAGGAGATCGGCAGGTAGTGTGGCAGGGAGGAAAGAAAACCTTCAAACGCAATCCCAGACTACATAACACTTCTGCCCTTTGTTTAGTAACAGTTGCAACTGTAAGAGACTGTGTTTGCAAAAATGGTCCTTAAAGACGACTGGTTTTGTGAGAAAAATACCTTTGGGGTTTAAGGTGACAAGTGTCACTTATGCAGTAATTTTTCCCCTACAATGTCTTTTAAAACATGGTAATTCCATGGTCATAAGGAAACGACTGCAGTGAATTGGAAACAGCCAACAGAGAAAGCGTGAGAGGACAATGACCAACATTTTTCTGTTCCCCAAGGAGGCTATTTTCTTTGCAGGAGCAACGTGAGACATTAGTGGCAGGGACTGTGTTATTATGCAGTGGAATTATTCAATGGTTTTATCATGAATAGAATAGTTGTAGGGAGGAAGCAGCTCATCACGGTTGAGAACATACTGTCTGAGCCACTGCTCTCTCCTCCTCTCTTTGAAAAGCTTCTTCTTTTGTGAAGTGCCTCAATTGTCTCCATTATAAATATTATGGGCTTCCGTACTAAAAGGTCTAAAGGGGGACAGTGGACACAAGGACCATGTGGGGAGACTTCAGAGCAGAAGGCAGGAAGGGAGCCCACAGCCTTCCAGCCTTTCTAGCTACACTATTAAAGAAACATTCTATAGCTATAAGGAAAAGAGGTATTGTAATATAACCATGATGAAACAGATCCTCGCTCTGATGAAGAAGGCCAGGACCATGAACGTAAAAATTAATCCATGCTGGCAAGCATCTGGGAATAAATTCTTACCACTGTTGGTAGGAATGTAAGTTAATGCAGACATCATTTAAAAAACCACTACCCAGCCCATGTCTATGGACTCTAGAGAGATTAGTACGCATCAGCTGATGAATGGATGGATTGAGAAAAAAAAAGATGCTGCACCTGTAAATAATGGACTTTTCATCTGTGAAAGAGGATGGCCCCCTGCTTTGATGGAATTGGGAATGTAGTGTTGGGGGTAATACAGAAGGACAACTACCATACGATGTCACGCACATGTAGAATCTATGAGCATTGATGGGATAGAAGGTTAAGGTGGAGGCTGGGGAGTGTAGAATGGAGAATTGGGAAAGGGGACAGAGAAACCATACTCGAAGGTTATAGTGTCTAGCTAGCGACTCTAGCTAACAATTATATGTGTATAATCTAAAAATACTTAAATGCTCTCATCTAAGAAGAGATAAATTATGAAAGAGATATTTATCTAGCTCAATTTAAATATTATCTAACACATCCATATGAAAAAAAACACAGGGCACAACACTAACATATTTCTCTTTGGAGTTTTATATTGGTATAAATGAAAGTTTTGCCCAAAGGAAACAATTAAGGTATTTTGGGAACAAAACACCCATGGAAGGAGTTACAGAGACAAAGTTTGGAGCTGAGACGAAAGGATGGACCATCTAGAGACTGTCATATCCAGGGATCCACCCCATAATCAGCTTCCAAACGCTGACACCATTGCATACACTAGCAAGATTTTATCGAAAGGACCCAGATGTAGCTGTCTCTTGGGAGACTATGCCGGGGCCTAGCAAACACAGAAGTGGATGCTCACAGTCAGCTATTGGATGGATCACAGGACTCCCAATGGAGGAGCTAAAGAAAGTACCCAAGGAGCTAAAGGGATCTGCAACCCTATAGGTGGAGCAACATTATGAACTAACCAGTACCCCGGAGCCCTTGACTCTAGCTGCATATGTATCAAAAGATGGCCTAGTCGGCCATCACTGGAAAGAGAGGCCCATTGGACACGCAAACTGTATATGCCCCAGTACAGGGGAACGCCAGGGCCAAAAAAAAAATAGGAATGGGTGGGTAGGGAAGTGGGGGGGAGGGTATGGGGGACTTTTGCGATAGCATTGGAAATGTAATTGAGGAAAATATGTAATAAAAATATTAAAAAATATTATATACATATAAAATTATGTATATATATGCATATGTGTTTATATGGAATATATACATATGTATATATATGAAAATATTTATCAGGGCAAATACAGGAGAAATATTTCTTGCCTCTGGGGGTTAGCAAATGGAAATAACTTCAAAAGAATTCTAGAAAAATGCTAAGGAAGAAATTCTCACATTTTGCTGATAATAGATGAAAAACTAGAAATCATTATGTACTGAGAAAAATTTCTGGGTATATTGCTGAAGGGACAATAGCAAGAGGTTTATTTTATTCTCATTTCAGAGCAATGGGTGAGCAGACCAAAACCAGCTTAAGGCAGGGAAGCTCCTGGATAGTTTATATTAAGCGCAGTTGGCTTATAATTTTATACTATTTCCATGCCTCCCTTTGGATGATTTGCTTTGTGTACTCTAGAAGAAATCACAATTATTCACATTCGCAGAGGGATAACTGCAGATCCTTTGAGACAAACAGGGGACCTTCATTAAATGACAAATAATCCTTAAATAACGAACTGCTGATCACTCTATGGTAAACAGTCACTCTTTGGTGATTTCCCAAGTAAACATAAATAATAAACTTTACCCAGAGATTTGTAAATATCATTATTTTATTTGAAGCTAAAACAATATAGTCAAAAATAAACTTGTTCTCCAGGCTCACTTACAACTTACAGAATAATTTGATGGTTTATGCATCTATATCCTGCGGATAAGCACAGAGCTGAAAAATCCCTCCCCAAAATATTAATAATCATTTAAATGTCCCTTCAGTTTTACAGAGAATGTACTACATGCTCAGAGCTTTGCTGTCCCACTCAACATATAGAAGGTTCTTATAACCTAAGCGTTTTTTTTTTTTTTTGTTTTTGTTTTTTTAAGTGTAGGATCATCTGATCAAAGTTAAAAAGCCCACTCAGGGCAGAGTCATAAAGAGGAATTTCGACCAGAATGTAGACTCCTTAAAGGACTTGTTTTACAAGAAAATGCTGTGTCTTAGCTGAAAACTGTCAAGAAAACACTATTTTATATCTCTCCAAGAATATTTGACAATATGATCGTACAATGAAATTAATACCATCTCTTAAAATGCTAACTAATTTTGTTCCTAAGTTGGATGTGCAACCATCCCAAGTAGTTGGCTCAAAGTCTAAGAAGAGATAAATATTCAAAGATGCTGCTCGTAAAGTTACAGTGCACCATGTCCAGATAAGCTCTCAGAGCTCAGTACAAAATGGAGGACCCCCTTTCTCATCAGGGTTTCCTCTTCTCTGCCTCATCTTATCTGGAGAGTATCTCTAAGCACTGGTACCTGACTTATCTAGAGGATGACCTGCACAAAGCTTCCTGCACGTGATACATGCATGATTCAATACAAAAGTCCTGGTCAGCCCTTCCCACAGTATGATAACAGGGTACTGTATTCAGACCAATGAGCCCTTCCTACATTTAACCCCCCCACACACACCGTGTGCAAAAAACAAAACAAACAAACAACCTGAGAAAAGTCACTTAGTCTTTGAGAAAATTACAGGTTCAACATCCTCTCTCCTGATAAGAATATGCCTGACAGGTTCTTGGAATTCCTCTTCATGAAAATGAGTCACTCCCACCCCAGCCAATAATGTATATATCCACCCAGTGATTCCTGACCCACTCCCACTCCCCAGGATCTCTATAACTCTGTTTACCCTGAATAGAGTTGAGCTGTCTCACTGAAGTTGATCCCAGAAGATAATCCATGCCTACTCACATCATCTGATCCCTGCTCCTGCTCCAGACCCCCAACCCCAACTCCCGGCAGCCGAGGAGAAGGGAGAGCCATAGATAAATGCGTGCAAGTTGCAGGTGCATGTATCTATAACCCTAGTACTCAGGAGCAGACACAGGAGAATTATACATTTAAGGAATTCACAGATATTTGGTGACTTGCATATTATTAATTTCAGTTTTATGAGAATTTAGCCCACAATTTTGCAGTCTATGAGACAATCACTTTTGTAATAGCCATTTTTGTATAAGTACCACAAAGGAGATACTCTGTGTCAAAATGGTAAAGAACTGTTACTTAGGAAAGTTTGGGAGAGAAAAAGAGAAAGAGAGAGAGAGAGAGAGAGAGAGAGAGAGAGAGAGAGAGCATGAGCGAGGGAGAGAGTGCATTTGTTTGAGGTTTTAAGAGGTAGAATTTCAATAAACAATAATGAAAACATGAACAGAGAGAATAGTTCACTATGCTCAGTAGGTGACTCGGTCTGAAAGGAACCAGATCAATGACTTAGATTCATATATGCCCCATGCATCTCTGTTCATTTTCTTGAGGAATTTTAGGGGCCCTCCTCCCTCCTGTATTTAATTGCCATAGACGTTTCTAACAGGGAACCTCTTCAGAACACGGAGAATGTGGATGAAGAACAACAACGGTGGTGACAGTTTTGCTGAATTACTCACCAAACTGACAGTGCTCTGACTGAACCAAACAGCAGCAGCATATGACAGAAACACCCATGGAAGGGATCTGACAAAGGGTGGAAAGGAAGGAGGAAGCCAGGCAGTAAACAATGCTGGGCTGAGATGTGTCCTTGAAGTCTTTCAAGGTCATGCAGTCCAACAGCATTGCATACTGTGGGCAGTGAGTGACCATATAGTGAGCTGCTGTTGAATATAGCCAAGACTTCTTTCGTGAAGTCTCCCTCACTGACGTAGAATGTAGTTTCTAGTGGTTCTGTTGAGTTTTCTTAGCTAAGAATAGAGGTGAAATGTCAAGGGAGCAGGAGGCCAAATAATAAACTTAGACTAGGATCCGTGCTTTAAATGTTAAAAAAAAAAAAAAAATGAACACCGAAAACATACCTGGAAGGACTGTCATCATAGCTGCTGAAATCATTTAAAGAATGAAGAAGCAATAAAAATAATATAATTCTGTTTCTTAGTGGTTGTCTTGGGAAGAGAGAGAATGGTGAAGTAGGAGGACTCTGAGGTCACAAGGGACAGAGGAAATCTCCAAGACTGAAGAAAATTCTCCTTTGCAAGTTGCCCTCAAAGACATGGCTGCTCAATTTGCTATCCCTGTGTAATAGTTCTGACTCATGATGCACTTCATCAAAAACACAAACACATTTTAAAAGCAGCCGGTTGTATTAAAAAAAAATGAGAACTTTATCTAATTATCTCAATGTTTGTGACTTAGTCCTACATTTTGTTTTTTAATAAAACATTCTTAATATTTTGGAATATTCAGAAAGGCATTAAGGTTTCCTCTAAAAACACATTTTTTCCCTTTTTTAATAGTTGAAAAACATCTAATGTGAGGCTTGAGTACAGTTAGATACTTTTGAAATTGTTGCTGGTATCAAATGTCAGATTCCTATCTTAAACCAGTGGCTAACTCAGAGCTCAAAATGTTTACAACTGCATTTGAGTAAGTTCAAGGCCAATTTCTTAAAGACTTGGATTCCACATCTTTCCTAGCCTCTTGGCTGCATGTTGGAGAGAGAGACAGACATCTGTTGTCATGCACAAAAATAAAATATTGTTATCCGACTGTCTTCTTTTTCATAAACAGAGAATCAGTTGTACTTTTTTGCCTAAGGGAGAAAATCTCAAGAAAGCAAGCTCCTGTCATGTATCCTTTGCCAAACTGAGAATTAAAACATTCAAGTTAAGCTATCCACACACATTAAAGCAAGCAGCTGGTCAGAATCCCCTAGCTCATCAGATTAGGGAGGCAATCAAGCCAGGAGTAAGAGAGCTTGCATCTCCCCATTCTACTTGGGAATCCTGAGGGTGATACAGGAAAAAAGAAAAAGAGAAAAAACCTGCCCACAAAACCAAAACAC